>NC_045604.1:104240742-104542394 GCF_009762305.2 Zalophus californianus | reverse complement strand
GTGGCTCAGTTGGCTAAGCAACTGCCTTCGGCTCAGGTCATGATCCCGGAGTCCCGGGATCGAGTCCCCCATCGGGCTCCCTGCTCAGCGAGGAGCCTGCTTCTCCCTCTGGCCCTCCCCCCTCTCAGGTACTCTCTCTCTCTCATTCTCGCTCTCTCAAATAAATAAATCTTTAAATAATAATAATAATAATAAACCACTCAAGTTTAACTGCTTCTTTAGGTCTTCCTTCATTAAGAACATAGACGATAGAGGGAAAAAGACCTTTTCCTCCCTTGCAGTTTCTGGCAACCACAAAGGGTTGGCTGGGATACCTCACTTGCTCCAGAGCAAGTAGATGTGGGTGAAATCAGAGTGGCAAGTTTGTGGCAGACTTTAGGAAGTTTGGGGGAAATGCTGTAGTTAATATGACAGCAAGGTCACAGAATGGATATAAGAACTTCCAGTGTGCAGTAGGAGCCCAGTGCCATTAGAAAGCATGCATTTACGGAGGAGTGATGGCACCATTCTTTGTTTTTCAGCAGCGATGTTTAATCTCTGTAGCCAGACTGGAGAAAAGACACAGCTTGGTTTCGCAAGGGATGGAGATTGGCCAAAAGGGCAAAGAGAAAACTCACTGAAGTGAGAACTGAAATGATGGGGGTCATGCATGATATCCAAGCTATTTGGGAAAGGAAGAGAAGTCAGAGAGCTGCTGGTTAGAGCCAGAAAGATCCTACAGGCTGGAATGAGGATGAAAAGTGTATTTGTAGAAGAACTGGAGGAATGTGAACTATTCCCAATAAAATGAAGGAGCAAGAGAGGTGACAAAATCAGTTTGGGGTAGGAGAGAGGAATTTCAGAGTTTGACACCTCCCGCCCCGGCAAAGGGCTTTTCTTTAATGCTGAGACTGGTAGAACAGGTGTTAGCTGCTCAGTTTTAGCCAGACCTTGAGACAGAATGATTGGGGGGGGGGGGGGGGCGGTAGGAAACACCCCTTAGCAACTGTTAAAAAAAAAAAAAAAGTGCGCTTTGGGTCTAGCGTCAATCTAAATGTGCCATTTTCCAGGCAGTCTTTACAAAGGTCTGGGGAACTTACAAGGGAACAAAACAAAAACCAAAGGCCTAACCGTGAGAAAGCTCCAGCTACGGACAGGTGCTCAGTTTCTCGGGGGTCCCAGAAAAAACCCTGCCCCGGCAAAGGGCAGAGCCGAGGGGGGGATTTGGGCTCTCACAGAGCCACAGCCTTGGAGGCAACCACCGCCCTAGGGGACGTGGATTCCTGGAACTGAGTAGATTCCCCCGTCCTGTAGAAAAGAGTCATCGAATTGGATTCCGCAGGTCTGCAAGGCGAGGACCGAGAGCGGGAACCTCACCACACACGCTCTTCCCGCCCAGACCCGAAGCCTCCAGGCGGGGAGGGAGCAACCAGCCCGGTTGCCTAGCAACCGGCTCCCTCCGCCCGCTCTCGCGTGAGTCGTCCGCAGCGACGCGAGACGCACGCGGTGCACGGCGGGACCACGCGGCTTTCCCCCTGCTCCGGGGTCGGCTGGCCAGGGAGGCGGGGGACGAGTCCTCGCGGCCCAGGCTGGAGGACGACGGGGCCTCCTGGGCCACAGCCGCCTGGGCTGGTCACTTGCTGGGACCGCGGCTGGGCCACTGCCTGGAGCTGCGCATTCAGGTGAACCCCTTCCACGCGCTCGCTCCGGCTGGCTGGGCCTCGCGCGGCCCTGAGGCTCGCATCTGGGCGGTCCACCCGCGCTTCCCACCCTGATGAGGCGTGCCTGCGTCCGCGGGGCACGTCATAATGGAAAGGCGGTTTGGCGCGTAGTAGGTCCGTGGCGTTTGCTGTTTAGCAATCACTCCAGCATTGATTCCTATGCCCGCGTGGGTTCCACGAGGCCACTTCTGTCTGCTGCTCCTTCCCTGGGTTCTGCTCCTCAACTCAGCACTTTGTCTCCCTCCAGGGCTCTCTTCTTGGCGCTCTTTTAACAGATGGTGGTCAGTGTCCCATCTCCCCAGTTCCCAAGATTGTGTTTACATGGCTCCTAAGTGTTCTCGTCAAACAGGACGTCTCTTGAAGCTCTGGGACTGCATTTCATCTCTTTGTAGGGCAGCTTTATGTAGCTTTATGTGCCTTTATCCGTATCTCAGACTCTGCCCGAATCTGAACTCGTGACACTCGCTTCCTCTCCCAATCTCCCGCTTCCTGTGTGTTCACCAACTAAATTCACAAACAGCCACTAAGGCAGCAGATTTGACTGTCCACCACCATCATTCTGTGAGGTGCCAGGCCCTCTACAGCTGTCCGCCTCCTTCTGCACTTTGCCTTCCTACTGCTCTCCCACGGGTCTTTCAGGCTTGTTCCGTTTCTTCATTTAGTTCTCTTCAGACTAGATAATTTCAAAGGACCTATCTTCGAGTTCGCTGATTTCTTTTACTTCTCAAATCTGCTGCTGAATCCCTCTAGTGAGCTTTTTCATTTAATGGACCTTTCAGTCCAGAATTTCTTTTTGGTTCTTTTCCATAATTCTTTCTTTCCGTAAATAGTCTCTCTCTCTCTCTTTTTTTTTCCCATCTGTTTTCCTGATCTCCTTTAGTTCTTTGTCCGTGGTTTCCTGAGCTCACTGAGCACATTTAGGATGGCTGGCTTAAAGTTTACCTGTAGGAAGTGCGATGTCTGGGCTTCCTTGGGAATGGTTTCTGTCAAATTCTTTTTTTCCTGTGAATGGTCCATCCTTTGCTGTTTTGTGTGTTTTATAATTTTTTGTTGAGAATTGTACATCCAAAATGTCTCCAAAGGTGATTTTCTTAGTCATCAGGAATTGCTAATGTTTTGCTTTTTGAGGGCTGGAATTGTGTGTTACCTTTCCAGCCTATTTTTGCAAAATGTGTATGCTTTGTTTTTGTATAACCACTGAAGTTTCTGTTTCATTTTCTCTACAGTCAGTAAGTAACCTGACATAGATTTCCTTAAATGCCTGACTCTAAATTGGGGAGCAGGAGAAGGGGATTCTGTCTCTTCACATCTCATAGATGCTCCAAAGGGAAGCGGTTGCTGCTGGGGGGTCAAATCCACCACAAGCATCTGTGCTGGTCCTCAGGGATCCATCAGACTGTCCCAAATGCATAACCCTAAATTTATGGAGGGACAAGGTTTCCACTGCCTGCCCTGGCATCAGCCAGCTTCTTCAGGAATGCAGGCTGCTGCCCATACAGCCGCAGCATGTCTGTCTGAGGAATGGGGGATTTTGGCTGGTTTTCACATGCTGCTCACTTGTGAAAAATCAGCAGCCTCTCCCTTTATTTTATAAGGACTCCTCTGGTTGCTAAAAGTTTCTGGTCAGGTTCCAGATTTCCAAAATAGTTGACTCTAATCACTTTTCCCAGCTCAGTGGTTGCTTTGGCAAAGAGTTTCCTACTCTGCCATTTTGTGTGACATCACTCTGGGTAGTGTTTTCTTTTGTTTTTAAACTTAATCTTTTTTTTTTTTTTTTTACTTATTTATTTAGAGAAAGCACAAGCACGTGGGGCAGGGAGGGGCAGAGGAAGAGGGAGAGAGAGAATCCCAAGCAGGCCCCATGCTCAGCACGGAGCCTGACACTGGGCTTGATCTCACGACCCTGAGATCATGACCTGAGCCGAAATCAAGAGTCAGACGCCTAACCGACTGAATCACCCAGGCGCCCTGACAATCCATTTTTTCAGGTTGTTTAGACAGTTTACATTTAATATAAATTTTGATTGGTTAGGATTTAAGTCTGCAATTTTACTTGTTTTCTCTTTGTTCCCCCTGGGTTTTTTGTACCTCTCTTTCCCTTTTCTTGCCCTGTTATGGGATACTTGAACATTTTTTAGTATGCCACCTTAATATTTCTAGACTTTTAATGTAGCTCTCATTTTATAGATTTTTAGTGGTTGCTATTGAGGTTATATTATACATACTTATGATAATTTACTAGTATCAACCTTTTAGCAGTTCACGTGGAACGTAGACACTTTACCACCTTTACGTCCCTTTTCTTTTCTTTATGAGATTGTAGTCTTAAATATTACCTCTACATGCATTGAGAACCTGAGATGATGTCATAATTTTGCTTTCATCCATCAAACATAACTTTAAAAATTCAAGAGATTATCTTCACCTAGATATTTACACTAAAAATGCTTTTTTCTTTATTCCTGATGTTTCAAGTTTGTTTATTTCCTTTTCACTTGAAGAACTTTTCCTTGATTACTTCTTTTTTGTTTTTGTTTTAAGATTTTGTTTTTTTTAGTAATCTGTACACCTAACATGGGGCTCAAACTCAGAGCCCCGAGATCAAGAGTTGCACGCTCCATGGCCGGAGCCAGCCAGGCACCCCCCCACACACCACCACCACCAATCACTTCTTTTAGAGAAGTTCTGACAGTGGCAGATCATTTCATTTTCCTTCATCTCATAATGTGTTTATTCCACCTTCATTCACTGGATATAGAATTATGCATTGTCAGTTATTTTCTTGCATTTAAAATGCATTTAAAAATGTTTGCCACTTTCTCTCGTGGTTTCTGATGAGAAATTTTTAGTCCTTTGAATTGTTCTTGCCCTGTATTTTCCCTCCAGCCGCTTTCAAGATTTTTTCTTTGTCTTTAATTTTCAGACATTTGATTATGATGTGTTTGGGTTTTAATTATTTGGATTTATCCTTTTAGGGTTTGCTCAGATTCTTGAATTGGTAGGTTTATGTCCTTTGCCAAATTTGGGATATTTCCAGCCATTATTTCCTCAAGTATTTTTTGTGCACTGCAATCTTTTTCCTCTCCTTGGACTCCAGTAAAAGGAGTAAGATCTCTTGTTATTGTCCTGTAGGCACTTGTTCTTTTTTTTCTGTTTTGTCTCTGTTGTTCAGATTGGATAATTTCTACTGATATATCTTCAGGTTCACGGATTCTTTCCTCTTTTAAATCTTCATTTTGTTATTAAGCACATCCTGTGAGTTTTCCACTTACTGTAATTTTTCATTCTGAAATTTCCATGTGGGTCTTTATATCTTTTTCTTTGATGAGGCTTTCTGTTTTCCAGTATCTTTCAAGAGTGTTTATAATTATTTTTGTGATAGCTGCTCTAAAATCCTTATTCAGTAATTCCAACATCTTGTCACCTCAATGTTGGCATCTGTTGATTGTCTTTTCTCATTTGAGTTGTTTTTCCTGGTTTTTAGTATGAGGAGTAATTTTTTTTTCTTTTTGTTTTATCCTGGACATTTTGAATATTATGTTTTGAGGCCGTAGTTCCTATGTAAATCTTCTATTTTAGCAGTCAATATGTTTATATTCAGAATGCATCTTCTGGTCCATATTTGTAGGCTCTGGTTTGAAGATAAATTTAGTCTTTGAAACCTCTGCAGAGCTATCTTGGCCTGCCCCACTTGTGTGCTACTCAGAGGCCAATTTGAACCCTGAGAATTTTCCACATTGTAGTTCAGTTCTCAAAGCTTTTGCTCTGTTGATGCTGATTGGTTTCACACATGGGCTGCTTGGGGAGGCACGTCCAGTACTTCATACCCATATTTAAAGAATCCCTTTTCCTGCAGGGCGCCTTGGTGGCTCAGTCAGTTAGGCATCCAGCTCTTGATGTCAGCTCAGGTCTTGGTCTCAGGGTCATGGGTTTGGGCCCTAATGAAAAAAAAAAAAAGAATCCTTTTTTCTAAATCCTCACACTCTATTTGGTGTGCCACCTTTTTAGTATTATTTAATTAGTGCAGGTTGTGGATAGTAGGGCTCCTCCCCAGTCTCTTCAGTGCCTGGTGGGGAGGGGAGAGGTGCCACCACTGCTTTGTCGGGGCAGAGTGGGCATTGGTCAATAGGGCTTTGTCCCACAGTCTCTGCAGTACCTGATGGGGAGGGGAACAGCATGGGTTTTTTCCTGGTGTTTGCCTGGAGTAGGTTGGCTAAAGTCAAAATGGCACCATCCTGCAGAACTACCCTCTTCCTGGTTATTTGGCTGGAGAGAGTGGGCTTTTCTTGGGGCTTTTCCATATGGGGTGGTCGGGTAGTTGGCCTGTTGGCATTTTCTCATCGTAGATTGCTCTGTCACCCACGCCAAGATAAATAGAAGGCAAAACAAACAGACCACCTGGGGAACTTAACCACTGGGGCTTCTCTCAGGTCCCTAGCCAGTTTGCCTTCTTTTCTCTACCTTTCAAGAGTCCTTTTGATAGTTGCCTCATGTACTCTGAGCAGGAGTTTTGGTTGTAATTAGCAAGAGGAATGTGATGGATGTACTTACTCTGTCTTCTGTGGAACCAGAAACAACATCCGGCATTTTTAATTGTTTTATTGAGAAGTTTGAGTGTGTTGCTACTCATTTTAGCAATGATACACTTGCTTCTGTGTGATGAACCATCCTGCTCATATTGGGTCTGAGTTAGGTCTCAGGGTCCCATCCTGCAGCAGGCAGTGAAAACCTCAACCCAGTATACAGCACGCAGAACTCCACTCTCTAGCCCCTCTGCCTCTGTTCTCTGGTTCATGGGACCTCCCCACATCTCTTTCTTCATTTCATCTGTCCATGTGGGCCCTGTTCTCCAGGTGAGCAGCCTCAGCCTTGTCACCCCGTAGTGGACTTGCAGTAGCCGGCCTGGCAGGAGGACTAGGCGGACTAACACAGGGCAAGCACTTAGAACAGCAGCTGGTACTAAATCAGCACCCTTACATGGTGTTTGGTGGCTGTTAGGCCCTTCTATTTTTGCATGGGCTCCGCTTCAAGTAAAAGACAATCCACACTGTCTGTGATCTCCCACCGGAGTAGGGGAGTCATATTCTTGTTAGCTTTAGTTGGAAGATGAAATTTTCACCCATGCAGTGATCTGCCAACATTTATTTGAGTGCTGGCTGTGTTGTGCATCCAAACATGAAAAAATAAGATATAATCCAGGTCTTCAAAGAGCCCAGAGACTTGAGTGGGGAGTAATATATACGTGAATGCACACAATAAATAAATGCAATGAAATTAGTCTGTACAAGATAGAATGGGGACCGCAGGGTGGGCGTGGCCATATGTTTGGGGCCGAGGAAGGGTTCACAGAGGTGGTGACAGGCTGAATCTTAGGCGATAAGTAGGTTCTCCCCAGGTGAGTAAAGGCATTTCATGCAGAAGCATAGATCAGTGTGGCAAGTAGTTTAGTGTCCACGTAATCTGTGTCATAGGTCTGTAGGTGGATCGAAATTGTATGTTTAGAGAAGCACACAAGCCAGGCTCTAACCTAGTTTACACGGTTATGATTCTGGTTTTCTCTCTTGTCATTTGCATACAGATAATTATAATTTGACCTGATATAATGTATTGATACCTGCACAGTGATACAGAGTATCCATTTTAAAGATAAACCTCTTGGAGCTGACTCTTGAGACAAGACCAGCAGCTGGACACACATTCAATGCCAAGTATAAATTGAGAAAGAATCCCACTGAGTCATTGAACTGAATTGAGGACAAGGGCAAGGAATACAGGGTAGCAGGTGCCTGAGTGATGGCAACTTGAGTTACTGCAAACGTGCTGGACCTCCCCGCCTCCACTGTGGTGCTGATACACGGTGCAGCGTCTATTTCCAGCTGCCTCTGGCATCTGTTAGAGGCAGAGCTATTTTCTCCAGACGTCCGTTACTTTGGGTAACACTTGGCCAGATTCAGTTTCATCTTCCCTACTGGGACCTCTGGGGTAGGGTGGCAGCTAAACCATGCACCTTTTCCCCTACTGTCACCAGTGGGCTCCTGTCCTCTCCAGCTTCTCTTTTCCTAGGACACCACTGCCTGGAGGCTGCTGCTATTCTTAGGGGTCCAGCACGGAGGGCAGAACCCAGAGCACACAGAATCTTCCCTGCGTATCTCCCCCCTGCCGCACTTTTCCCTTGCCTCTGCTTTCGATACACGGAAACCCAGCATTCCCACACACCAGCCTCTCTTTGGACTGCAGCCTTTCACCCACCTCCGCCTGAATCTCTTCCCCAGGCTCCTCCTAGCCCCCGATCCCCTCCACCTGAGACAAGACTTCCTCACAGAGGCCTTTGCTGATGGGCCTCCTGGGCTAAGTTGCGCCCCCCATCCTGTGCTATCATGACAGCCTGGGGCAGAGTGTATTTTCTGAGGGTGACCACAGTAATATCTCCCATTCCGCTTGCTCTTCTTACAATATAATCTTACTGCTGCTTCCGTCACGTGATGGTGGCAGTGTGTCTCTTCCCCTAGAACCTGTGCAGGTCTTTGAGATTGCCTTGACCAAATGTGGTAGGACAGACGCGACTCTGCGGTACTTCCCAGGCTAGATCATCAAAATGCCATGCACATCCACCTTTTTCTCTGGGAGTGCTTGCTCTTTCAACCAAGCTGCCCTATTCTGAGGGTGCCCAAACTAACCAATATGGAGAGACAATAGGCAGAAGAAATGTGTAACTTTTCCAGCCCACAGTTCAGCAGAGGTCCCAGCTGACACCAGCATCAGCCACTAGCTGTGTGGGCGAAGATGCATCTAGATGATTCCAGCCCCCTACCATCAAGCACCCCTAGCCTTTAAGTCTTCCTAGCTGAGTTCCCAGACATTGCAGACCAGAAACAAGCCAGTGCACTGCAATCACAGAATCCCTGAGGATCAGAAAATGATTGTTTGGGGCCCCTGGGTGGCGCAGTCAGTTCAGCGTCTGACTTGGTTGTGGCTCAGGTTGTGATCTCAGGATCAGGAGATCGATCCCCAAGTCAGGCTCTGGGCTTAGTGTGGAGTCGGCTTAAGATTCTCCCTCTGCCCCTCCCGCTTGAGCTCTCTCTCTCTGTCTCTCCCTGCAAGAAAGGAAGAAAGAAAGAGAAAATGATTGTTTTATACCACTGTACATTTTATTGGTTTCTTACGCTATTAGTAACTGAAAGTCTTTTTCTTTTCTACTTCTGTACTTCCCGCCCATTTCTATGTGTGTACTGACTTCCCTGTTCAACTGTACGCAGCTTGAGAGCTGGTCCTGTGTCTGCGGTGCTCATTGCTGTTTCTTGTGTGGCACAAAGAAGGCAGTGGGTGCACAAGAACTAGTGAATTAATGAGTAGGAGGTATGTGTGTTTTCTTTTAATGTGGGTAGACATTCATGTTGGTGTCTATATGTGCAAGCAGTTTCTGCGTCCAGGCTGGCTTCTGGTCTGCGGCTCTGTGCTTACCAGCTTGATCCCTCCCTCCCCAGGAATCTTCTCTCCCTCCCCACCCTGACTGATCTATTGGCGTGAGATGTACTTGATTGGTTCTGCCACCTTTTTCACTTGCAAGTGGTGCCTGCCTGTAAGAAGAGGTGAAGAAATAGGAGGCCAGGAGTTCCAAAGACAAACTTGACCCGTTTTGTAATTTTGTCAGTGACAGTCTTTAGAGAATAAAACCTTAGGTAGTTTGGTATTTAGTCCTTCACGACGGCTCACAGGTGGTATAGATTGCAGAGTTAACACTATGATGGTGCCATTAAGGAAAAGCTTCAGGCTGCCCTCTACTGGGAAGTAGCACAATAAGTACTGTATTATACTCCAAGGCAACCTGGATCTCGGAACAAAGAAATTAGAGTGTAGGGACCAGTTCTGTCTTGTTGACTATAATCGGGGCCTACAGCATTATCTGGCAGTTAGTAGGAGCTCAACTAATACTTACTGAACAGAGTAAACAACGTGCGCTGTTTGGGAGTACGAGCACATTTCTTAAGAGCTTACCATGTTTGGGGCGCCTGGGTGGCTCAGTCGTTAAGCGTCTGGCCTTCGGCTCAGGTCATGATCCCAGGGTCCTGGGATCGAGCCCCGCATTGAGCCCCGCATCGAGCCCTGCATCGGGCCCCACATCAGGCTCCCTGCTCGGCAGGAAGCCTGCTTCTCCCTCCCCCACCCCCCCTGCTTGTGTTCCTGCTCTCCCCCTGTCTCTCTCTGTCAAATAAATAAACAAATAAATCTTTAAAAAAGAGAGAGAGAGAGCTTACCACGTTTAAGACATTAAGCCAAGCACCGTAGATGATATAAATCAGAGCCAGGTAGTTAATATTTTAGGCGTAGAGGCCATATGGTCTCTGTCACTACTCAACTCTGCTGTTGTGGTAGGCAAGCAGCCACAGACAATACATCATCTAAGAGGGTGCCTCTGTTCCAGTGAAACTTTATTTATAGAAACTGGTGGCCTGCTTGCAGGCCATAGTTTGCTGACCCCAATATAAATAATAATATAAATAATAAAAATAGGGATTTTTCTAGTCAGGTTCACCAATAACCTCCCATTGCCGAATCCACTGGATCCTTTAAAAATGTTTTTTAGTATGAAGTATTTCAAACCTCAGAAATGTACAGAGGATAATATAATATTCATTATATTCAATATATATATTCAACATGTTATATATTATCCTCTGTATATAATGAATATTATATTATCACTGATATATACCAAATGTTTATATTTTGCCATGTTTCAAATCTTTAAAAATAACAATACAGGGGCACCTGGGTGGCTCAGTCGTTAAGCATCTGCCTTCGGCTCAGGTCATGATCTCAGGATCCTGGGATCCAGCCCCACATGAGTCTTCCTGCTCAGCAGGGAGTCTGCTTCTCCCTCTCCCTCTGCCCCTCCCCCCCCACTAATGCACGCTCTCTCTCATGCACACGCACGCTCTCTCAAATAAATAAAATCTTTAAAACTAAATAAACAAAATAAAAATAACAATGCATTAGTGATACATTTGAAGTTCCTTTGTGTATGCCACCTGGTTGCCATTCCCTTCATTCTCTTCCTTCCCAGGGGTGAACATAATGTTGAAGTTGTGTGTTTTCTTCCCATGCATGCAATTATTATCTTTATATAGGTATCCATATTAGGTATATTATTATTTAGTATCCTTTAATTTTGCATGTATCATTATGCTACTTTGCTTTTTCCACTTAACATTGTTTTTGACATTTATCCATATTCTATGTGTACAACATTGAATTATCTTTAATAGTAAGTGCTTTTGGCACACAAAGGTCACAAAGATTATCTCCTATGTTTCCTTCTAGAAATTTTATAGTTTTGCCCTTTATTTAGTTCTCTGATCCATTTTTTTTTTTAAAGTAACCTCTGTGCCCAAGGTGGAATTCAAACTCAAGACCCTTAGACCAAGATTCACATGCTCTACTGACTGAGCCAACCAGGTGCCCCCTCTGGTCCATTTTGAATTAATTTTTTGTGTATGGTGTGAGGTAGGGACTGAGATTAATTTTGTTCCAAATGGATATCTAGTATGGGCATTTTATAATATGCTCACAAATTCTTTGATACTCCTGTCTTCAAAAGATAGAACCTAATTCTTCTTAGGTGTGGGCTGTACTTAATGACTTGATTTTAATGAACAGAATGTGATAGAAATGATGGTGTGTGATGCAAAATTAAGGCATAAAAGGCATTTTGGCTTCCCCCTTGCTCTCTCTCCTTGGATTACTCACCGTGTGGGAAGCCAGATGCTGTATGTTGAGGACAATTAACCAACCTTATGGAGAGGTTCACATGGTGAAGAACTGAGGCCTTCTGCCAATGGCTGGCAAGGAACTGGGGCGTTTTCTGAATACTAAACGAGTAAGCTATCTTGAAAGCAAATCCTGCAGCACTAGTTGAACCTTCATATGACTGCAGCCCTCACTGATGCCTTGACTGCCACCTCATGAGAGCTCCTGGGCCAGAACCACCTAGGTAAGCCACTCTCAAATTCCTGACTCACAGAAACTGTAAGATCAGTGTTGATTTAAGCCACTAAATTGTGGAATAATTGTTCTGCAGTAATAGAGAACTAATACATCCAGTATTCCAGCATCTTCCCCATTGAATTACAATGGTGCCAATATAGAACATCAGCCAACTACCTATATATTAGTCTTTTTTTCTGGATTCTCTATTCTGTTCCCGTAAACTATATGTCTGTTTATGCCAATAAACAGCATACTGTCTTCATTGCTATAACTTTTACTGTAGTCTTCAAGTCAGGTAGTGTAAGTCCTCCAACTTTGTTATTGTTATTTCTTATGTCAATATTGATTTGGCTGTTCTGGGTTCTTTTCCATATATATTTTAAATCAGTTAGTTGATTTCTACAGGGAAAAAAAACCTACCGGGATTTTCATTGGTACTGCACCGAATCTATAGTTCAACATAAGGATAATGGCTATCTTAACAATATTGACTCTTCCAATCCATGAACATATATCTCTCCATTTATTTAGGTTTTCTTTAATTTCTCTCAAAAATGTTTTGCAGATTTGTGTAATGTTTTAGTGTAGAAGTTTTGCATGTATTTTGTTAAATTTTAAGTATTTCATGTTTTATGCTATTATAATTGGTATTGTGTTTTTAAGTATATAATTTTAATTTTTGCTGCAATTGATTTTTATATACTGATCCCGTTTTGTTTCATGTACTCTTGCTCAGTTCACTCATTAGCTCTAGCAGTTCTTTTGTAGATTGCATCGGATTTTCTCTGAACACAAATCCTGTGATCTGCAAATAAGGAACATTTTTACTTCTTCCTTTCCAATTTGTATGTTATTTCATTCTTTTTCTTGCCTTGATCGCCCTGGTAATGTTGAATGGAACTAATGAGAGTGGACATCCTTACCTTGTCCCAGTCTTTCCTAAGTGTGTGTGTATGTGTGGTGATAATATTAAAGAACTACTCTCCTAACAAATTTCAAGTATACAATACAGTATTGTTAATTATTGTCATCACAATATATCCCCAGAACTTATTCATTCATAGCTGAAAGTTTGTACTCTGTACCCTTTGGCCAACATATCCCCATTTCCCTCACCACCCCCAGGCCCTGGCAACCGCCATTCTACTCTCTATTTCTATGAGTTTGATTTTTTTAGATTCCACATATAAGTGAGGACATACAGTATTTGTCTCTGACTTATTTCACTTAGCATAATTCCCTCAAGGTCCATCCATGTTGTCACAAAAAGCAGGATTTCCTTCTTTTTATGGCTGAATATTCCATTCTATGTACATACTAAATTGTCCTCATGCAGTCACCCATAGATGGACACTTAGGTTATTTCCATGTCTTACTCATTGTGAATAATGCTCTGATGAACATGGAGACAGCTCTCTCTTCAAGATCCTGATTTCAGGGGCGCCTGGGTGGCTCAGTCATTAAGCGTCTGCCCTCGGCTCAGGTCATGATCCCAGGGTTCTGGGATCGAGCCCCGCATCAGGCTCCCTGCTCAGCCAGGAGCCTGCTTCTCCCTCCCCCACTCCCCCTGCTTATGTTCCCTCTCTCGCTGTGTCTTTCTCAGTCAAAGTCAAATAAATAAAATCTTAAAAAAAAATATCGTGATTTCATTTCCTTTGGCTATATACCCAGAAGTGAGATTACTGGATATATGGTAGTTATATTTTTTTTTTTTTTGAAGAACTGCCAGAGTTTTTTCCACAGCCATATTTGAGGATTCCAGTTTCTCCACATCCTCACCAACAGTTACTTTCCTTTCTTAAATTATTATTATAGTTACCCTAGTAGGTATGAAATGGTATCTCATAGTGGTTTTGATTTACATTTCTCTAATGACTAGTGATACTGATTTCATGTCCTTATTGACCATTTGCGTATCTTTTGAGAAATATCTATATGAGTCCTTTGCTTATTTTTTAATTGCACTATTCCTCTTTTTGTTGTTGAGTTGTAGAGACTTGCTATATATTCTGGATGTTAAACTCTGATCAGATATCTGATCTGCAAATATTTTCTCCCATTCTGTGGATTGTCTTTGCACATTCTTGATAATCACCTTTGATGCACAGAAGTTTTTTTTATTTTGTTGAAGCCCAATTTAGTTTTTCTTTCCCTTTTTTAAGATTATTTTAGAGAGAGAGCATGCATGCAAGGGAGAGAGAGTGGGGAGGGAGGGGGAGAGAGAGAGAGAGAATCTCAAGCAGACTCCCCGCTGAGTATGGAGCCTGATGCAGGGCTTGATCTCACAACCCTGAGATCATGACCTGAGCCAAAACCAAGAGTCAGAGGCTTAACCAACTGAGCCACCCAGGCATCCTTAGTTTTTCTTTTGTTGTTATTGCTTTTGATATGAAATCCAAGGTCAAAAAGATTTACCCCTGTGTTTTCTTTGTGGAAATTTTATGGTCCTAACTTTCATATTTAGGTTAATTGATTCTTTTTCAGTATTGTTTTGCATATTTGGAACCCATGCAATTCCATATGAATTTGAGGGTTGACTTTTCTATTTCTACAAAAAAAAAAAAAAACCTGTTGAAATTCTGATAGGGATTGCCTTGAATTTGTAGATTGCTTTGGGTACTATTGTTGTCTTAACGGTAGTAAGTCTTCTAATCAACAGGGGATGTCTTTCTATTTGTTTAGGTCTTCATTAATTTCTTTCAGCAGTATTTTGTCGTTTTCAGTATATAAATCTTTGGTTAAATTTATTCCTAGGTATTTTCGTGTCTTAGATTCTACTGTAAATGGAATTGCTCTCTTAATTTCTTTTTTGGATTATTTATTGCTGATGTATACAAACACAGCTTAACACAATTGATTCTGTAAGTTGATCTTATACCCTACAACTTTGTTGATTTTGTTTATTATAAGCTCTAGTGGCTTTCTTATGAATTTTTTGGGATTTTCTGTATAGGATCATGTCTTCTACAAATAGAGATGGTGTTACTGCTTCCTTTGGAATTTGAATGTATTTTATTTCTTTTTCTTGTCTAGTATCTCTGACTAGAACTTGTAGTTGAGTGTTGAGCAGCAGTGGCTAAAGTGTGCAACCTTTTCTTGTTTTTGATCTTACAGGTACAGTTTCAGTCTTCTACCACTGAATATGCTATTAAACATGGAATTTTCCTAAATACCTTTTATCACATTGAGGAATTTTCTATTTCTGCTTTTCTGAGAGTTCTTATCATGACAGGATGTTGGATTTTGTCAAATGTCTTTTCTGCATTAATTGAGATGTTTATGTATTTTTCCTTTGTTCGATTAATGTGATGTATTACATTGATTTTCATAAATTGAACCAGCCTTACATCCTTAGGATAAACACCACTTGGTCATGGTGTATAATGCTTTTTATATGCCAGATTTGGTTTGCTGGTATTTTGTTCAAGATTTTTGCATCTATCTTCATAAAGGACATTGGTCTATAGTTTTCTTATGATGTCTTTATCTGGTTTTGGTGTCTGCTCTCATAGAATGACTTACAAAGTGTTCCCTCCTCTTCTATTGTTTGGAAGAACTTGAGAATAGTTGGTGGTAATTCTTTAAATTTTTGGTAGAATTCACCAGTGAAGACATCTGGTTCTCATCTTTATTTGTTGAAAGGTTTTTAATTATTGATTCAGTCTTTTTACTTTAAAAAAAAAAATGGTTTATTTATGTATTTAGAGAGCGCATGCAACTGGGGGGAGGGCAGAGGGCGAAGGAGAGAGAAAATCCCAAGCCGACTCCACCTTGACTGTGGAGCCATATGTGGGGCTCAGTCTCACAACCCTGAGATCATGACCTGAGCTGAAACCAAGAGTCAGTGCCACCCAGGCAACTCCAGTCCTTTTATTTGTTATAGGTCTATTGAGATTTCTATTCTAGCAAAATAAATCAGTCACAGAAAGCCAAATACCATATGATTTCACTCGTATGTGGAATTTAAGAAACAAAACAGATGAATGTATGGAAGGGGGGAAAAAGAGAGGGAAACAAACCATAAGAAACTCTTAACAATAGAGAACAAACTGAGGGTTGATGGAGGGAGGTAGTTAGGGGATGCGCTAGATGGGTGATGGGTATTAAGGAGGGCACTTATTGTGATGAGCACTGGGTGTTGTATGTAAGTGATGAATCACTGAATTCTACTCCTGAAATCAATATTGCACTGTAATGTTAACTAACTAGAATTTAAATAAAAATTAAAGATTTCTAGTCCGTCTTCAGTTGGTTTAATTTGCATATTGCTAGGCAATTGTCCATTTCATTTAGATTATCTCATTTGTTGGTATATTCATGGTATTCTCTTATAATCCTTTTTTTTTTCTCTAAGGTTGGTAGTAGTGTCCCACTTTCATTTCTGATTTTAGTTATGTCTTCACTTTTTTTTTGTCTATCTATAGGTTTGCCCATTTTGTTGATATTTCCAAAGAACCAGCTTTTTGGTTTTATTGATTCTCTATTGTTTTCTACTCTGTATATCATTAATCTCCATTCTAATTATTATTTCCTTTCTTCTGCTAGCTTTGTAGATAGTTAGCTCTTTTTTTCCTACTTCTCCATGGTATAAAGTTAGGTTATTGATTTGAGATCTTTCCTCATTTTAAATGTAGGCATTTACAACTATACATTTCTTTCTGAGCACAGCCCTCACAGCATCCCATAAATTTAATTATGTTATCTTTTCGTTTGATTTGTGATTTCTTCCTTGACCCACGGTTTATTTAAGAGTGTTGTTTAATTTCCACTACTTGTGATTTTTTTTTCAATTTTCCTTCTGTTACTGATTTCTATCTTTATTCCTTTGTGGTCTGAGAAGATGAATGGTATGACTTCAGTCTTTTAAAATTTAGCAAGACTTAGTTTGTGGTCTAACTTATGCTGTATCCTAGAAAATATTCCTTGTGTACTTAAGAAGGATATGTATTCTGCTATTGTTGGGTACAGTGGTCTGTGTAAGTCTTTTAGGTGTTCATGGTTTATAGTGTTGTTCAGGTGTTCTATTTCCCTGTTGAGCTTCTGTATAGATAGTCTGTCCATTTAAAGTAGTATATTGAAGTCTAACTGTTAGGGCAGAACTGTCCATTTCTCCCTTCAATTCCTTCAGTTTTTGCTTCATATAATTTGGGGCGCGGTTTTTTTGTTGTTGCATATGTTTATAATTGTTATATCTTCTTGATAAAATTGGCCCTTTTATCGATAGATAATGTCTCTGTCTCATAACGGTTCTTTTTGTTTTGTTTTTTTAAAGATTTTATTTATTTGAGAGAGAGCGGGAGTGCAGTAGTGGAGGGGTGGGGGGCTGAGAGGGAGAGGAAGAAGCAGACTCCCTGCTGAGCAGGGAGCCTGACATGGGGCTCAATCCCAGGACCCTGACATGACCTGAGCCAAAGGCAGACGGTTAACCAACTAAGCCACCCAGGCACCCCATAACGATTTTTTACTTAAAGTCTTTTTTGCCTAATATTACTGTAGTTGCAACTGCCAGGTCTCTCATGGTTACTGTTAGCATGAAACATATTTTCCAACCTTTCATCCAACCTTTTAGTGTCTTTGTGTCTAAAGTGTGTCTTGGGGCGCCTAGGTGGCTCAGTCGGTTAAGCTTCCAATTCTGGATTTCAGCTCAGGGCATGATCACAGGGTTGTGAGATCAAGCCCCACATTGGACTCTGCACTGGGTGTGGAGCCTGCTTAAGATTTTCTCTTCTCTCTCTCTCTCTCCACCCCTCCCCCCTCTCTCCCTCCCCCCAAAATAAAAAAAAATACAGTGAGTCTTTTGTAGACAGCACCTAGTTGGATGTTTTTATCCATTCTGCCAATCTTTGCTTAATTTATATTTAAAGCAATTACTTATAAAGAAGGACTTTTCCTTTTTCCTATTTGTTTTCTGTGTTATACTTTTTTTTTTTAGTTTTATTTACTTTTGAGAGAGAGAGAGTGACAGAGAGAGAGAGAATGAGAGGGGTGAGAGTCAGAGGGAGAAGCAGACTCCCCGCTGAGCAGGGAGCCCGATGTGGGACTCCATCCCAGGATTCCAGGATCATGACCTGAGCCGAAGTCAGTCGCTTAACCAACTGAGCCACCCAGGCGCCCTTTTGTTTTTCTTTTTTAAATTTTATTTACTTTGAGAGAGAGAGAATGACAGAATGAGAGGGGTGAGGGTCAGAGGGAGAAGCAGACTCCCCGCTGAGCAGGGAGCCCAAAGTTACACTTTTTTTGTCCTTCATTTTTTTCCATCACTGCCTTCTTTTGTATTTAATTTTTTTGTAGTGAACCATTTTGATTCCCTCTCATTTCTTTTTGCAGGTATTTAAAAAACATTTTCTTTGTGGTTACCATGGAATTACATTCAATATCCTAAATGTTTAACAATCTAGTTTGAATTGATAACAACTTTAATAGCACACAGAAACTCTGCTCCTATACAACTCCACCCCCCATTATTGTTGTTGTCACAAATTACCTCTCTGTATATGGTGTGCCCAATAGCACAGATTTACAATTACTTTTAATGCATTTGTCCTTCAAATTATGTAAGAAAGAAAACATGAGGGGCGCCCAGTTGGCTCAGTTGGTTAAAGTGGCTACCTTCTGCTCAGGTCATGATCCCAGGGTCCTGGGATCCAGCCCTGCATCGGGCTCCCTGCTCAGTGGAGAGCCTGCTTCTCCCTCTCCCTCTGCCTGCTGCTCTGCCTACTTGTTTTCTCTATCTCTCTGTCAAATAAATAAATAAAATATATATAAAAAAGAAATAAAACACGGAGCTACTAACCAAAATACAATAATACTGGTTTTTCCATATGCCCATATAGTTACCTTTACCAGAGATCTTTGTTTCTTCATATGGCTTTAAGTTCCTAACTCATATCCTTTCATTTCCATCAAAAGGACTTACTTTAGCATTTTATGCAGGAGGATCTAGTGTTATTGAACTTCCACAGTTTTTGTAACTGTGAATAAGTTAATTTCCTTTTGATTTTTAAAGGAAAACTTTCCTGGATATAGAATTCTTGGTTGACAGGTGTTTTCTTTTGCCACTTTTTTTTTCATTGAGACATAAACACAGAACACTGTGTAAATTTAAGGTGTACAGTGTGTTGATTTAATGCATTTGTGTATTGCAGTAAGACTACCATTATAGCTTTAACTAAGACTTCTATCGTGTCACATAATTAACATTGTTTTTATGGTGAGAACAATTAAGTTCTAGTCTCTTAGCATCTTTGAAGTTCATAATACAGTATCGTTGACTATAACCACTATGTTGCGCCTCAGATCTCCAGAAGTCATTTTTCTATTAGTTGCAAGTTTGTACACTTAAACAACATCTCCTTCATTCCTCCACCCCCCAGCCCCTAGTAATCCCCATTCTACTCTTTGTTTCTAAGAGGTTGGAATTTTTTGGATTCCACATATAATATCATGCAGTATTTGTCTTTCTCTGACTTACCTCACTTAGCGTAATGCCCTCAGGGTCCATCCATGTTGTCTTAAATGGCAGAATTTCCTTTTCTGATGACTGAGTAGTATTTCATGGCATGCACATATCACATCTTTTTTATCCATCCATCCACTGATGGGTACTTAGGTTGTTTCCACATCTTGGCTGTTGTAAATAATGCTGTAGTAAACATGGGAGTGCAGCTATCTTTCACCAGTTTAAAAATAGTATCTCACTGCCTTCTGGCTTCCATGGTTTCAGGTGATAAATCAGTTGCTAGTCTTATTGAGGATCTTGTACTTAACAAGTTGTTTCTGTCTTTCTCCTTTCAAGACTTTGTCTTTATACAGTTCGATTATAATGTGTCTTGGTGTGCATCTCTTTGAGCTTATTTTATTTAGAGTTTGTTGACTTCTTGGATGTGCTGATTCATATCTTTCACCAAATTTGGAAAGTTCTGACCATTATTTTTTCAAATATTCTTTCTGTTTCTCTTTCTCTTTCTCTCCTCTGAGACTCCCATAATGCGCATGTTGGTCTTGTTGTTGTGCCACAGGTCTCTTACTCTCTGTTCATTTTTTCTCAATCTTTTTTCTTTCTGCTCCTCAGACTGGATAATTTCAGTCAAGTTTGGTGATTCTTCTGCCTGCTCAAATCTGCTCTTGAAACCATCTAATGAATGTTTTATTGCAGTTAATGTACTTTTTAGCTTCAGAATTTCTCTTTGGTTCGTTTTTGTAATTTATCTCTTTATCAATATCTTCATTTTGCTCATACATCATTTCCCTTCAGTTCTTGAGCATATTTAATACTTTCTTTTAAAATCTTTGGTAAGTCTAAGGGCTGGGTGCCCTCAGGGACAATCTCTGCCCATTTATTTTTGTTACTTTGAGTGGACCATACTGTCCTGTTTCTTTGCATGGCTTGTGATTGTCATTGACAATGTCATTGGACATTTGTATATTATAATGTAGTAATTCTGGAAATCTGATCTCCCCTGCCCTGCTGTTGGTTGAGGTTTTTAAAAAAATTAAATCATTGAAGGCTCTAATAGTCCACTTGTTTTGTGACTTTTCCAAACTATTTTTGCAGACTATATCCTTGTCATGTGTGGTCACTGAAGTCTCAGTCATGTTGGCTTATGTTCAGCTAATGGTTTGATAGAGAGGTCCTTGAATACCAGGAGCTAAATATAGAAGGAAAAAAACCCCACTTCTCTTAGTCTTTGTAGATTGTCACCATGCTGCTTTTTTTTTTTTTTTTAAACACTTATCCAGGCCTCTACTGATCCTAGGTATCAGACCAAGGTGAAAACTTAGGGTCTTGTCAGATATATTCCGAGCACACATCTTGCCCTGAGCATGCATGTGGCCTTCTAAATTCTCTCTTATACACGGGTGATTACAAATGCCCTGATTTCCCAAAGAAACTCCCCGGCTTTCCCTCCCATACTTTGGGCAGTCTGTATTAGTCTGCTAGGGGGTTGCCATAACAAAATACCAGACTAGATGGCTTAAACAATAGAAGTTAATTTTTTCACAGTTCTTAGATGCTGAAAGTCCAAGATCAATGTGTTGTTAGGGCTGTCTTCTCCTGAGTCCTCTCTTCTTGGTTGCAGATGTCCATATTCTTGCTGTGTTCTCACATGGCCTTTCTCTGTACACAAACATCCCTAGGGTCTCTATGTTGTCTTTTTTTTTTTTTTTAAGATTTATTCATTTATTTTTTTTATTTTTTTATTTTTTTTAAAGATTTTATTTATTTATTTGACAGACAGAGACAGTGAGAGAGGGGACACAAGCAGGGGGAGTGGGAGAGGGGGAAGCAGGCTTCCCGCGGAGCAGGGAGCCCGATGTGGGACTCGACCCCAGGACCCTGGGACCGTGACCTGAGCTGAAGGCAGACGCTTAATGACTGAACCACCCAGGCGCCCAAGATTTATTCATTTATTTTAGAGAGGAGGATGGAGAGGGGCAGAGCAAGAGAATCCTCAAGCAGACTCCCAGCTGAGCTGGGAGCCTGACGTGGGGCTCAGTCCCAGGACCCTGAGATCATGACCTGAGCTGAAACCAAGAGTCAGACGCTTAACCAACTGAGTCATCTCTACCTCTTCTTATAAGGACACTAGTCATCTTGGATTAGGGCTTCACCCATATGACTTCATTGAAGTTTAATTACCTTTTTAAAGAACCTATCTCCGGCGCACCTGGGTGGCTCAGTCGTTAAGCGTCTGCCTTCGGCTCAGGTCATGATCCCAGGGTGCTGGGATGGAGCCTCACATCGCGCTCCCTGCTCCGCGGGAGCCTCCTTCTCCCTCTCCCACTCCCCCTGCTGTGCATGCTCTCTCTCTCTCTGTCAGGTAAATAAATCTTTTTTTAAAATTTAAATAATAACCTATCTCCAAATAGAGTTACATTGAGGATTGGGGTTCAGCATATATATCTGGGGGGAACAAAATTCAGTCTGTAACAGTGGTTCATTGTGTGTCTCAACTGTAACCTTTTGCCGGATGCATCTGTGGTTGTTTTCCTTGTGGTGTTTTCAAGCAATGCCCGTTGCTTTTCTAGCCTCAGTGAGTTCCAAGTTTGTTAAAATAGAGATGAGTTCCTGCATCATTCCCTCAGGTAGCCCTAATATACAGCACATACACATAGTAATTTGCAAATAGGATCTACTGTAATCCCTCTGGAACCAGTGACCAGGTTTCCACACTGGGAATGTAGGTTTCTGTCTTCAAGATTGCTGCCAAATGGGGAGTAGGTGAGTTAGAAGGGCAAGTAACTAAACCAAACCAAACCACAAGGCTTTTCACCACTTTAAAATTGCTGTTTTCTTGATTCAGCATTTTGTTTGGTTGATGTAAACCTTGGATTGTTTTCCAGAGTTCTGATAAAGTTGGTTCTAACAGTTACTTCTTGTTTGTTGTTTCTGTTGGAGGATGGGAACTTGAAGCTGCCTCCTCTGCTATTTTGCTTAGGTCACTCCATTTTGTCTTAAAGAAACTTAAATCATGAGGAGGGAAGGTCATAAATACCTACCTATACAGTTACCATTTCCAGTGCTCTTACTGAATTCATTCCTTTGTGTAGATCCAGGTTTCCAGCTGGGATTGTTTTCCTCCTGCCTGAAGGGCATCTTTTAACATTTCTTATATTATTAGTTTGGTAGTGATGAATTCTTTTAGCTTTTGTATGTCTGAAGACCTCTTTATCTCACCTTTGATATTTTCACTAGGTCTCTCATTCTAGATTTACAGTTTTTTTCTATCAGTACTTTAAAATTTTTACTCTGCTGTCTTCTCCTTTGCATTGTTTCCAAGAAGAAATTTGGTATTATCCTTATCTTTGTTCCTGTGTAAGTAACACATCTGTTTTCTCTAGCTGTCTTTGGGGTCTTATCTGTATCACTGGTTTTGAACAATTCGGTTATGATGTGACTTGTTATAGTTCTCTTTGTTTCTTGTACTTAAGATTGAGCTTCAGATATGAGGATGTGTATTTTTCATTATGTTTGGGAAGTTTTAGGCTACTGTTTCTTCTTATATTTCTCCTCATCTCTAGTTATCTTTTTCAATATATGGAATACAGTTAAAATAATTTTTACTGTCCTCTGATAATTTTAACATGTCAGTTCTGGGTCAGTTTCGATTGATTACTCTTGATGAGTTGTTTCCCTGCTTGTTTACATGCCTGGTAATTTTTTTTCTGGATGCCAGACACTGAATTTTACCTTGTTGAGTGCTGGTCATTTTTTTAGTCCCATACATTTTCTTTGAACTTTGTTTTGGGATACAGGTAAGACTGTTGGAAACAGTTTGATCCTTTCAGGTTTTGCTTTTATGATCTACAAGGTAGGTCCAGAGCAGTGCTCAGTGTAAGGCTGATTATTTCCCATTACTAAGGCAGCACCTTCCTGAGTACACCTAATATCCTATTATGACTTTTCACAGTCTGGCTGGTGAGGAGAGACATGATTCTTGACCCTTTGTTAGTGTCAGATCCTGTTTCTTTTAATACTTTTGGGTGTTTTTTTCTTTGGCATTGGGTAGTTTCCCCATAAACGTATACTCTTGAGTACTGCTAAATACTCAAGAGAAACCTCTGTAGATCTCTGGGAATTCTTCACAGTTCTCTTCTCTCTGGTATTCTTTTAAACTTTAGCTGTTTTGATCTCTCCAAACTCTTAGCCCTGTATTTCAAGTCAGGAAATCCACTGGGCTCTTCCTCAGTCCCCTCCTTTCTGTAATACTGCTTAGAAACTCAAGAAAGTAAGCTGTGATGGTCATAGGGCTCATGTTCTTTCTCAACTTAGTGATCGTTGTCCCCTTGTCTAATTTGTAGTCTTGGAAACCACCGTTTCATATATTGTCTGGTTTTTGTTGTTTTTGTTCTAGGTCAGAGGGTAAATCTGTTGTTCCATTTTTGTCAGAAGTAAAAGCCCCTCTTC
This sequence comes from Zalophus californianus, assembly GCF_009762305.2. NCBI lineage: Eukaryota > Metazoa > Chordata > Mammalia > Carnivora > Otariidae > Zalophus > Zalophus californianus. The sequence continues at coordinate 104,518,799 of NC_045604.1, read as the reverse complement.
TAGACTTTGATACATTATATTTTCATTTTAATTCATTTCAAAATATTTTCTAAGGTCCCTTGAGACTTGCTATTTGACTCGTGGATTAATTAGATTGTATTGTTCAATTATCAAGTGTTTGGAGATTCTCCTTTTGTTTGTTATTTTCTAGTTTAATTCCATTATGCTCAGAGAATGCACTTTGTTTTATATCAGTTCTTTTACATTTATTAAGACTTCGCTTATGATCCAGGATATAGTCACTATCAAATACCTTTACACATCACTTTCCTATTTCTATTTCACCATACCCCTTCTCATGTCAGACTTGGCACCTCAAATGTCCCACTTCCTGCTTTCCATATAACAGATGTAATAACCTTACAATAGTATAATTACATTTACCCTCCCTACAACCTAGCTTTCGGTGGTTATTACATCTTTTCCTTTTGTATTTGTTTTTTTTTTTGTTTGTTTTTAAGATTTTATTTATTTATTTGAGAGTGAGAATGGAGAGAGAGCACAGGAGAGGGGGGAGGGTCAGAGGGAGAAGCAGACTCCCTACTGAGCAGGGAGCCCGATGTGGGACTCGATCCCGGGACTCCAGGATCATGACCTGAGCTGAAGGCAGTCGCTTAACCAACTGAGCCACCCAGGTGCCCTTCCTTCTGTATTTGTTATATCCACCTATACAATGTCTCTTTATTTTTACTTGAAACAATCAGTTCTTAAAGTAAATCATGAAAAAACAGTCTTTCACATTCACCTACTTGTTTACCATGATGGTCTCCATTCCTTCGGATAGTTCCACATTTTCATCTGGTCTTAGCTCCCTTTGGTCTAAAGGGCGGCCTTTAACATTCCTTGTAGTACAGTTCTGCCAGTGATGAATTCTCTTAGATTTCATTTATCAGGAAGTGTCTTTATTTTATTCTCATTTTTGAAAGATTTTCTGCTTGAACATAAAATTCTGGGATGACAAGATTCACCACCCTTCACCCCCCTGGCATTTAAAAAACTCTTTCATTGTCCTCTAGTCTACCTTGTTTCTGATTAGAAGCTGCAGTTATTGTTTTAGTTGCTTTGTAGTTCGTTCAGCTTCATGGATCTTTAAGCTGTAATTTTTCACCACATTGGGGCAATTTAGACATTATTTTTTAAATATATCTTTCGGCCCCAGTCTCACTTTTCCTTCTGAGAGTACAGTTGCACGTATGATAGACTATTTGATACTGCTTCATAGATCCTGGAGGGTCTGTTCATTATGAGATCATTCTGCTGACCTGTCTTTGAGTCCACTGACTTTATTTTCCTGTCTCCAATCTGCTTGTAAGCTTATCTAGTAAACATTTTCAATTATTTTTTAGTTTTAGCATTTGTTAGTTTCTTCCTTATAATTTCCATTTCTGGGCAGATTCCTTATCTATTTACTTATTAAGACCATGCTTTCCTTTAAGTCTTTGGATATATTTATAATAGTTCACTAAGATCTTGATTGGCTAAGTCTAACGTTTAGACCATCTTGGGTTCATTTTTATATACTGCTTTTTTTCTTGACTATGGATCACATTGTTTTGTTTCATTGTAGGTCTAACGGGCTTTTTATTGAATATTGTACATTGTGAACAATACTCTGAAGTCTCTTATTTCTCCATGAGGTATATGGATTCTTGTTCTAGCAGGCAATGTAATTATTGGCTAATGACCTTACACTTGTTTATACTTGGTTTTGTTTTGTCTTTACACATCACTGAAGAGCCTAGAGTGTTTCCCAAACCCCACTAAATTGGCGAGACTCAACCTCCAAACTTGTTTCCTATGGATCTTGTCATGATTTGATTTTAGAATTTATTAAGGCAGACCTAGAATAGGTCTTAGTCTAGACTATAATCCTTACCTCAAGTTGTAACCTTTCTGCTGTTGCAACTGGATTCCAAGGATGTTAAAGATGCACTTATGAGATCTCTCCATTTTGGTAGGGCCAGAACTCCCCTGGCAATGCTCTTACCCCAGGACTGCCCTAACTCTAATATCTCTGTTCTAATCTTAACCCATTTAGTACTTTGCTTTCTAGTAAGCCTCAGGGAGTCTCTCTGCATATACTGCCTGGCTGTATTATTTAGAGTTCTCCAGACAAACAGAGCCAACAGGATGGATACACACACACACACACACACACTTATTATCAGGAATTGATTCATGCAGTATGGAGGCTGAGAAGTCCTAAGAGCTGTAGTCGACAAGCTGGAGACCCAGGAGAGCCAATGGTATTGTTTTGTCCAAGGCCAAAGGCCTAAGAAGCAAAAGAGCCAATAGTGTGAGTTCCAAGTTCAAGTCTGAAAGCAGAAGAGAGAAGAAAAATGTCCCAGCTAAAAGCCAGGCAGAGAATTCTTACCCAGGCCTTTTGTTCTATTCAGGCCTTCAGCAGATTGGCTGAGGCCTACCCACTGTGGAAGATCAATCTTCTTTACTTAGTCTACCAATTCAAATGTTAATCTCATCCAGAAATAGTCTCATAGACAGTCCTCAACATAGTCTTTAACCAAGTACCTGGGCACCCTGAGGCTCAGTCAAGTTGAGACATAAAATTAGTCATCATGCCAGTTTCAGCCACAGATTTTTAGGGGACTCACACATAGACTTCTGGAACTCCCTGTCTGCATGACACCCTCCTTTCTGTTGCTCTGCCCAGTGGTTTCCAGGACTTTCAGCTGTCTTGAAGTCTATTTTTGCCTCCTCAGATCTCCCTACTCTGCTCATACTCTAGCTGTCTGCACTACACTTGGGAAATTGTCCCCACTTAGAGGAACTCGGTGATTTTAGGGGCTTACTTCATGAGTTTCCTCTCAGGGATCAGTCTTGCCCTTCCTATTGTTCTTAGTCTGAGAGTAGTTGCTTCATAAGTTTTGTCTTTTTTTTTTTTTTTTGACAGAGAGAGACACAGCGAGGGAGGGAACACAAGCAGGGGGAGTGGGAGAGGGAGAAGCAGGCTTCCTGCTGAGCGGGGAGCCTGATGTGGGGCTCGATCCCAGGACCCTGGGATCATGACCTGAGCCGAAGGCAGACGCTTAACGACTGAGCCACCCAGGCGCCACCAAGTTTTGTCCATTTTTATAGTTATTCATGGTGGGAGGACTAGCCTGGAATCCCTTAATTATGGCTGGAAAGGTGGTTAATTTTCAGCTGCTTTTATAATAGTTTATTATATGAATTATGCCACTATTCCTCCATTCTTGGGTTGGTAGACATTAGACATTTAGGTGTGTTCAAATTGTCAGTAATACAAATGATGCTGCAATGACTGTCTTTGTATCCAGAAATGGAATTGCAAGGTTATAAGGTACCTATTTCTTCAGTCTGATATTGCCAAATTGCTTTCCAAATCATAGTTTTACATATGCACCACCACCATGTCCATTCCATTTGTTCCACATCCTTGCCAAAATGTGATCTTGTTGAACTATTAAATTTTTCTACTTATGCAAAGGAATGCACAATGGTTTCTTATAACTTCGGTAAAGCTTTCCTAGATTACTAGTGAGGTATATACAGATGTACATGTAAATATGTATTTATTTATTATTGGCCACTTGGGTTTCCTATTCAATAAATTACATTTTTATATCACTTGTCCTTTTTTTTTTTTTACAGTTGAGTCTTTTTGTGCTGCTTCTTAGGAGTTCCTTATAATTCTCGTTACATGGTTTTTAAGTATGTTATGTGAGGTTTTTTTGTATGAGTTAGTTGTTTCTTCTCAGTCTTAGCTTGTCTTTTAGCACCTGTGTTGTCTTTCCCCATACAGAAGTGTTAAATTTTAATGTAGTCATATTTATATTTTACTAAATGATTTGCAGGTTTGTGTGTTTATTTCTTCGACCCCTAAACACGGGAGTGCCCTGGGGCTCAAGTCTCAGACCTCTCTATCTACATTAATTCCCAAGTAATCTTTGTCTTACGGCATGTGTACACTGATGGCTTTTATGTCTGGCTCCTCCTGTAAATACCAGTAATGTATGATAATTTAAGGACCCTTGCTGCGCTAGATACTTTGTTCTTCCTTATCCAGATTCCGTGAATGGGAAATCTGCACTCACTGCCTCCACTTCTTGGTCTTCCATCCGTAGTTTGACTCACTGCAGCTGGGCTCTTGTCCCGCGCTTCCACTGCTGCTGCTGAGATTGGTTCCAAAGTAAAACAGCCCATCCCCTTTTCTTTTCAAATGAAGTCTTTGGTGAAATCAAACAGAAGCAGAATTACCCTCGCAATGGGTTGGGGAGAACTGACTGCCTTGCTCATCTCTTGAGGTTGCTCCAGAGACCTCTTTACTGAGCCCCGCCTATCTTTCTAACCTCTCTACTCCCTCAGACCTCCCAATTTCCAGCCATACTCCTATCTCTGTGCTTCTGCACAGTGCCTCCTGCATCTGCCTTGAACCCAGTTCTTGTCTGCTCAAGAAACACCTCCCAGCCTATCTTCCCCTTTATCATTCCCACTCTTTTTTGTGCCTCTGTTATCACGCTGGCCACAGTGAATCAAAGCTTTCTACTTACACATCTTTCTTATCCACTAAACAGAAGGCTTCTAGAAATCAGAGACCCTTTTTCCCTTTCATGTCTATCAGTAGTGGAGTGAATGAATGGCCAAGGAAGCTGAGCTAGATCAAAATCTGAATTGGCAGACCACGAAGGCTTTTTTTTTTTTTTAAGATTTTTATTTATTTATTTGACAGAGAGAGACACAGCGAGAGAGGGAACACAAGCAGGGGGAGTGGGAGAGGGAGAGCAGGCTTCCCGCTGAGCAGGGAGCCCGATGCGGGACTCGATTCCGGGACCCTGGGATCATGACCTGAGCCGAAGGCAGACGCTTAACGACTGAGCCACCCAGGCGCCCAAGGCTTTTTTTTTTAATGGTTTTATTAAGATATAATTCATACCATAGAATTCACAGGGTTGTGCAACCACCACCATAATCTAATTTTAAAACTTTTTGTCCCCCCTCAAAAAGAAAACCCTACCCTTTAGCAGTCATTCTCCATTTTCCGACCCCCAACACACTCCCCAGCCTTCGCCAACCACGAATCCACTTTCCCAGGCCATCAAATTTAACATAGGTAAATTGATCACAAATCCTCAGAATCTACTCGATTCTGAACCATGATGTGAAATTTGGTAGATAACTGTTTCACCTAACCAATTTGTACGGCAGGAAATCAAACTTAGCTTGCAGCTTCAGGTTTCATCCGCAATATATTAGACTATTAGGCTGCTTGATCGGGAATTTATTAGAATTAGATCCACATTTAACAAGGGTGGTTGGTTTGGGCTGGTCTGGCCTTTCACTGTTGCTGTGCACGTAAACCCCCTTTGGCAGAAAGAGGGCACCTGAAAAACTCACCACCTTTGGTAGCAATCGTGAAAAACGTGCCCGGTAACAACCTCTTCCGGGGAGTTCAGCCCTCTACAAAACAACATGGATCAGGCATTACTTGAGTGGTCGCTTTCCGGAGCTTTTATTTTTAACGCGACTCTTCTACCGGGTCACCTCGGGATGGGTGCCGCGCGGTGTACGCGCGGAAGCCTGGAGAAGACGACCTGGCTGTTTCTGGGGGCCGCATTTTCTGAGTGGGGTCGGGTCTAGCGCGTTGCTAGGCAGCAGTGGCGTTGCCCGCGGCAGTTGCGCGTACGAGTCGCCTGCGCAGTGACGCAGCCAGTGCGCGGTGGCGCGGCGCGCGGCGCGGTGCACGCTGGGATATTTAAGTCTTTTCCGCGGCGCGGAGCCGCGATGTCTCCGGCGGCTGCGGCGGCTGGCGGAGGCGAGCGGCGGCGGCCGATAGCGAGCGTCAGGGACGGCCGGGGCCGGGGCGGGGGCTGCGGCGGCCCGGCCGGGGCGGCGCTCCTCGGTCTGTCGCTGTTCGGCCTCGTGCTGTACCTGGTGCCGGCGGCGGCGGCGCTGGCCTGGCTGGCCGTGGGGGCCACCGCGGCCTGGTGGGGACTGAGCCGCGAGCCCCGCGGTTCGCGCGCCCTCGCCTCGCTCGTTCGGAACGCGCGGCGTCAGCGAACCCTACACGCCTCGCCTCCAGCCAAGTCGGCGGTGAACGGAAATCTCCTAGAGCCGCGGACCCTGCTCGAAGGACCGGACCCCGCCGAACTGCTCCTCATGGGCAGTTACCTGGGCAAGCCCGGCCCCCCGCAGCCTGCCCCCGCCCCGGAGGTCAGGGACCTGCTGGAGAGGCCTGGCCGCCGCCGCACTCCCGCTCGCGCCGCGCCGCCCGCGCACTCGCCCCATCGTGTGCACATTTACCCCTCTCTTCCCACTCCTCTTCTCCGATCCTCTAGGAGGCCATCCCTCCGGTAAGATCCGCTCATCTTCCCCACACCCTCCTCTCTGTCGACTGGCTTTGAATGGAGACCTTGACTTTTTAAATCCGATTTTCTTTTTCATTGAGTCAAAAGTGGTTTCTGTGTAGCTTTGTCTTCTTGAAACACCTTCGTGTGTGTCAGCCATCCCCTGCCTTCCTTGAGCCTTTGGAATGAGATGTGATGCCGGAGCTGTTCCCTTCTTTACAGTTTTTAAAGCCGCGTTTAGAAAAATACTTGATAAGCTACTAAAATATCCCTACTTCTGGTGAAAGTATCTTGACCTTTCTAGAGTAGATATATAGTATGTTTTGTTGTATTTTTCCTTTGGACCAGTAAGAGCGATTAGGTCAATTAGCCGACCTCAAAGAGGTGTTTCCAGGAGACCCCTCTTTTGATAAAACTTGATTGATAAAGGTGATCAACTTAAAGAGGCATTTCCATTTAGTCCCAATAGCTGAGCATTACAAGAGAATACAAAACTTTGGTGAAAATACTAGATTATCAATAAGTACATTCAGTTGAAAGATGAACTTAGGTGTCAAAAATGTTTGACTTTGGGTGTTTATTACTTATGACTCAGCATAAAAGATTGAAAAGATTTAAGAATTCTTTAAAAGTTCCACCTTGCATGTCCTAACACGCACTTTTCTTACATCGCAGTTTTACTTGTGTGGGCAGGGTTTTCAATTTTCCTCTCAAAGTTGTTGAAGTCCATTATAGGGACAGCTGCTAAGCAGCTGCCACTTTCCATCCTTAGATGGAATGGGGGAACATTGCCATAAAAATGCTGTGTTTTTTTGTGGCTCAAAAAGCAGTTTAAGGGGTGCCTGAGTGGCTCAGTCAGTTGAGCCTGCGACTCTTGGTTTCAGCTCAGGTCGTGATCTCCAGGCTGTGAGAGGAAGTCCCGCATCAGGCTCTGCGTGCTCAGGGTGTAGTCTGCTTGAGATTTTTTTTCTCCCTATTCTTCTGCCCCTCCCCCACGTGTGCTAGCTTTCTCTCTCTAAATAAATAAATAAAACCTTTTTTTTTTAAATCAGTTTGAGCTCTCTGGAAGATAACTGAAACCACGTGATTCTTTAGTAATTCATATTTCTGCCATTCCTTCAGGCTTCTTTGGTTCTATAATGTGTTTCCCATTCTCCATAGGGATTGTGGGAGTTTATCAAACCGGTTTGTGATAACACCTCGAAGACGATATCCAATCCAGCAGGCCCAGTATTCTCTTCTGGGCGTACTTCCTACAGTATGCTGGAATGGTTATCACAAGAAGACTGTGCTGTCTCCTCGGAATTCCAAAATGGTGTGCAGCCCAGTGACAGTGAGGATTGCTCCTCCGGATAGTAAATGGACTCGTTCGCCAATGTGAGTATTACTGCTGGCAGAATAAACTTTCCTGTTTATTTCCACTTATTCTTCCACAGCTGTTCCTCTGACAAAAGAACTATAAGGCAAAAAAGGGAAGAAGGTGCTTATTTGAATGAGAAATCCCTAAGTCTAGTCCTTGAACAGCATTTTTTTTGTTTTGACCTTAGACGGTAGCTTTAATTCTAAGGGCAGTTTCTGTCAGTGTATATTTTTGCTTATTAGTTAGCTTCTGATTTCCAATGACTGAAGTCTGCTATATGCATGGTTATTAACATATCTTAATGCCAGAATCTTGTTTTTCATTACAGACCAGAGCAGACAATCAACTCAACACTGTCCTCACCATCAAGTAATGTCCCAGACCCATGTGCAAAAGAGACTGTACTGAGTGCCCTCAAGGAGAGGAAGAAAAGGACAGTGGAGGAGGAAGACCAAATATTTTCTGATAGCCAGGAAAATAAAAGAAGGTAACAGGCCCCGCAGAGTACTAAACAGGCCTCCCACACAGACTCCTGTGATTTGTTGATATACAGATCACTCCCAAGAAGAAACAGAGGCCAGCTCCACAGTTTCTGAGCTTCAGTAGGTGCCCTTCTTTGGATTCCATGGAAGAGCTTGGTAACAAGGGGTTTAATGCTGTTAGTTTCCTAAGGTACAGGTTAAATTTTATAACTTACCTTTTCTACAAGTACTAGAGATAAGCTGACAGCTGTTAGCCATGTTAGCCTCATACTTTTGATACAAATGTGCTAAATTTTATTTTTTTTAGAGGGAATGCTAAAAGTCTTCCCTTCACTAGCTTGTGTTGCTTAATTATTTGGGTAACCACCATTCGAATGTCATATTTGTGCTGAAGGAAATGCTTGGCGAAGCAAAGTGAAGACTGGAATATGGTAGATTTATCAGTAATGAGAGTAAAACCAATTTCATTATTTGGTTTGTGATATTTTAATGAAAATGGAATAAGCAGTCTGTCTCCTAAGTGTGGAAAGAGCAGAGGTTTAAGTCACTAGGTATGATGCATAACTGCTTTCCAAGAATCAGTTAAGGATTTCACTCGTCTTTTAATTTGACAGATTGAGCACCTATTGTGTGCCTGGGCCTACTCCAGGTACTGTGGATAGAGCAATGAGTAAGAGTCCCCATGGGACTTGGATAATAAAATAAGGAATTCTAGATTGTACTTGTATAGAAGTAAAAAAAAAAAAAGAAACACAACAGGATGCTATAACAGATAATGAGAAGGGGGTTTCTTTATATACATTGGTCAAGGAAGCACTCTGAGGAGACAGTGGACCCCACACTTGTTCAATGTAACCGTTACCTAGACCAGATTGTTCATATCCTACAAAGTTGGCCGTCTTTAGTACTAACAATGCAAAGTTAGGTAGGGAGATATAAATAAGTGGAAGTGTTTTTTATGTGACATAGGAAGATCTAATGATGAGTACAGATGATTTATAGGTGAGCAATTTGAACTGATGTCAACTAGCTAAGCAGGGGTGGCAAGGAGTGGGGGAGGTGGGAGAGGGAATCATCATTCTTATAGTCCAAATAAGTCTGTCATATTCTCCAAGGTTAAAATTTTTCTTGACCCCAGTGAGCCTATTAACTGAGGATTCTGTCTTGTCTTTCTCACACTTGGAGTAAGCAATGATTATGGGCACCATGCATAGGCCCCTATGTGTGATATGTGAAGTTTTTCCCTAACAGACTTGCCATATTAACCTCTAGAGCACTATGGGATGTGTGGGTTAGTCCCTAAAATGTTTTTGTTTTTTGTTTTTCATTTGTGGATGGTAGAGTATTGTGATAGTAGTACTTTGGAGAGAAGTTAGCGAATAATAACACCTGAATAAGTTCAAAAGGTCTTGAAGCATTTTTATACTCGTTATTATGAGGACAATCTTAGAATAAATCTGCCTTTCAGAATCTTTAGGATTTGAAGCAGCCTTTTTCTTGTCTAGCCATTTCGATATGCCACAGAAATAGTAAGGTTCCAGGAGTATGAGAGGATGCTCTAAGGGGGAAAAAAAAAAGTTCATTTAATTGAGGGTTTTTTGATTTGTCACAGGCGCCATGATAGCAGTGGGAGTGGACATTCAGCATTTGAGCCCCTGGTGGCCAATGGAGTCCCTGCTTCTTTTGTGCCTAAGTAAGTGAGAATCCATCTGAATGAGGTAGACTGGGGAAGGGCACTGTCAGAGCTGTTGTCCTACAGAGATTTTCCTCTGTGTTTTTGCATTGCTTTATTAGCCCAGGTTCAAATCTTTGACACCAGAGAGGAACATTTGGAATAATGTTCCACAATAACTATCGTCTAATTTCTTTTAATATTTTTTCATTAATATGGATAAAAATATGGTAAGGCTAAGAGAGTTTGTAAATATATTTAATAACTATGTATATAAACAGGTTTGTGCGATGGTTAAAGTGCAACAGTATGAAATTTAAGATAAATGTTAAGTTTGTACAATTGAGTTTAAATACATTTAGGGGTTGGATGAGAGGGAAAGTGTCTTAGAAATCTGTGTGAAAAGACTTGAGGTAACTTACATGTTTATTGAGTCAGGAGAGTGATAAGGCTGCCAGAAGAGCTAATGTGCTCCCAGTCTGTGCTGATAGCAGAACAAAGACCAGAATGGAGCAAGGGGGGGGTTGGTGGGCGGCGGTTCCTGCTGTCCTGAGTTCTGCTGACATTGTCCATGTAGTGTTGTGCTTGGTTCCGTGGCCTGCACTGTAAGAAACCATAAACACAACCTAACGGTCATTCCGAGTGAAGCAATTGTAAGATGTTACAGAGTGGTGGCCGTGCATGAATGGGTTTTGAAAGTTTAAAGTATTAACCCAAGGAAGAAAAATCTCAAGGGGAATAAGGAAACGAGAGGGAAGGATAGGATAATGATCACCAAAAACCAGGGAGCTGTCGTGTGAAGAAGAGGCTAACGTTGTTCGGTTTCGCTCCACATAGATCTGTAGGTGAAATAGGTGAAAGAGGAAATGCATTTTCATCCAGTGTAAGAATAAACTAGTCCATGGTTGACATTCATCACTCTAGGAGAAAGTGAGTTGTCTACATTGTAACAAAGGTTGGGTGATTATTCTACAGGAAAGATGTTTCCATTGGAAGCTTAAAAAAATTGGTTGGTTCCTCTTAAGGCTGTTTTTTAGTAGGTTTATTGACGTATAATAAACATTATAATAAACTGTGCCTTTTTAAAGTGTACAGTCTGATAAGTTCTGACGTTAAACCGTTGCCATAACCAAGGTAATAAACATAACCCCCACCTTCAAAAAAAGTTGCCCCTTGCTCCTTAGTAACCAACCCCTCCCTCCAGTCTTGCCCCCAGCCCCAGGCATCCACTGATGTGCTTTTTGTCACTGTAGATTAGCGTGCAGTTTTTTCTATACAAGTGGAGTCATACATTTAATTTTTTTTTAAATATTTGGCTTTCCCTTCCTGACTTGCCCAAGATACTTAGCTGAAGTGGTAACAATAGTATTAAGAGCTTTATCCTTATTAAGTTTATTTAAGAAGTATTTTGTGACCATGGATGAAGCCTTAGAAGAATGTTGCCTTAAATAGCACACTCACTGTCTTTTTCTCTTTTGTTAGGCCTGGCTCTCTGAAGAGAGGTCTCAATTCCCAAAGCTCCGACGACCACTCGAATAAGAGGTCTCGCACCTCTTCCGTGAGCTCCTTGACAAGCACGCACACGGGTGGCATCCCTAGCTCCAGCCGCAATGCCATTACCAGTTCTTACAGTTCCACTCGAGGTTTCTCTCAGGTACGTTCTGCTTGTGGCGTGGGAGAAAGGTGTTCTGAGCATTAATTGATGAGCCAGTGTTTTCTAACCACGTTCCACCTGTCAGATACTGGGATTACCTCTGAGCTAACAGAAAATGCAAACACTTGATTGATAATTTAGACCCCGGGAACAATAGAAAGGCCAGAAAGTAAACCAGTGCATATGGGGACAGCTGATACAAAACAGCCAGTATTGTAGATAAACGGACAAAGAATGAATAATTCAATAAATGATATTAATTTGATCGAAAAGGTAGATTCAGTCCAGATTGCACTGGATCAGAAAAGAAATTCATCCTTTTGTCATTGAGAATTGAGTGAAAAGTTTTTAAAATACTGTGATTTTTTTTTTTAATTATTTTTTAGAAAAAATTGCAATTCTTTCTTAGAGGATGCAGTATGGCCTAGGGGACAGAGCAAGCTTTGCTACCAGACAGACTTGGATTCAGATTTTGCCTCTGACACTTAGTAGCTATAGGGCCTCAGGCAGGTAAATCACTTCAACTTTGTATTTCTCATCTCCCAAGGATTATTACAAAGATTGAAGACAGTGCTTGAAAAATATTCATTACAATGCATGTCAGTAAGTGGGTACCCTGTATATGGTAGTGAGAAAAAAATAAAGCATTCACGGAGGAAGAGTTTTGAGGGGAGAAAACTTTTGAGATAAGGTAATCCAGAAGGTTTTTCCAATAACATAAATGAAAAATGAAGGCCTAAGCTTGAGTAGTTGTAGGAATAAGCACCACAACAGGCAGATTGAGAATAATTCTCAAGAGCCCTAGGATTTTCAGAATGGTGAGTACTGGCTTCATCTTAAAGTCACCGGTTGCATTATCCCCTAATAAGAGCGTCAGCCTGTCCCTTGAAGCTTTGAAGCCAGGCACTGACTTCTCTGTAGTTATGAAGGTCCTAGATGGCATCTTCTCCCAGTATAGGCTCTCTGTTGAAATTCCACTGTTGGGTGTAGCCCCCTTCATGAATGATTTTAGCTAGATCTTCTGGATGATCTCCTGCGGCTTCCCCTTGTTATGGAGATGGCTTCCTTCCTGAAACCTCACTGAGTCAGCCTCTGCTAGCTCCAGCCTTGTCTCCAGCAGCTTCCTCACCTCTCAGCCTTCCTGGAAATTGAAGTTAGGCCTTGCCCTGGTTTAGGTTTTGGCTTAAGGCAATGGTGTGGCTGGTTTGATCTTCCACCCAGACCACTTAGACTTTCTTCATGTCAACAATAAGGCCTTTTCACTTTCTTATCATTCATGTGTTCATTAGGGTAGTACTTTTCATTTCCTTCAAGAACTTTTCCTTTGCATTCGCAACTTGGCTATTGGGTGCAAGAAGCCTACCTTTCAGCATGTCTCGGCTCTCGACCTGCCTTCCTTAACTAAGCTTGATCATTTGTAACTTGTGATTTAAAGTGTGAGTTGTGCGACTCTTCCTTTCACTTGAACACTTAAGAGGCCTCTGTAGGGTCGTTACCTGGTATAATTGCAATATTGTAGTATCTTGGCGAATAAGGAGGCCGGAAGAGGGAGAGAGATGGGAGAAGTGCCTGTTAATGGGACAATCCGAGCACACATTTTTTTTTAAGTCGGCTGCCTTATAAGGGCGTGGTTTGTGGCTCCTCAAAACAATTACAATAATAGCATCAAAGATCCCTCATCACAGATCATTGTAACAAAGAGAATAATAGTAAGTTGGAAATACTGCAATACTTAACCAAAATGTGAGAGACCTGAAGTGAGCAAATACTATTAGGAAAAGGGCACTGATAGACTTGCTTGAAGTAGATTTGCCACAAACCTTCAATTTGTTAAAAACAGCATTTTCAGGGGCGCCTGGGTGGCTCAGTCGTTAAGCGTCTGCCTTCGGCTCAGGTCTTGATCCCAGGGTCCTGAGATCGAGCCCCGCATCGGGCTCCCTGCTCCGCGGGAAGCCTGCTTCTCCCCCTCCCATTCGTCCTGCTTGTGTTCCCTCTCTTGCTGTGTCTCTCTCTGTCAAGTAAATAAAATCTTAAAAAAAAAACAAAAAAACAAAACAGCATTTGCAAAATGCAGTAAAATGAAGTATGCCTGTACTTACCTGTTCTTAAAATCTTTTTATTATGTCAAATTTAAAATGTACGCAAAAGGAAAGGAAATCTAATGGACCTCCCTCCCTATAGCTTCACTTGTTAGTTACCAGCATGTTGTCTGTCTTGTTCCATCAGTCCACCCCACCCTGTTTTTGCCTTTGTGTTTTACAGTAAATTACAAACCTGTCATTTCACCTATAGAGACTTCAGTGTATTTTAAAACTTTTTTATAAACATTGATAACCACATTGGCATTATTCCTCTTAAACAATAATTGTTCCTTAATATTTGTTAATACTGCTCCATGTTCAGATTGCCTGTGTTATCCCAAACTGTCTTACTACAGTACCTTTGTTTGAGGGACCAAACATCAGTTCTTTACATTTGGTTCCTATGCCTCTTAGACTCTTTATAGTACTACTATTTTTTTCATGCCTTTGAAAAAACTGGATCATTTTGTTCTGTGGAATTTCCCACATTCTAGATTAAGTTTCCATCGTCATGGTATCTTTTTAACTTATACACGATCCCCTATGTTCCCTGTCAATGGGAATTTGAGTCCTGAGACTTGATTAGATTCAAGTTCAGTTATTTTAGCTGAACATCACATCCCTGTGATTGCATCACACCAGGAGCATGTGAGGTCTGGCTGCCTCCCTTTTGTGAGGTTGGTAATGATCCCTGGGCTCAGCTGTTTCAGTCAGATTCTTCCATTTTAATTTTTCTTTGAGTTTTTCATCTGATGATTTTAGCATCCATTTATCATCTTTGCCTAGGTCCACGGTTTTATTCGGTTGCAAAATGGTAGTAATCTAATTCTGTCATTTTCTCTGCATTTACTAACTGAAATTCTGTACAAGAGAACCTGTCCTACCTGTGGGAGTAACTAGGTAATAAGAAGGCGCTGATGCCGGGGCCAACTCCAGAAGTGACCGATGAGGTTTTTGCTGTTGTGATTATGTTTATGAACTTCTGAGTTTGTATAGACATTTCGCTTTTTTTGAGGCACAAAGTTTTCCACCTTTGGCCAGTGGGAGCCCTTTCAAATTGGCTCCTGTATCCTTTTGTTTTGATCCCGGTAGTTTTTGATAAATAACTTTGTTGCTTTTTAGGTTAAAAAAAAATCCATCTTGTATGTTTCCAACTCAAACTGAAGTTGGCTCTTCAAGTAGCCTTCCTTTTTTTCAGTTGGAAATGATCTTCATAGACTACAGTCTGGATTCTAGGAGAGTTAAAATTACACATATCCTTTAGAAAGAGAACTCTCAGTCATTAGTTCATCTTGATATTTCATGTTCAGATTTAGGATCACAGAACTTTTTACATAATTTCTTTGATTTTACATTTTTATGTTTTAAGATTTTATTTCTTTTAGAGAAAGCACAAGCAGGGGAAGGGGCAGAGGGAGAGAGAGAATCTTGAGTAGACTCTGCACTGAGTGCACAGGGCCCGACATGGAGCTTGATCTACCACCGCGAAATCATGACCTGTGCTGAAATCAAGAGTCAGACACTTAACCAACTGAACCACCCAGGTGCCCCTCATTTTTATGTATTTTTACACAAAAAGTGTTGCTTCATAGTTACTTTTTTGACTGGTCCCAGTACACACAATTTCAAAATAATGATATCAGCGTATTATAAACAGTAAGATTTTGAATCAGCTTAAGAATTATTTTTGATACAGTCAAAATTTAGAGTAATGTGAATTCAGTGTTCTCAGTTGGGTACACCACCAACTTGATCTACAGTAAGGTTCAGTATATTTTAATGTTTTGGGGTGTTTTTTTTTTTATACAGTTTGTTTTTATTTATGTAAAATAAAATACTTAAATTGTTCCAAAGAACAGGGGCGCCTGGCTGCTTCGGTCAGTGGATTATGTGACTCTTGATCTCGGGGTCGTGAGCTCCAGCCCCATCATGAGTGTAACGATTACTTAAAAATAAAATTTAAAAAAAAAAAATTGTTCTGGGGCGCCTGGGTGGCTCAGTTGACTCTTGATCTCCCCTCGGGTCTTGATCTGAGGGTTGTGAGTTCAAGCCCCGCTTTGGGCTCCATGCTGTGCGTGGAGCCTACTTTTAAAAAATTAAAAATAAAAATAATGTAAGTAAACATAAATGTAAATAAATACAAATAAAATAAAAATTGTTCCAGAGAACATATGAGAAAAGAAAATACACTCAGAGAAGTTCACAGTTTCAACCTCTTTCTACTCCACATTGTTCCCTTCCTATTTTTATTACTTTTTGGCTATCCTTCCACTGTCTTTTTTTTCTTAAAACTATATGCAAATCCATGTCTATCTGTAAACCCCACCTTCTGACGTGAGGCAGTAATATGCACAAGTGTGAGCCTTGCTCCGGCTCTCCTTCTACAGTATCTGTAGTTACTCTTGTCCTCTGTTGATAAACATTGAGCTGTTTCAGTTTTCTGCTGTGACAGATGGTTCTGCACGTAGTGCTTTAATTCATGTCATTTCACTCCTTGGCCATTACACTTCTTGGATAGATTGCCTAGAATACCGATTTCCCAGGCCCACAGTTAGATGCATGTACAGTTTCACTAGGTATTTTTAAATTCCCCTCCTTAGAGGATGTACCATTAGCATTCCCATTAGCATTATATGAGTGATGGGACTTCTCCACAGTCACACCAATAGATTAGGTTGTCATAGCTTTGGGTTTTTACCAGTTAGGTGAGGAACTGTGTGTGTGTGTTTGTGTGTCTCTTTTAAGATTTTATTTATTTGGAGAGCACGAGCACGTGCATGTGGGGAGGGGTGGGGAGCAGAGGGAGGGAGAGAGAGAATCTCAAGCGGACTCCACGCCAAGCACAGAGTGTGATGCAGGGCTGGATCCCACAACCAGAGCTGAAATAAAAAGAGTCAGACGCTTAAGCCACTGAGCCACCCAGGCGCCCCGTAGTTGTGTCTCTTAAGAGTGAGTTTGGGCCGATTTTCATATATTAGAGAAATATATTCCAAATGAACTAAAGATACAAATGTAAGATAAAAACCATAAAAGTATTCGTAAGAACAGACTTCTCATGCATTGCTGATGGGAGTGTCCATTCATACAGTTCTCTGGAGAGCATTGTGGCAGTAATTATCAGTATTAGAGATGCATGTGCCCTTTGATCCAGCAGGTTTGTTTTTAGGAATTAATTCTATACATATACTCAGAAGCATATAGAAGGATGTTGATTGTAGCATTTTAAGAGCAGAAGCTGGGGCGCCTGGGTGGCTCAGTCGTTAAGTGTCTGCCTTCGGCTCAGGTCATGAGCCCAGGGTCCTGGGATTGAGCCCCGCATCGGGCTCCCTGCTCGGCGGGAAGCCTGCTTCTCCCTCTCCCACTCCCCCTGCTTGTGCTCCCTCTCTCGCTGTGTCTCTCTCTGTCAAATAAATAAATAAAATCTTTTTTAAAAAAAAGTTTTAATAGCAGAAGCTTGGAAACAATGTAAAGATACCTTCTCCAGGGGCCTGGTTAAGTAACAGTATTTCCCTAAGTTGCAATACTATGTAACTATCAGAAGAATAAGGTAGCTTAATAGGCACTGACGGCAATTCAAAAATACAGAACAAAAGCAAGGTGCAGAATTGTGTGTATAGTGTTCTCTGTTATTTGTGCATAGAATACTTTTGATAGGTTTTATTAGAAGCCAGGAATAACTGTTGAGGTAGAAGGCAGACTTTGTACTGTGTACTCTGCTTGTTGGAATGTATGGCGTGCTGCACATAGTACCTTTCCTGGTTTCGAAAAGTTTCTAAGTATAGATAACTGTTAAGTAAAATAGGATTCCCCTGTCCTGGTTCTCCTGGTCTCCTTCCCGTAGGTATCTGTTGTTAACATTTGTACCAGGTGTGCGGACACAGACAATGCACAGAATCTTTGGTCTGTGCTACACAAATGGGATCATCGTGTATGGGCTTTTTTGTCTCTTTTTTAATCATATATTGCACAGTATTCTGTGTCAAATCTATATTTAATTTTTTTCATACTGTAGAAAAATACCTTAAGTGTACAGCTTCATGTAGCCAGTCAAGTAATAAATCATTTTCAACACCCAGAAGCCCCTCTCGTACCTCTTCCTTCCTTCCTGAGTATTAGCACCTTATTGTTTTCCCTATTTTTAAACTTTATATTAATGACTAGGATATGCTTTCTTTTGTGTTTAGCTTCTTTCACTGTTTTCCTTGTGAGATGCATCCAGGTTGTTACATGTAGCAGCAAGTCTTTCATTTTCATTGCTATATTCATTTTCTTTATATGAATATACCATAATTACGTTTTTCCTCCTGCTGTTGGACATTGGGTTTCCAGTTTAGAGCTATTATGTGTAATGTTGGTATTAAGTCTTTTGGTGCACATATGTAAAGTATGTGTAGTGCTCAGTTGTAGTAGATGTTGTTGGACCATTTTTTTTTTTAAAGTTACATTTCAGTTAATACTCTTACCACTGCAGTATGAGATTTTGTTCCTGTGGTTATATACATCCTCACTAACACTTGATGTTGCCAGTCTCTTTAATTACCCATTCCGGTAACCAAATTTCATTGTGGTTGTAATTGTAATTGCTGATTGCTAATGAAATAGAGGTATGAACTGTTCATTAGCCATTCATACTTCCTTTTTTATGAAGTGCCTATTCAAGTTTCTTGGCCCTTTTCTATTAAGTTGTCTTTTTGTTACTGATTTATAGAAATTCTTTATATATTCTAGATACAAGCTTTCTCTAAATTGTACGTGTTGCAACAAATCAGTATCCTACTCTGTGTCTCACCACTTCATTTTCTTCACTTTACACTTACGGTTAATGTATTGTGTGCACTGTTTAGGAACTCTTTGTCTTCCTAAAGTCATGATGATGATTTGCTATCTTCTAGAAGCTTTATTCTTTTTCTTTTCACATTTGGATCTATAATCCACCTGAAGTTGATTTTTGTACACAGTGTGAAGTAGCAATCAAAATATCCACTTGACTTAGTAAGCAACATTTATTGAAAGGTTGAACCATCCCTTTCCTGTTGCTCTGTGGCACTGCCTTAGTTAATTTAAGTGTATGTATGTGGATCCATTTCTAGATTCTGTTCTGTTCCATTGGCCTGTTTTTTTGCCCTGTACCTTTTTTTTCTACACTGTGCCACACAGTCTTTTAGTTTTGATATGTAGTAGAATAAGTCATCCAACTTCTTATTTCTCTCATTGCTCTTCAGAATTGTCTTGGATCTTGACCCTTTGCCTTTCGCTGTCAGTTTAGAATCAGCTCGTCGATTTCCACTAAAAGAAAGAAAGGACACTTGTGAGATATTAAGACTGCCTTTAATCTACTAATTATTTTGGAGAGAAAAGACATTTTTACAGTGTTGAATCTTCCAATCCATGAACATGGTATACCTTTCACTTATTTACATCATCTTTAACTGCTCTGTGTAGTGGTCTTACATATTAAACTTATTCCTAGGTATATTTTTTGATGCTGTTATAAATGGTGTATACTCTGTTGCTGATGTATAACAAATACAACTGATTATCATATTCAGAAAATTTGCTAAATTCCATAAATCATCTGTATATTCTTTAGGATTTTTGTGTGTATATCATGTTGTCTACAATGACAGCTTTTTTTCTCTTTATAGTTTTTATGCCTTACTGTATTTGGTTAAGACCTGAAGTACAATGTTGAATAGAAGTGACAGCAAACATCTTTATTTTCTTGATCTCAAAGGGAGTGCTCTCCACATTTCCTGTTATATATGCTGTTTGATATAGGGTTGTTGTGGATTTTTTTTTTAATTTATTTATTTTGGTGAGAGTGCATGGGTGGGAGAGAAAGTCTCAAGCAGACTCCGAGCTGAGCATGGAGCTCAACATAGGGCTCGATCCCATGACCCTGAGGTCACAAAACCAAGAGTCAAGCCACTTAACTGACTGTACCACCCAGGCACCCTGATACAGTTTTTTGGTAGATACTCTATTGGATTAAGGAAGTTCCTTTCTCAAGGTTGTATCATCAAATAACCAATTTTAGGAGTCACTCTATTACATGTTTTTCTATTTAATTTCTGCCCTTCTAGATACTATTTTTTTTTTTTGCCACGGCACGAGGTGTGTTTTATTTTCATCAGACATACAAATAATTTGCTATAATATCCCAAGGCAAACTGGAGAATTTGGCAGTCCGATTGGGGTGGGGGGGGTCCCATCAGAGACCCGCAGGCCGGTGGTGTCGGCCCAGAGTGCCCGGGTTCATGGTGCAGCTTGTCACTCATGTCCATCTTGCAGGTGGCTCTTCTTCCTCCACATCACGACTGGGGTATCTCGAAGGTACGGGGATGGGGAATCCTCTAGGTTCTTAGGAAATTTCATTCCGCTTCTCCTGCCCAGTGGTCTCCTTGGTCGGCAGGGTATTCTTCTGCTTCTCGGTTTTCTTCAGCTTGGTCTTATTGAAGCTGGCGATTTCTCCCATGTCCAGCTTGTCTGCCATTTTCTTAAAGCGATCCGTGGAGTTCCACTCTGAGCCCGGTGCCTGGTGCTCCCACTCGTGTTGCTGCAGCAAGAGACCTCTTTTTTTCTTTTTTTTAAGTAGGGCTCCATGCCCAGCTTGGGGCCGTGGGGCTTGAACTCATGACCCTGAGATCGAGACCTGAGCTGAGAGCAAGAATCGGATGCTTAACCAACTGAGCCCCTCAGGCGCCCTTTCTTTTTTTTTCATGTTCGACTTGATGGGATTTCTCTTTTTTTTTTTTAAGATTTTATTTATTTGTCAGAAAGAGCACAAGCGGGGGGAGCAGTGAGCAGGCAGAGGGAGAAGCAGACCCCCGCTGAGCAGGGAGCCCGATGCGGGGCTCGATGCCAGGACCCTGGGATCGACACTTACCGACTGAGCCACCCAGGTGTCCCTGTAATTCTTTACTTCAGATTCTTAGGTCACTGGGTTTTTTTCAGCCTTTTCCCTTTTCTAACACACACACACACACACACACACACACACACATCAAAGGTTATACATTTCCTGTAAACCTTAGCTGCTTAACCACAGTCTTGAAGTATTTTTCATTTTCATTTGGTTCAGATACTTTCTGATTTCCATTTTGAGTTCTTTGATTTCTACACTTAGAAATACATTGCTAAATTTCAAAACAGTTGTCTAGTTATCTTTCTGTTACTGGTTTTTACCTAAATCCCGCTAGCTCACAGGGTGTGCTCCTGTCAGTCCTTGAAATGGATTTGCTCTGTGGCCCAGCACAGGTTCAGTTTTGGTAAATGTTTCAACTTCACTTGAGAAGAAATTTCATGAAAGTGCTCACTTATGGTAATGTTCCTTGGAGCGTGTCATGTGGCTTGAGGTCTTTTGACGGTTTTGAAACACCTCAACCGTTTTCTCCTCAGATGTTCTGCCCTGTTTTCTCCCGTCCCGGTGTTCGAAGACACATTAGACCTTTGCCTTTTGTCCCACGTCTGTCTTGTCTGTCTGTCTGTGTTTCCCATCATTTTGTCTCCCCCCCGCCCCAGTTCTTCCGTTGTCTAGTCTACTGATTTTCTTTAGCTCTGTGCTATTTTAGCCCATACAGCGCATTCTTAAATCACTGTTGTTCTCTTTCTTATAGTTACCATTTGTCTGCCAGGATTCTCCACATTGTCACTTAAATTATTATAATAGCTCTTCTGAAGTCTTGTTCAGTAACTCCAATATTTGAATCTTCTGTGGTCTGTTTCTGATGTCTGCTTTTTTCCTCTGGGGTATTGGTTAAATATTACTTTCTTATATACTTGATTTTTGTTGTTGCTGTATTCCTCTGTCAGACATTGAAAAAAAATGTAACGATGACTTGAATCTCTGAATGGTGGTATCTTCCTCCAGAGAGGTTTTACTTTTTTATTTTACCTCTGGTAATAGCTAGGATAGAGACAGATGACTTCCGTCTGGGTGGACTTGACATGATTCTGAGTTGTCAGGTTTTGTGAGGGCTGGTTTATTTCTGATTTCCCCCCTCTTCCCATACGGAGCCTTGAGGATCTCAACCAAAAGCTTTAGGTCGCATTAGGGACCCTGTACTTGGGAAAGCTCTGAATTCATTTTTGTCTTCCCAACCCCGTGAGACTGATAAAAGCTTTTCTCAGTCTGCCAACTGCAGCTTTTCCTTTTGGAATTGGCAGTCACCAAGAGAGAAAAAGGAGCCCTAAATTGAGGGGCTCACCCCTTGGCTCCTCTCCTCTTGTCTCCACGAAGTCTCACCGGCCTGGTAGCTCTTCCCTGGCACTGCCGTACCTTCACACATGTAGGCCGCATCTTCTCCAGCATTTGCTGCTTGTCCCCCATGGGAGTGTTGCTCTAGAACAACACAGCCGTTGCCTGAAAGAGAGTCGGAGTTTGTGATAAGCGCCCTCACTCGAGGTGGAGCCTGTGACCTCCTGCCGGAAGTGCAGCCACTAACAGTAATCGCCGTTTGGTGTTCTCAGTAGTTACCAGTCCCCTGCTCCTGTACGGTATCTGCACATACGCTTAAGTTCTCAGAAGTCGGTATTAGGAAGAGGAGATTAAAGTAATATGAAAGTTCTTTATGTTGAAGCTTCTCTTTGAGAGAAAAAAACAAACGTACTGAGGTAGTGATTTAGTCAGTATAGGTGACAGCCCTTGCATTTGGTGCAGGTGGCATTCGACATCTGTGCCTAACTGTATTCTTACAAGGGAACACTAGGAAGGAGCCAAATCTACAGCTGCCCGAACTAGAAACTCTAGCTTTAAAATTATAAAATCATTACACATGTTAGACGGGGACCAATTGTAGAAGAAGTAAACTGTCCTCTGACCTCTTTGTGCGTGGCCTTGATATATCCATGTCTTATGAGACTTGTCATTTTCCAAAGTAGGAATATTTACCCTTGCCTTCAGTGCTTCAAACCCCAGCTGTCCTCTCTGACCTCGTGCCCAGTTATTCCTTTATATGGTCTATCAGCCAGACCAGGACATTTATTATCTTCGTGGAGCACCTGATACCTTCCTGGTGCCTTCCCTTCCTTGTTCTGTTCCCGTTGTGGGATGATGTGTCCGTCCCATTGCAAGCCCGTGCGGCTCGTCTCTTCAGGTGCTTTTTGTGAAGTCGTGATAGGCTCTTAGACGTCACCTCCCTCCTTTACCAATTCTTCTAACCAGCGCTGTGTCATCTCTCTTCTGGGGCTCCTGTGTGGAGACCTCTGCTACCTTTCGGCTGTTCACGGGCAGTTTGTGTACTCTCCCGTCTCTTTTCCACATTGTCAGTTTCTTGGTGATGGAGCGCTTAGCTCGTCTTTGCGTTCTTTGTCAAGTGTGAAGGTTTGGTGCCTCTCTGAAGTGAGAACTCAGCTAATTAAAAATTGAATTACAATGCAGAACTAAAGTGACTGCTAGATACATAGATTGACTATTTCTTTTTATGACTTGTATCTTTTACTTTCATTTGATACATTCAGTATATTTATGTGGCGTTGCAGGACTCCCATGTTTACCTGTAACAGATATTAACTCTTACTGAAATTGTTTGCCTTTTAATTTTCTGGTTTTTGTTTTGTTTGGGGATGTTTTTATTTCCTGCCCACATAGGTTTTATGTCTGTTTTATGGAAATGTTGGTATGGTTGAAAATTCAGATGGTACAAAGGGTAGAGTCTCCTTGCTACACGGCAGTACTTATAGAGAGAGTCTTTTTTTTTTTAAAGATTGATTTATTGTAGAGCACACGTGCCCGTGGGGGAGGGGCAGAAAGAGAGGGCGAGACTCTCAGGCAGACTTGCCGCAGAGCACAGGTCTCCATCTCACAACCCTGAAGTCATGACCTGAGCCAAAACTGAGAGTTGGACACTCAGCCGACTGAGCCACCCAGCCACCCCTTATATAACTGTTATGGAGTTAAGAAATCACTAGAAGCTTCTCAGTGAGAAAAAGGTCTATACAGTGATAGTATTGTTGTAATTAGGCTGAAGACTTGATGCAACTGTGTGCAGAGTGCTGGCTGGCTGTCGGTTACTTTGCTGCAAGGCCGCTTTGCAGGAGGGGAGGGTGAGAATAGACCGTCTTTGTAATCAGGGGACTGCCTGGTGGAAGACAGGTGTCTGGATAATTATAACAGTAAATACCATAGATGCTGCAGAAGTCATGAATGTCGTGATAGCACATTTTTAAAAAATAAAGTTGAAGTAAAGCTGAAAATTTAATGAAAGGACTAAATTAGTGTACTGGCTTATCTTTGCTGTGATAGGGTTTTTGGGGGGAAGGGTTGGAAAAGTTTCTTAATTTTATCATTTCTGTAAGGCAATATAAACTTGTAAGCATCATGGCTCTAAACCATGACTGTGACATTCCACTTTTTAATGTATGCAAAAGGTACATTTGCTCCTTGTACATTTATTACTTAGCTTTCCCTTACTCATTCAGATTATCACCCCCCCCCCATAGTTAATACTGGCAATTGACTTTCCTTCAGGGGCCTTCCTTCACAAAGAAATTTTTTTTTTGTTTTTTTTTTAAGAATTTTTACTTATTTGACAGAGACACAGCGAGAGAGGGAACACAAGCAGGGGGAGAGGGAGAAGCGGGCTTCCCGCGGAGCAGGGAGCCTGATGCGGGATTCGATCCCAGGACCCTTGGAACATGACCTGAGCCAAAGGCAGATGCCTAACCAACTGAACCACCCAGGCACCCCTGTTTTTTTCCTTAAGATTTTATTTTAAGTAATCTCTACACCCAACATGGGGCTTAAACCTACAACCCTAAGATTAAGAGTTGCACACACTGCTGCCTGAGGCAGCCAGGCACCCGATAAAGAAATGTTGAAGTCACTGAAAGGGAGACTTGATAGGCAGTGATGAACAGAACAGAGTTATATTGTCCTGTAGGCTCAGTCGTGTCACTGCTGTCTGCCTTTCAGCTTTGGAAGAGGAGTGGCCCCAGCTCGTCGCCGTTCTCCAGCCCCGCCTCATCCCGTTCCCAGACCCCCGAGAGGCCAGCAAAGAAAATAAGGTAATGAGTCCTGACTTGCCTGCGGATTCACGAAAGGGCAGGAAAGGAAGGACACGTGCTTTGCTCTTAGGCTTCCTGCAGCTGTGATTCGGAGAGTCAAAGAAACTGCCATCTAGAAGGACAGGGAAAGTACTTGCCTGAACTATTGTCCTCTCTTACAGTCTTCATGCTGACCCTAGAGGCTGTGGCTCTCTCCCTCATCCTGCAGCTCAAGCAGCCGGGGTGTGCAGGGAGGCCACGGGAAGTGCAGCGAGTAGAGTGAGTTACGTCAGGGGCAGGAGAGTTCACGGTTTAGACTCCGGCTGACCCTCTGGGCACCAAAAGTCAACTAGAATGCTGCTCTTAGGGTCAGATGTGTGACAGCTCACAGGGATTGGCAGGTTGAAAGTAAGGTTTTGAAGGTTATTGTGTTGTGCTTGCCGCAAGACAAAGGTTTCTCCATGGTGTCCGTGAACTGCCTCTTTGTTTTGTAGGAATTTTCTTTTTTTTTTTTAAGATTTTATTTATTTATTTGAGAGAGAGAGTGAGAGAGAGAGCACATGAGAGGGGAGGGGGGAAGGTCAGAGGGAGAAGCAGACTCCCCGCCGAGCAGGGAGCCCGATGCGGGACTCGATCCCGGGACTCCAGGATCATGACCTGAGCTGAAGGCAGTCGCTTAACCGACTGAGCCACCCAGGCGCCCTGTTTTGTAGGAATTTTCTTTTGATTTCTTAAATTTTTTGTCTCGGCATACTTCGATCTTAAATCACGATGGTGTGGACTTTGGCCAGTTGGTAGTTAGGAGGGTGTAAGAAGTTACCCAGTATTCTGTTGGGAGGACTTTGTTTTTCTTTTTCTTTTCTTTTCCTTTTTTTTTTAAGATTTATTAGAAGGAGTGAGAGAGCACAAGCCAGGGTTGGGGGGCAGAGGGAGAAGCAGGCTTCCTGCGGAGCAGGGAGCCCGATGCGGGGCTCGATCCCAGGACCCCGGGACCATGACCCGAGCCGAAGGCAGACGCTTCACCGGCACAGGTGCCCAAGTCAGGAGGTGTTTCTAAGCGCACCTGTGCCTCTTCCACCCGCAGAGAAGACGAGCTTTCTCATCGTTCCAGTTCTTCAACCCCATTGGCAACAGACAAGGAGGCCCCGGGAGAAAAGGGTAGGTTGATAAGCGCACGAGAGCGGCTTGCGGTGGGAGTGTTTCTGGAGGCTCCGAAAATGCGTGCCGAGCATCGCTGCATGTGGGGCCTGTCTGTCCAGAGGTTTGTAGTCTGTGGTGCGGGCAGATCTACATCGTAGCCTGGCGTGACGGGCTGGCGGTCAGCCGAGGTGCCGGAATCTGCGGGCGAACCAGTAGTATGCACTCGTCTGCCTGCTTTTGGGGCAGTTCCTTCTTTATGCCCTCCAGTCAGAAATAACCTTGCACACACTACCCAGGGCCCCAAGCACAGAAGATGCAACCTTCCAGAGGTACCCAGTGAAGAGAGGGTGGGAAGCCAGGTGGATAGACAAACCTAGCCGTTTCTGGAAGAGAAGTAGAAGGAGACAAGTCTGTGTTTGTTTCTTTAGTTGCAGATACAAGCACATGGAAGGCGCAGACCTCGTGCAGCTCCCCGCCCACACCTGGCAGCTCCGGGCAACGCAGGCGAAGGGTGCAGTTGCTGCCCTCCCGGCGAGGGGCCCGGCTGACGCTGGTAGGGCTCTGTCCGGCCACACCCGCCTGCCCCAGCACAGCGCTCCCCAGTTCTCGGGAAGCTGAACACAGGCCTCCTCCAGCTTCTCTGACGGGCCTCTCGTCTTCCTCCCTGGCAGCCACCCCCTCCCCAGCTTGGCTACTCCATCACTGCCGAAGACCTCGATCTGGAAAAGAGAGCTTCGCTGCAGTGGTTTAACAAGGCCCTGGCAGACGGGACCGGTAAGGAAGACCGACCAGCTCCAGGGTCTGGAAAGGAGTCGTTTCCTGGGGTTTTAGCTGGATCCTTCTCATCTGAGAAATCATTTGGGTCCTCGGTGTTAGCGGGAACTGTGGGCACTGGTGTTGGGGAGACATTTCCAGATAAGTGGATCCCAAGCGCCCCGTGCTCTCTGACGTACCCCCGGAGAGAATTACCCAACACCATCTTTCTTCCTTGGCTTAGATACTGCCTCGAGCTCTGTCGCCGAGAAGCCCCCTGCCACTCAGCCTTCTCTGACGTTTACCCTGCCCACTGCTGGGACCGCTGCCTCTCCAGCCACCCTCCCAGCCCCCAGCAGCAGCTCACTGCTGGAGAGCTTGAAGAAGATGCAGAGTTGTGCAGGCCTATCGTCTACCCCGGGTGAGTGGGAGAGCCTCTCCCCCCCTGCCCCCTGGCCCCAGCCCTGGAGCATAGAAGGACCTAGGTTTCCCTCAAAGTAAAAGCAGCTTGCCTGCCAGTCCCTGGAAATCTGTGGGATCTTGAGTCTGCGGTGGCTCACCACACCTGAGCTGGTGTGCACCAAAGAGCTTCAGAAGTCTCTAATCAGGAAGCTTTTGGGAAGGGGCTGTGATACTTAAAGCTGGGGTCAGCGGCCTCACTTTAGTAGTCCCGTGCTTCATGATTTGAAACTCCCTTCCTAAGCTTCTTGGAGCCTTGCTGTCATCCTCAGTAATATGCAAATAACATTTAGCTTGTGAGGCATGAGGCTTTCTGAAGTGGAAATGGGGGGTCACAGGGTTAGAGGTCCCGCCGCTCCCTTAGGCCACAGGCACACGAGGCGTCCTCCGCCCTTGAGGTCTCTGTATGTGCCCACATCGTCTCGTTGCACTCCGTCAAGTGGTGGGCTCTGTCAGGCATTGGCCTCTCCCAGGGCCTGGGGGAGGGACCCTTCTGTTGGCGGCTCTGTGCTCCGCGCTCGGCACATGGTAGGCAAATGCAGTCAGTCTTTCTTGGGTGAGGAAGGCGTGGCGCATCTAGGTAATTAAGTGGACTTGAGTTTGGGTGATTGGATTTTCCTTAGTTTCCACACAGTTATCCCCCACTTAGGCCAAATCGTATTCCCTCGTATCTTACAGTCTGTGAAGGGTGGAAATAGTAAACACCGCCTTGATTTGAGGGAGTGGATACTTGAAGGGTTTGCGGTATATAGATGGAGTCACGTTCGTTGACTAACTCGGGAGCCCTAGCACTGCGCTGAGCAGGAGGGCGAGGGGGGGCCACAGAAGCATCGAATGCCATCACGTTGGAGGTATTCAGAATTCACGTTCTCTCTTCTTCCCAGAATCCACTGGAGTGGCAACCACTGTGGCCCCTTTGCCTCCGAAGACACCCAGCCTTCTGGCCCCTCTTGGCTCCTCACAGTCAGGGCCCCTTCCAGGCACCTCCTCGGACTCCAAATCCGCAGCCACTTTCTTGGCGCTGACCCCTACCACGTCCCCGACACCAGCCACTGACACCACCAGGTCACCTCCGGCTCCTCAGGCTGAGACATCTGCCAAATCCCCAGCCCTGGCTGCCCCGTCCCCCACCCCCAAGCAGAGTCTTCTGCTGGGAATGCTGAGCACCCCACCTGCTGACCCCCCTGCGTCTACAGCCCCTGCTGTGTCTTCAGCATCCCCCATGTTCAAGCCCATCTTTGCGGCCCCGCCAAAAAGCGAGAGCGGGGGCCCCTTGCCGTCCAGCCTCTCCAAGGTCCCTACCACGACACCTTCCAGCTCTGCCCTCCCTGCACCTGCTAGCCACCCTCAGCCCACGTTCAAGCCGATCTTTGGCAGCGTGGGGCTCCCTCCACCTGCGCACTTGTCCGCCCCCTTCTCCTTCGGTCAGACCGCTGCTCTAGCCACTGCCACGAGCGCCGGTCTCTTCACCGGCCAGGCCAGTGCCGCCTCAGCCGTGGCTCCTGTGGCTCCCGTGAGCACGGCCAGCACGTCGGCAGACTCGGCTTCGAAGCCCGCGTTCAGCTTTGGCGTGAGCAGCGTGACCAGCACCACCACCTCCGCTGCCGCGCCTTTCCTGTTTGGGGCGCCCCCGGCCTCCGGCGCCAGCTTTAGCCCGGCCATGGGCTCCGTCTTCCAGTTCGGCAAGCCCCCTGCCGCGCCCGCGTCGACGGCCGCCACCACGTTTGGCCAGCCCGTCCCCGGGGCCGCGCAGACAGCCGCCAGCAGCGGCGGCACCTCCGGCTTCGGCGGCTTCGGCGGCGGCCTCACCACGCCCGCGCCCGCCACCAGCAGCCCGCTGGCCCTGACCTTCACCACCACCGCCGCCGCCGTCCCGGCCTTCCACATTCCCTTCGGCTCGAGCCCCAAGCCCGCGCCGCCGTCGTACCCGGGTGCCAACCCCCAGCCCGCGTTCGGGGCCGCCGATGGGCAGCAGCAGGGGCCCGCCAAGCCCGCCCTCGCCCCCAGCTTCGGCAGCTCTTTCGCTTTCGCGAACTCCGCGGCCCCGGCTCAGGCCGCCACCCCGGCGCCCGGCCCGGCCCAGCCTGCCTTCGGCAGCGCCGCACAATCCGCTTTCGGCGGCTTGAAGCCTGCCGCCTCCACCTTCGGCACCCCCGCCAGCACCCAGCCTGCCTTCGGCAGCGGCACGCCTGTGTTCTCCTTCGGGGCGGCCACCACCTCGGGTTTCGGAGCTACGACCCAAACCACCAGCAGCGGGACCGGCAGCTCCGTGTTCGGCGGCACGACGCTGTCGCCCTTCACGTTTGGGGGATCCGCCGGCCCGGCCGGCGGCGGGGGCTTTGGGATCAACGTGGCCGCCCCCGGCACCTCCGGAGCGTTCAGCTTTGGCACGGGACAGAGTGGGAGCACCGGAGGCACAACCCCTTTCGGAGGAGGCTTGAGTCAGAGCACGTTGGGCGCTCCCAGTCAGAGCACACCCTTTGCCTTCAACGTGGCCGGCACGCCCGAGAGCAAACCTGTGTTTGGAGGTAAGCTCTGGAATGGCCTCGGTCCGCCACACCGGGCGCGGGTCTAAATGCCAGCTCGGCCCCCTCGCCGACAGAGTACCACGGTCTGGCTGGGCCCAGGCTGATGGTCAGTAGTTAGACATGGGCTCGGGGAGCAGGAAGCCTCCGGGCAGGGGGCAGTGCGTCCTGAGTGGCCGTGGAGGAGCTCCTCGGGTAGTCAAGGAGGGCGGGCCTCTCGGGGCAAAATGAAGCCAGTTCTGTATGTCGGGCACAGGGACGGGAGTGTGGTGGGTAGGTGTGTGTGTGAGAGAGAGCACGCTTTTCGGGCACACGGGCACTGATGCAAAGGCCCAGGGGCAGGAGCAAGCTCGCTCTGTTCGTGAACAAAAAGCAAGGTGTGGCTTGAGGATCTAAAAATGGAAATGATCCAAAATGCTGTGGAGAGGCAGGCCGCGTTGAAGGTCATTCAGGGCAAGGATTAAATTTGGGTTTTGAGTAGAGAGGGAAATCCCTGTAGGATTTCAGGAGGATGCAGTGATCTTAGCTGCCCCGCGCGGAAGGTGACTCAGAGATCCTGATGGTTTGTGTTCTTAAATGTGAGAGTGGACGGGGGAGGTGTGTGTACGGATGAGGGCCTCTCGAAGTAGTCATTCAGAAAGTGAGTAAAGGAACGTAATGAGAACCTGGTAGAATTGCCAGGAAGTTGTGAGCGCCGGTGAATTGGAGTAATGAATTTGAGGTGAGGCCAGCCCGCACAGCAACATTCACACGAGCGCTGGGGGGGGCAGGGGAGACCCCGCCTATGGCAGCTCCCAACAGGTTCCCCGAGGGGGGGCGCAGGGACCTGGGGGCCCCCTGGGAGCTAGGATGATCCCTGGCAGCAGTGAGGGGTGACCATAGGGGGCAGGGGTGGAGGCAGACAGCGAGATGGCAAGCTCAGGGCCAGAGTGAGGTGGCCAGCCCTCCCTGCGGGCCGTCGGGAGACAGTGATGGGACTGGACAGTGGGCCCCTGGTGGCGAGGGCAGAGGCGGTCTGCTGTGGCCATGGGAAGGCAAGAGGACCCACAGGGGCTGGGCGGGGAGGTGTTTGGTGGAAGGCTCAGGTTTCTGGAGGGAGGAACAGGTAAACGGGGAGAGGCGGCAGAACTCAAGTCATCAGAGGGATGTAACCTGGTCAAACTGAGCGTTCCCCTCCTGTGCTTTGGTGGCCACGGAAATGCAGAAAGGCTGCTCCGTAGGCCAGAGGGCAGCACTGCAGGGCTTTCGCTCGGCTGCAGCTGGTGGGGACAGCAGCAGTCCCTACCCACCACTGGGGTGAGCCAGCACAGGGGGCCAGGGCAGAGGTGCCCTGTGGGGTCAACCCCCCCAGCTTCAGTACCCGGCCCGGGATGCCCTCTGCGCACTGGCCTAGTCGCTAGTTTTCTGCGGTCTCTTCGTTCTAGGCACCTCCACACCCACCTTTGGTCAGAACACCCCTGCCCCCGGGGTGGGCGCGTCGGGCAGTGGTCTCTCCTTTGGGGCATCCTCAACACCCACCCAAGGCTTTGTTGGAGTCGGACCTTTCGGTAAGCAGCAAGTCCCCTCGGCGCCAGCGTGACCTTCCTATTTCTCCAGAGAGGGAGGGGGGCTTGGCAGGTTCTTGCTCTGGGGCCCCCCTGGGAAAGATCAGCCTCATAAGCTCGAGAAACATGTGGCCCGGCTGCAAGGCCAGCCCAGCCCAGCCCATGGAGCTGGGGGAATGTTCCCAACCACTGGAAAGCCAGGTAACAATGCCTTCCTGCTCACTAGCAGAGGATCTGGGATTCTGCATTTTTACTAGTTCCTCTCCACCCCACCCCCCCACCGACTGACATGGTTTTGGGAGGCCCAGTTTAGTACCCGGCCTTCTGCTGGCCTAACCTTCCAAAGATTGGGGTGCCCGGGGAAGTGCCCCAGGCAGCAACTGCCCTGATGAGACCTTGTTGCATCTTTCTAGGCTCGGCGGCCCCTTCCTTTTCCATTGGTGCAGGATCCAAGACCCCGGGGGCTCGGCAGCGACTGCAGGCCCGCAGGCAGCACACCCGCAAGAAATAGCCTTTGGCCTTTGTCCCCCTTCCGTCCCCCCCCCCCTCCTTGCCCAAATGTGGACCTCAGCACCTGCTAGGAAGAGCCTCTGACCCTTTTAGTTCCATAGAGCACGCCCCCCCCCCCCCCCCCCCGCCATCTCTGGCTTCCGCCAGTGGGGAGGCAGTGGCAGCCCTGGTGGCGGGTCCCGCTCCTCGAGGAAGCAGCCTCGGGACAGCTCTGCGGTGAGGCTGGAGAGCGTGCAAGAACATCTGTACATATGGTCCCCCTCCTTTCCTGACTCCTGTGTGGTGTGTGAGCGCTGTCAGGCGGCCTCCCTTCCCACTGCTCCCCGCAAGAGCCGGCTTGGGGTGGGGGTGGGGGGTCACAGGCACAGCCCTCGTCCACGTCGCCGCTGGGGACGGGAGTCGGGGAGCTGGGTCAGCCCCGCAGCTTTACCTTGCTTGGCTTGCCTATAAGAAGTGGTTCTCCCAGGGCCCGTTAGGGGACCCTGCTTCCCCATCTCTTGCTGCTTTGTCCCTCACCAGTTCCTTGCAGGATCCACTCCTTTAAGTGGCCCCGAATTTCGCTTTGCTTTGGAGACCCCAGTGGGTGCTGCTCCTGCCAAGTCCAAGTCAATGTTTTGTCCCCCACCCTCTGCCAGTTTGGCCCCTAAAAGCTTGGTGGCTCAAGACTGTTAGCCTGGCAGCTGCAGGGGAGGAAGCGCCGGGAGCAGGCAGGACGTCCCCCCACTGCTCAGCTGCCTCCCCCCCCCCCGCCCCGCCCTCCCCCCCCCCCCCCCCCGGTTGTATGTTCAAAGCCTTGTCCTGTGTTACTGTCTGATGCTCATGTCTATTGCTCTTTGAATCGAGTTTGGAGGAAGAATTGAATTGTATGAGTGGCGGCATGTTGGTAGTGCCGGACTTAACTGTTCCAAGTTTCTGGGGCCTCGCTAATTGAATGTGGGAAGTAGCACCACTTTATGGCTACGCGTGCTGACTCCTGGATTTGCAAATGGTGTTTTGACTTTAAGGGCTGGCAGCCCAAGAGGATGGGGCCGAGGGGAAGCAAAGACCTCTTCCCTCCACTGTTCCTCCCCGCCACCACCCCCCCCCCCCCGTGGGCTAGATCCGCCCCAGGAGGTGGTAGAAAACCAAAATTAGTGAACCACACTTCAGAGTTCTTCAGGTTCCTCCCCGCGCCCCGTTCCCAGATCACCTACCCCGGGCCCGAGAGCCTTGCTGCCATGCCCATCCTCTTTGGGAGAAGTATGAATGCGTGTGTCTAAATTAAAAGAAAAAAATATTTAAACATTTTTTAACAAAATAAAAATTTATTTTTGTATTTAAGCTAAATTGCCTTTTAAATTCCTTCAAGCTTGGTTCACTGAGGTGGTTAAGTATAAATGCTGTTGACTAGGAATTAGCTGTATAGGTAAGTTATGCCCGTGAGAGGCTCAGATGCTGTCCTCGGCAGCTCTCCTGAGGGGCCGGGGCTCCTTCAGGACACACGATGTAAAGTGTAACTCTTATTTTATAAATAATGTGACGTAGACGTAAGTAGCTCCCCCCCTCACCCGTGACTGAGGTTGAGTGCTATGGCAGGCGACGGTCATGGCCGGCCCCGGCCCGGCCCCGGGAAGAGCGGGCCCGCCTTCCCTGCGTGTGGAGCTGAGGGAGAGGCCTGTACCTCCTGTCCCACGTCCGTTAGGATGCGGGGGGCGGGGGGGGGCGCACGGGGCCAGAAAGCAAGCTTCCACAGATACCTGAGGGAGGGTACGTCCCTCTTGGCCGCAGTGCTCTGAGCTAGTTTACCTCGGTTCCACAGGCAGGACGGTTGGTCCGGGAGCCCCCGGAAGAGGGTGTCCTGGTGCAGCCCGAGTGTGTGGGGGGTGTACACGGGTGTGCGTGTGCGTGTGTGTGTGTGTGTGCGCGCGTACACGGACGTGCACTGGACAGGAACGGGAGGCTGGGACTTTCCATGACAAAGAGTTAATTCCTGTGAGTCTAGTTGGAATTTTTAGTATGAATGTGAAATTTTTCTCCTTGCTTATGTCATTAAGAATAAAAAACAACTGTGATCTATCGTATTCCGTGGCTCGCCTTTTATTTCTGTGGGCAGACCTCTCAGCAGGAACACGGCCCGGGGAAGGGACCACAGGAGGAGGAAATCCACTCTCTTCCCCCCCGCCGGGGATTCGGGGTTACCGCTTTCCTCTCTAAAGCGATAAAAAGAAAAGAACCTTTCAAAAACCTGCTGGCTGAGCTGCGGGGAGGCCCGGGCCCCTCCTCCCCGCCTGAGGAGAAGCCGCGCGGACCTGCGCGCCAGGAGCCACGGCCGGGCGCCGTCTCTCCTTCCTCCGCGGCGCTGCGCTGGGTGTGGGTTCGGGCGCCGCCGCTCCAGCCCGCGGGACTGAGCTAGAAGGCAAGCACCCAAGTTAGGTGCAGCCCGGCCCTCCAGCGCCTTCCATGCAGCCCCCGTGCCCGCCCCCTCACTCACCTTGGCACCTCTACCCTTTCCAGAACGGCAACAAAGAAGCCACCAGTGAGCGTGGTCTCGGGGGAAGCCCGGAGGCAGTGTGCAGCCCCGGGGAAAGTGCCGAGGCCTCGGTGGGGCCAGGAGGGTAGGACGGGAGCTAGCCTGTGGAGAAGAGCAGAGTTCTGGGTAAAAAGACAGCAGCCGCCTCCTTCCCCAGGACCCCGGCGGGGACCTCCTCACCCCCCGCCCCACTACCTGAAGGTCCCTGGGTTCTGCTGCAGGGCGTCGTGCACCACATCTTCGTTCTCCTCCTGGCAGAGGGAGCACGTGGAGTAGACCAGACGCTGCAGGGAGGGGAAGGTGAGCGCGTGGCGCAGTGCTCGCCGCTGGAACCCAGCCAGGGCCTGCAGGCGTGCCTTGCTCGGGGTGCCTGCCCCGGGCTCCTCCAGCTGTCTGGCTGGCATTCCTAGGGACAGAGCGTGTCAGCTGCAGACGGCCTCGCTTCGCACAGAGATGCCCTGCTTCGCAGGTGAGAACATTTGCCTGGGGTCACCAGAGGAGGAGGGTCCGAGCTAAACCTGAGGCCAACGCGGACCCCGGAGCTGCACATCCCTCAAGACACACACTGTCCCCATCTCACCTGAGCCGCTACAAGAAGGATCCAGTAAGATGTACTGGACCTGACGGTAGCGCTGGTCAGAGGGTGAGACTGCCAGGAAGTCTTCCTCCGCCAGCTCGCAGCACGAGACCCCAGCCCGGGCCAGCAGGGTAGCCATGGATGCCAGGCGCCCGGCATCCAGGTCAAAGGCAAAGATCTTCCTGGGGGACAGGAGAGAGCTGAGGCGCATCGCCGGGCACCTAAGGGCCCACAGATCTGACAGGCAGGAACACATCCATTCGGGACACAGGAAAGAAGGGACAGCGTCCAGTTGGAGGGACCTGACCCCGGGGCTTCAGATCTCGCACCGGCCGCCCACTGGGCAGCTGAGCGTAGGGCTCCAGCACCAACCGCTCTAGGTCCAGATGGAATTCCTCTGGGCCTCCGTGCCCGGCTGGAATACAGAGTGCCCGACCTCCAAGGACGTGACCGGGCCCCGTGCCCCCCTCCCCCCCCCCCGCCCCCCGGGCTGACCGTGCCACTCACCCCTGGTTCTTGAGGAGAGCAGCCAAGTGACTGGTCTTGTTGCCGGGGGCGGCACAGGCGTCGATGACGTGGGCGCCCGGGGGCGGGGCCAGCAGCGCGGCGGGGAGGCAGCTGGCCTGGCGGGCAGAGCGCAGCGCTGGGGCACCGGGACCCCCCCCCCCAGCCCACGCATGCGTGCCCCCCCCTCCCCGTCCCGCCCACCTGCCACACCTTGTCCTGTAGGATGAGGTGACCGGCCCGGTACAGTGGGTGGTCGTGCAGATCCGTCTGGGCCGGAAACACCAGCAGCTCTGGCAACAAGGGATCCAGAAGAAAGCACCTGCCTCGGAGGGCCCTCGCGTCCTCGAGGCTGCCAGGGAACAAGAAGCAGTGACCATGCTGGGAGTTCCTGCAGGCCGAGCGCCAGGCTGGGCCTGTTCCCTGTGACCCACGTGCCTCGCGCCGCTACGGAGAAAGGGAGAGGCGGCAGGTGAGGGAACGAATGGGCGCTCAGGCCAGCCCTAGGCGGGGGGGGGGGGGGGGGGGGGGTCCCACCTCCGCCGTTTTCCGGGGGCAGCAAGCGCCTTCGTCTCACCCCCTCGCGCTTCTGGGGTACGGTTGCCGTGAGGACGGAGTTACTACATACGAGACACTTAGAAAAGCAGCCGGCACAAGTGAGGCACTCCAGAAATGCCAGTCAGTACTCGAAAGCACAGGCGGGGGGAGGGGGGGCACCGGCGTGAGGGGCGGGGGTGGAAGGCGCACTCACCGAACTCGGGGAAGGAGCACGCGGCACGGCACCTGCCCCACGCCAAGCGGGCCCGAAAGCTACCCGGGGGCAGAGCCGAGGCCACGCCCGAGCAGCCATCCATCCCCCCCCCCCCCCCCCCCCCGGCCTCCACGGGCAGGAGGGGAAAGGGAGGGAGCAGAGGCGACTTCCCAGAGCTGTCAAACCCCGAGGAGGTGCAGGGGTGCAGGGGAGCACCGCGGCCCGGGAAGGAGGGGGCACAGCCCAGGGGCCAGCCCAGGAAGGGTCTTCGGCTGAGAGAATTTTCTGCGGCCAAACCACAGTTGAAGTCTGGAAGTGGGGAGACCAGTTCAGGAGGTTCTTTGGCCCATGAGGATAGAAAATGACAGGCAGGGTCTGGGAGGACAGAAAGGTACAGCGGGCAGGGTGGGCGTGGCAGGGGGACACGACTCGGCCGCCAGCCTGGCCGCCACCTGTTCGCTGACGACGGGGAACGCTGGGGCGCACAGTGCAGGGACGCGGGACGCTTCCACACCCGCAAGCCAACCGTACCCTGCCCCACATTCACAAAACGGAGGACAAGGGTCCTGCTCGCCTCATCTGACAAGACTCAGCACCCATTCATGGTAAAAGCTCACCAGAGCGGGTGTCGAGGGCACACACCTCACCATAACACAGGCCACATGGGAAAAGCCCACAGCTAACATACTTGCGGGTGAAAAGCTAAAAGCCCTTCATCCAGGATCAAGAGTAAGACAAGGAAGCCCCCCCCCGCCCGTTTTATTCAACAGAACCTAGCCAGCACATCAGGCAAGATAAATAAGAGGCACCCAAGTTGGAAAAGAAAAAGTAAAACTATTTGCAGATGACACATACAGCAAACCCTAAAAATTCCAACCAAAAAACCGTTAGAACTTTCAAGTGGATTCAGTAAAGCAGTAGGATACAAAATCCACATACGAAAATCTGTTGTTTCTTATACACAGATTGAACAAACTATTGGGGGAGGTCACGGAGGTGACGTGGCCACCCGCCAGGGGCAGGACCCGGACAGTCCGGTTCCTCACCCCCGCCCCTGGGACGTGCATCCCGCTTGCCTTCCCCACTCCCCGAGGCCGCCCAAGGACACAGCCTTGAGAGAGCGATAGGGTGTAGAGACCACCTGGAAGGCAGGAGGCTGAACCCATGAAGGCCTCTATACAGACTCCGAAGATGCTGGCAGGTGGGCGTGGAGACGTCTTGCTTGCTGCCGCCCCCGACAAGCTTCCCAGGTAAGTCCCCTTGCTTACGAAGTCTGCGCCCTACCCGTCCAGAGCGGCCCGCCTCTTTCTCGGTCCCTCCCTACCCTCCGCATCGCGCGGGGCCGGTTCAGACCGCACCCGGGAAGCTCCCGAGATCGCACCCCAACCGTGGGAAAGCCAGCCTGGAGACCAAACACATGGTCCGCGGGGGAAGTCCCCAGTTGGCTAGTGACCACTGTGTCGCGCAGGGTGGCCCCTACATCAGATGCTGGGGGACCCCTGCGTGAGTACGGGGACACCCCGAAAGCACAGGCCACTTTAACAGGCTCGTCGGAGAAACTGCACGGATGACCCTGCGGCAGAGCAAATGGGGGGGGGGGTGGGCAAGGAGAGGGGAAGCAGAGGGCTTTGGACGGCTGGACGGCCGAAGCACCCCGCACTGGCAGACCCCTAATACAAGAGCAAGCAAGAGCAGCCCCCCGGTTCAGGCAACTCTCCTGACAAGGGGGTCTCCTCCCTCTGAGCTCGCGGACACGCTGCCAAGTTCCAGCTGAAGGCCAGGGGGAGCATCCCACACGGCGATGGCTGCCCCGACCGCACCGGGGCCGGAGAAAAGGAGCCACATCCCCACACACCCTGCCGCCCTCCAGCAGGGGCCCTCCAGCAGGGGCTGCGTGGCGCGCTTACAGGAAGTGCAAGGTACTTAGGTCCTCATACTGGATTATTCTAGCCCGCAGGGAGGCTTGGCCCAATGAGGGGGAGCTTCCTGGGCATGCGGGACCTCAGGAATCTACAGAGAAGTCCAGCGAATTCTTAGGGAGTTGGGAACGAGACGGGCCACCTGCAACCTGGTCTCTGAAAGCCCTGATAGGGCCCCGTCATGGCAGGAAGGAAAGCCAGCTCCAGTCGGCCCCCAGCACGGAGTACGGGCTGCTCACAGGCACACTGAGCCCACTTGTGCAACACAGACATTCAGGGTGCTGTGGGAGAGACCCGGGACCAAGATGGAGCTCAAAAGGCCACCCCCAATCGACCGGAAAGGTTCTGGAGAATGGAACCTGGAAGCACATGGACTTGACCTCATTGCTGCGGGGGTCCCCAGCGGAACAGAGAGGTCAGCCTGCGGAAAGCCTTAAAACCTGAGCAACGATGCCCGTCAAGAAAGTCCCTTGATACTGCCAACTGGGCATCCTCCCCCTCCCCGAGAACGTGGGGTCTCTCTCTCCCCAGGACTAGGGAACACACCCGGTCTGGTATCCTACCAGGTCAAACTCTTAAGGGTGCATTCCACCTGAGGGCTAATCAAACCAGTGCTGAGGGCAAACGCCCCAACTGAGGAACCTGGGAGCCTGCCACCCCCTCAAAGAGTAACTGTCACACAATACGCGCCACACAGGGATAGAGGAGAAAACCTCCAAGAGCGACACCAAGGGGGCACCACACGCCCTGCCCTGGCACAAGCCTTGTACAGAAGTTCCCTTATTACTGAACCTGCCCCACGTCGGGATCTGGAGCGGCCTGCCTCTCTTCGTTCTCTCTCTGGCCCTGCCCTGTGCATATGGGGGCTGGTTTCAGATGATACCTGGAAGGCTCCTGAAGAGTTTGCAAACCAACATTATCAGAAAGAGAAATTAAGAAAATAATCCCATTTACACTTGTATCCAAAAAAAACCAAAACACTAGAAATGAATTCAACCAAGGAGATGAAAGACCTGTACTCTGCAACTGTAAGATATGAAAGAAACTGAAGATGACACACATGAAAAGACACTCCACGTTCATAGGTCAGCTAAAATGCCCATACTACCCAAAGTAGTCTACAGATCCAATGCAATCTCTAGCAAATTCCAGTGGAAATTTTACAGACACAGAACAATCCTAAAATTCGTATGGAACCACAAAGGACCCTGAGTAGCCAGACCAATCTTGAGAAAGCTAGAGATCTCACGCTCCCTGATTTCAAACTGTATTACAAAGCTACAGAAATCAAAATACTATTGGTACTGGCATAAAAGCAGACACGCAGATAAAACAAAACAGCCCAGAAACAAACCCATACTTATATGGTCGATTAATTTATGACAAAGGAGCCAAGAATACACAACGGGGAAAAAACAGTCTCTTCAATAATGGTTTTGGGAAAATGGAGGCCACGAGCAAAAGAATGAAACTGGACAAAGACATTTTTTCCAAAGACAGACAGATGGCCAACAGGTACACGAAAAGGAGCTGAACATCATGAGTCATCAGGGAAATGCATATCAGAACCACAATGGGCTCTCACCTCATACCTGTCAGAATGGCTATTACCAAAAAGATAAGAAACAAGTGTCGGTGAGGATGTGGGAAAAGGGAACCCTCTTGCACTGTTGGTGGGAGCGTAAACTGGTGCAGCCACTGTGGAAAACAGTATAGAGGTTCATCAAACAATTAAAACTAGAACTACCATATGATCCAGCAATTCCATTTCTAGGTATCTATCCAAGGAAAAGGAAAACACTAATTCAAAAAGATATCTGGACCTTGTTTACTGCAGATTTAGAATCACCAAGACATGGAACCACCTAAATGTCAACTGTTAGATGAATAAAGAAAACATGTAACTATATACAATATGTGTGTACATACAGAGGAATATTATTTAGCCACAAAAAATAAAATATTGCCATTTGCAACCACATGGATGGACCTTGAAAATACTACGCTGAGTGAAATAGAGAAAGACAAATACTGTATGTTCTCACTCATATATGGACTTTCTTTAAAAAATAAAAAAACTCAAATACAGAGAACAGATTTGTAACTGTGGAAGGGGAACTGCAAAAGGGGTAAAGGTGGTCAAAAGGTACAAATTCCCAGTTTTAAGATACATAAGCCCCAGGGATCTAAGGCACAATATGGTGACTATAATAAATATTGTACTGCACATTTGAAAGAGGCTAAGAGATCTTAAAAGTTCCCATCACAAGAGGGGGCACCTGGATGGCCGAGTTACTGAAGCATCTAACTCTTGATACGGGCTCAAGTCATGATCTCAGAGTTGTGAGATCAAGCTGAGCCCTGCTTCAGACTCCACACAGGGTATGGAGCCTGCTTGAGATTCTCCCTCTCCCTCTGCCCCTCCCATCCCTAAAAAAAAGTTCTCATCACAAGAAAAAGCACTTTCTGTAATTCCATGTGGTGATAAAGCATAACTGGACTTATTGTAGCCATTATTTTGCAACATACACGCATACCAAGTCATCACACCGTCTCCCTGAAACTAATCTTACATGTCAGTTACACCTCGGAAAAGAAAAACAAAACAAAAACGCCGCAAAATAATCTAGTAATGTGTGGTTTTTTTTTTTTTTTTTTTTAAAGATTTTCTTTATTTATTCATGAGAGACAGAGGGAGAGAGAGAGAGAGAAGCAGGCTCCCAAGGAGCAGGAAGCCCGATGCGGGACTCGATCCCAGGACCCTGGGATCATGACCCGAGCCGAAGGCAGATGCT
The DNA here is from genome assembly GCF_009762305.2 of Zalophus californianus. Taxonomy (NCBI): domain Eukaryota; kingdom Metazoa; phylum Chordata; class Mammalia; order Carnivora; family Otariidae; genus Zalophus; species Zalophus californianus. The sequence goes on along the minus strand of NC_045604.1, from coordinate 104,478,258 downwards.
TAACCATCTGAGCCACCCAGGCGCCCTAGTAATGTGTGTTTAAGCACACTGTTCTGGAAGGATTTCTCCTAAGTCTTGAATTTTGAATAAACAGAATTTAACAATTAAAAAAGAAGAAGGTGCAAAGTTCAGAGAGAAGATGAATTTAGTCCGACACTTGCTGTGGCTGCAGTGCCTAAGGAACACTGAGATGAACCTAAGGGCGGGAATACAGAGAGAAATCTAGACTGGGAGACTCCAATCATCACGGGAGAAAGAGGAGTCAGAGCAAGGGAAATGGATACATTAGAAGAACTGAGAATGGAACTCCCAGGAGAATCAATGTTAAGGGATGGAGGAAGCCAGGCCTCCGAAGGAGAGGGAGAAACTGCTGGAAAAGTACGAGAAAACCAGAGCGCCGTCACCACCACCCCTCCTCTTCCCCCGGATCCCTGTTTCCCAGTGGCCCCAGGGACCTCCCCAGAGAGGAGGGGAGCAAGGCAGGGTTCTCAGCTCACCTGGAAGCCCGACCCTGATAGGAGAAACCTTGTCTCTTGAAGTAATCAACTGCATCATCAAGGCTGGTCTTGAGAGTGTTCACCCGCACAAATCGAGGCACCTGGGAGGCTAGGAATCAGCAGTGAGTGGGCAGGATCGAGGCCCCCTCCTCTGAGGGCCTGACAGCTACCCTCCTCCCAACAACTGCTTCCAGCTCACCTGTGCCAGGCCTGGATCCCACTTGCAACAGGTCCTCGTTGCGGCTCACACGGCGCTGAACCTTGAGCCGGGCCAACTCAGCCTTCAGCCTTGCCTGGTGCCGGTCCAACAAAGGTTTCCATCGGCCCCCGCCCCCTCTGAAGCCTTTCCCCAGCAACAACTCATACACTAGCACCTAGGGATGGGGAAAGAACGAGAAAAAACCCCAAGGATAGCGTTGGAACTGGAGGCGCAAACCAAACCGCTTATCGAGGCAGTAACAGATAAAAGTGAGGTATTTTGCCCAAGACCACACGAAAGATTAACGGCAAACACGGGAGCTGAGCCCTGTGCCTTGCTTCCCTGCCCCGAACCGTCTCCCCAGGGCTGCTCACCAGCAGAGCCCCGGATCCTAACCCTCCTCCTTGTCAACACCACCCTTTTGTTTTAGCTAGAGTCCCCGCCGTGGCTACTTAGCAATTCTGTTCTTAATTTCCACACGAGGCTCAAAGGTACAGCACTTTCATCCGACCTCAAATAATGACCCGGCTAGAGACTGCTCATCCGCATTTCATAGAGGCGACTTGCTGAAGTCACGCCGTGGACGGTACGGCGCTGAGACCGGTCCGGAGAGGCTCACAGCCCCGCCCCGCCCCCTGGCCCCGCTACCTTGGCCAGGTGCGGCCGCAGCTTCTTCTCGGCGCGGAGGAGGCCGGCGCTGGCGATCACGGCGTCCAGCACGGCGGCGTAGCGCTGCGTCTCGCACACGAGCGCGTACAGCTGCTTCACGTTCTGCGCGCGGCCGAGAGAACACCGGCTGAGGCGGGGGCCGGGCCCAGCTGGCCCCCCTCCGCGGACCCCCTCTCTCCCCCGCCGGGCCCGAACCACGAACCCCCCGCTACCTGGAAGCTGCTGGCGTACACCAGCCCCTTGATGGAGCCCCGTCGGCTTTCCACGCCCGCCAGCACAGACGCCGCGGTCGCGTACAGCGCCATGCTTCGCTCCCACGCGCCTTTACGGCTCTGTCGCGAAACACGCCCGCCTCGGCACAGTTCTGTCCGCCCGCACTTCCGGGGCAAAGGGCACGGAGGTTCCGACCCGGAAACCCCAGTGCCCTTCCAGGGCTTCCGAGGCCTGTGTGAGGTGGAGTGCTGGGAGAGCGTTTTCCCCTCCTTTTCGTACCTCTTCCCTTTTTTTTCTTCCAATCTTTGCCAGAGAGGCAATAGGATTTTACTGTTTTGTTATAGAGCTTGAATATTTTTGTGTTTATGGGTCCTTTGCATTCTAACACGTTAATGTCTTTTGGTCACTCTTCTACCATCTCTTAGTGTCCTTTGTATGTTAACAATATATACCTCGTCTTAGGTATATTTTTCTACAATTTACTGTTGCTTTTTAATGTGGCTTATTGTTTTGGACTTTTTTTAAAATTATGGTTTCTGCCTTTGATGTCATACTTAGAAATGCCTTCTTCACATCTTTACAGTATAGCAGTCACTATGCCTTCATTTTTTCACACCTTTAACCATTTAGAATTCAGTTTGGCACATGATGTGAGGAAGAGTGCTTTGTTTCCAAATGGCTGGCTTTTTGTGCATTGTAATAATTCACTTATAGCAAAGTTTCCCCAGCTGACCTCCTTGTTCTCCACAAGGATTGTGTAGGATTTCCCTCTGTCCCCAGCATCCATGTGGTTACCGGTACACATTAAGTTGATTGAATAAATCTAGTACATGTGTATTTCAAGCATTCAAGTAGACAGGCCTCCATGGACCAGAATACTCCCGCCTGTACGTTCTCTGTATTGCCAACACATCAGCAAGCATTTTGCAAGGGAATTGACTCTAACATCAAAATTGTTTCAACGTTTAATCCAGTCCTGTGGCTCTAGGTTGGTTTATGGTGATCTTTGAGTGGAAACCCCACCCCCAAGTGAGTAACATCTATGTTATTTTCATAGCACCTGTTCCTTATGTAGTTATGATTTATTCTCTAGCTGGCTCCCTGAGGGCAAATCCTGTTTGACACTCATTTATCCGTGCCTCCTAAACCAGTGTTCTTCTCACAGTAAGGACCTAACATCTGTTGTGTGAGTGAAGAAGTGAATGCATGGGAGCACAAACATACGGACAGCTGGACAGCCAGCTGTGCCAGTTAACCCATCCTAAAACAATCCCAAGCCCCACTCCTTCAGGTGAGTGGTTAACAAGTGCATCAAGATTAATAAAGTCCACAGTTGACTCAGATTTTAGCTTTTACTTAATGTCTATTTTCTGTTCGGAAGTCTCATCTAGGACACCACGTTAAATTCAGTTGTCATGTCTCCTTGGCTGTGACAATTTCTCAGACTTTCCTGCTTTTTGATGACCTTGATGGTGTTGAGGAATCCCGGCCAGTGTTTTGTAGAATGTCTCTCATTTGGGATTTGTCTAATTTTTTTTTTCTCATTATCAGATTGGGCTTATGGGTTTTTGGAAGACTACAGGTAAAGTACCATCCTCATCAGATCACATCAAGGGCATATAGTATCAACATGACCTTCACTGTTGATGTTAACCTTGATCACCTGGCTAAGATTCACATTTCTCCACTGTAAACTAGTCTTTATCCCTCTGTTCCCTCTGGAAAGTCACTATGCACAGCCCACGCTTTAAGGAGTAGGGGGTTATACTCTACCTCTTTGAGGGGAAAGTAGCTACATAAATTATTTGGAATTCTTCTGCAGAATGCTCTCTTCTCCCAGATTTATTTAATTAGCCAATCGTTTATCAGTATGGACTCATGGATATTTACTTTATACTTTGAGTTGTAATCCAGTACAGGTATCCTGTTTTTTTGTTGTTTTTTTTTGTTTTGTTTTGTTTTGTTCTTAAAGTATGCTCGACACCCAGTGTGGAGCCTATGTGGGGTTTGATCTCACCACCCTGAGATCAAGACCTGAGCTGAGATCAAGAGTTGGATGCTCGACTGAGCACCCAGGCACCCCATCCCCGCTTTTTCAAAGTTTGCATTACACCACTTCACTTTTATGAAAGACCTAGAGTAGTACCTGTTTTTGTTAACTGAAAGAAATCCTAAGAGGATTTTCACTTTTATGAAAAAAGGGGAAAAGTAAAAATAGTATTGTTTTGCAGCAAGCCCTTGTAGAGGCAGCACACACCCCAGTGAGAGTGACGCTGCCAAGCTCCTTCCCCAAGATCTACAAACGCAGCATCTCACCATCAAGCCTCTGTAGCTCTGCACTGTGCTTTATCTCAATTGACTGTGTGGATTCATTTGCAAGGTGTATCCTAAGATAAGAAAAGCTTAAAAGCAGTTAATTTGGGGGGTCTGGTAACACTAAAAAATGTTTCCATATAAAGTAATGGTAATTGCTGATTCTCATTACTCCACTTCAGCTAATGACAGATTTCACAGGAACACTCACTCTACTTTCTGATAGTGGGGAAACCTGTACTGTTTTGTCACTCAAATTTTTCCCATTTTGGCCACTGGGAGTGCTTTCAATGGGCTCCCATGTCCCTTTTTTTTAAGATTTTTTTTAAAGATTTAATTATTTATTTTGAGAGAGTGAGAATGAGGGAGAGAGAGAGTACATGAGAGGGGGGAGGGTCAGAGGGAGAAGCAGACTCCCTGCCGAGCAGGGAGCCCGATGCGGGACTCGATCCCAGGACTCCAGGATCATGACCTGAGCCGAAGGCAGTCGCTTAACCAACTGAGCCACCCAGGCGCCCTCCCATGTCCCTTTGAAAGGCCTCTATTATTGTAGGGGTTTTTCACACCTTTGTTTGTGAGCGCTTCCTGGCACTCCAAGCGGCTTATGGCTCAGGGTATTTCCTGCCCCAGTCCTAGAACCATCTATTTCTCCAAGGAGCCCTGATTCCTCTTCATTGGAGAATGGCTATTAGGAGCCAAGGTGTGGACGCTAGGTGACCTGTGCCTTATAATGTCTAATACGTGACCCCTAGAAAACTTCAACCTACATATGTGGCTTATGTATTTCTGTAGGACCAGTTGTAGTCTCCTCTATCCTAAAAATGCCTTCTCTTAATCTCACCTCTCTCAAACTCATGACCCAGTTTTCTTCCCTTCCCCATCCAGCTGCTTAAAACAAGAATCAGCAGTGATTGCCTTTACTTCTTCCTCATGTACTATGTAACCCCCTGCAGTCTGTCTTCCAGGCTAGTCCACAGACTCGGCTTCCTCCAAGGCCACCAAGAATCTCCTAATATTCCTCAGGCCTTTCCTGCTGAGGCTGGGTTTTCACCGCCCTGCGGGGCACACCTTCTCTGTTGGAAAGCTTTGGCTTCCACGATCTTTGCTGCTGGCACTCCCTCCCAGTTCTCTGATCATTTCTACGGTTCTTTGGCAACCTTGTCTAAACTGCTTAAGTTCTGCTGTTCCATCCTGACCTCCTTTCTGTCGGCTAGTATTTTCTCCCTGGGCAGACTCTCCCACCCCCACGCTGTCATTACTACAGAACAAAGTTAATATACACTAAAATAGTATCGATGGTCCTCCATGGTCTAGCCTCCACCCCCTCTGCAGGTCCAGCTCCAGCTGCAGCATCCCTCCGTGGACTGGACCCCCCAAAACTCCTCTCCTCTGCCTGTATTCCACTTCTTTCAGCTTAAATGCCAACTCCACATAATGAATGAACTGCTCTTTCATTTGCCTTCTCCATATTGAATTGATATTTTGGTTACAAGCACAAACATTAACTCTCGCCAGCCAAACGAGGGGATTTACTAAGTGAGTGCAGAGGTATGCCACTGTGTGTCAGCAGCTGGCGGGTGCAGAGATGAGCACACAATGGTAGTTGAGGTGAACTTAAAGAAGGGCATGTTTACGAAAGGATGGTCAGAGTTAAGGGAAACTAGAGGTGGTGCAGTCCTCGGGGCTGGTGACAGCACTGCTCACTGCCAGGCCTGAAGGAACAAGGGAGAGCAACAGAGGAAGGGGCCACCTGCCAAGGATCTTCAGATGAGGAAAGCTGCCAACCCACAGCCCAGCAGGCAGGAAACGAGAAAAATAAGTACCTTGAACTCCCTTTCCTGCCCTTGGATCTCCTGCCAGTCCCTCCCATCTGCTAAACCCAACAGGAAGCCAGAGGGTTTTGCATTCCACTGGGGCCAGTCTCCCAGGACAGAGAACAGGGTGGAGAAGGGAGGAGAGAGGCAGAGTGGATACAGAGGGCCACAATCTTCAGCCAAGTCATGGTACTGAAGAGCTGCATAACCAAAAACCAGGTCTGCAAGGTGTCAAACACACAGCAACCAAGACCAAGGCCCAACAGATTCAGCCGGGAAAGATACAACAAGCACCTTTTGATTCAGACAGCTTATTACTTACACAGGCAGAAGATTAGCCGAAGGTGCCAGCTCCACATGGTCCTTGTTGCACACAACAGGAGGAGGACTACAACGAGGGTTGGGGGATTTCCCATTGCTGAGAAGCCAGTTCTAGATGCAGTTAAGCTGTTTTACAGTCTACAGCTCTGCTCAGCGGGAGGCGGTGCAGGAAGTTTCACACTTACCAGATCCTGGGAGGCGACCTCTCCTGACAGTCTCCCATGGGATAAGACCAATGCCTCACAAACCTCCCATGCCTCACAAACCTCCCATCCTCTCGGGTTCCTGGAGGATCACTTAGGCTGCAGGTCAAGCCTCTGCCTGTGTGGCCAATGTGGGTAAGCGCCAGGGCACCAGGACAGAGTGGTTCCCCAGGGAAGTAGCTCAGGCAACTCCACAGAGCTCAGTGGCACAAGGCTGAGAAGCTTCTCTCTAAAGCACTAGGTCTCAGATGACTCAGCCCCAACCATTCTCTCTTCCAACTTTCAAACTCTTGGGAGAGAATTCAGCTGTCCCAGCTTTGGTCTGGATGGACACCATCAGCTGTGGCCAGGGGCAGACTTGCCATGAACAGATGGAGGCTCTGGGCCTGCTCCCACGTGCCCAGCAGCTTTCAGGGACAGGCCACGTCCATCTGGACCCTACTTGCTTCTGCTCTGAAGAAGTGTTATTTCCATATCAACTAATGGAGAGGGAGATCGAGAATGGTCTTTGAAGACAGCAGTAACAGAATGACTGATGTGACTCTACCAACAGACCAGCGAGCCCAGAGTAGAGGGGACTTCTGGCTGACCAGAGGTTGGAGCTGCTTTTAAAGACCTGAGCATAAAACAGTATGTATGCACAGCAGTTAACGTTTGCAAATAATTTAAAGATAATGTCACATTTATTATCCTTAAGTTCACGATGACAAAGAGAAACTATGTGTGGGAATGTTTCCACCTTCTGTTAAAAGAGTAAACAGAAAGCATGGTTAGGAGGGATCAAGTGAAGCCTATCTTAACCCATGGACACCAAGGCCTGGTTCTGTTGGTTAATAAGCAGGTGAATAACCTGGCAAAAAGGTTAATAAATATGCCCCTGGCTGACAGGGAAGGGATTAGAGTCCTTCTCTTATCATTAGGTGTTTCCAGGAACACACAGGCACAAAGACCTTCCCAAACAGTAAAGAACCTCATCTCTGCTCGCTGAACCCAGCAGACCCACCAGCAACCCTACAGCTTGGTGGGCTGTGGGGGGGTGAGGTGGGCAGGCCCACTGGGCGGGGGCAACACCATAGGCAGTGCATTGCTGCCCCTTTCGTGCCAGCATGTGTCCAGGATGGGGTAGAGCTTGCCCTGGAAGTCAGCCTGGAATGTGTAGAGCAGCCGCAAGTCATCGGGGCGGTCAGCATCAAAGAAAGTGAGCTCTCCGTGCTCATAGTGCAAGTAGACGCCGATGCGGTGGGGGTGGCCGGCCACAGGCAGGGGCACCCGAGGACAGCCAAAGGCCTCATACACCCGGCCCTCCTTCAGGCCAATGAGCCACACGCCGTTCTCTGGGGACTTGCTCAGCTTGCCCTTGCGACTGGCTGTGCCCTTGATGACCCCCAGGCGCCAGTCGCTCTTGTTGCCCACCACCACCTCCCAGTAGTGACGGCCCCAGGAGAAGCCCCGACTGGCCAGGACGCAAGTACTGTAGTCAAAGCGCTCAGGTTGGCTGGCACGCCGCTGGGCCAGAAGGCCGCACTGCACCACCGTGTTGCCCTTGGAGAGTTCCAGGAGGGGGTGGGCAGTGGCAGGGTCTAGCTTGAGGGACTCCGGGGCTAAGAAAGATCAAAGAAGTGTTTCAAGCTACACAGAAGGCAGCATACCCTGCCACAAAGGAGTTTGATTGGAGGCCCTGAGTTCCTCCCCTGAGGAACTGCCATGGCCTCATCCCTGTATCTGAGGGGCCTTCTAATAAGGGGCCAGGCCCAGAAGAGGCAACCCTAAGGATGCTTGCTGAATGCATGAACAATTCCTGAAGTGTGGGAAAAAATGGATAGCTATGAGGGAGGCATTCTGGTTAAGGAAAAGGCCATGCACTCGGGGCACCTGAGTGGCTCAGTCCATCAAGTGCCCGACTCTCGATTTCGGCTCAGGTCATGATCTCAGGGTGTGAGATCAAGCCCTGGGTTGGGCTCCGTGCTTACTGGGGAGTCGGCTTGGGATTCTCACTCTCTCTCCACCCCTCCCCCAACTCGAGCGCTCGCTCTTTAAATAAATAAAATCTTTTAAAAAAAAAAAAAAAAATTACACAACTTGTCTTTGGCCAGTAAGAGTTGGAGCTGAGCTTGAGCCCGGAGTGTCTGGTTGAACCCCAAAGCCGCGCTCTCACCACTAACCCATGCAAACACCCTTCCAGTCTTCTGTGCCCACCCTGCAGGGCAGCCCTCAGGAAAGAGAACAGGTTGGAGCCTTACCTGGCAGAACTTTTCGGAAGAGCCTCTTCCACACGGTCAGCTTGATGTCAGCCTGGTGGAGGCCTGGCTTGAAGGAGATGGGGCTGAAGGTACCTTCCAAAGGCCGGGCCTGCTGGAGCTCTGCTCTGAGGGTGACGGTTCACCATGATGGCAGAGCTGCACACCAAACCCACCCCTTCACCCTGACACAAGTCCAACAAGCCAGTCGCAGCTCAGAAGACTGTGTACTGAAGATGCCTGTCATTTCCTCCCCTCCACCCCACTCTGAGTGCCTGCCCCCTTCCTAGAAGGGGAAATACTCTACATCAGGGCAGGCCCGAGACCAGCAGCATCACCTGGGAGCTTGCCAGAAATGCAAATTTCTCAGGTCCCACCCCAGACCTGCTGAATCAGAAAGTGATTACTAGAGCCCAGTGATCTGACGTAATGAGCCCTCCAGAGGGTGCTGATGCACATCAATGTTTGAGGACCCCTGCCCTATACTGGGCGACCCTGGCCCCTAGCCACAGCTGGAGTGGACGCCTGTTCCCAATCAGCTTCACTGTCCATTCATTTACACCAATGTTCCTAACCCAACTGTCCTTAAGACTAAAGAAAATTTGAAAAAACAAGGAGACTCTCACAATCAGAGTCTGAGGAAGGCCAAGGAACTGCATGGTTGTTCATTTGTTGGGACTGGAACATGGGTTCAATCCCTTCCCACAAGCTATGGTTCAGGATTCATGGCCCCTCGTTCTGGCTCTTACCTCTCCCATTCATTGCCCATTCTGCCTTGCATCATACAATAAATACCCAAGTCCTACACCCTACTTCACCTTTTCACGTGACCATTCCCCACTCTGCTTGCCTGGTCAACACCTGTCCTCTGCCCTAAGCTCGTCCACCTGTGCATCATCTTCGCCCATTCCCCCCACCTGCAACCCCAGTCACCTTCTGTTATTTCTGAAGCTCGAGTGAACTTCTATGGTTTTAGGTACCCACAGTGACATAACCATAGTTCACCATCTGCCGCCCACCAGTCTTTGAGACCCTTAAAGGCAGGGGCATGACTTTCATCTGTGTTCCCTGGGCTCAGTACAGAGCCAGATGTGGGCAGCTGCTGCCAAGACACTGGTACAGCTGAAGGCAGAAAGTGGTGGAGAGGAGCCACCAGATCCAAGCTGACAGCTCCCTCCAAGGTTATTACCTGGAGGCCATGGAGTGATACTTCTGGAAGACAAGACAGGACGGTTAAGGCATGAAGGAGGCTCTTGGGACCTGGGGACCTCGGCATGGGGGACACTCCCTCGTCCACTCACCCGGATGAACTCATGGTGACTCTCATTACTGAACTGCTCCAGCACGCGCTCGGCCTGGACCAGCCGCTCCTGAGTGCCCTGGGCCTGCTCCAGCTGCATGTCCAGGGAGGCCACGAGGCCACGGGTATGACCCTCCAACCCCTCCAGGCAGCGGGCCTTCTCCTCATCCACCAGGTGGTGCAGCTCCTGGAACTCACGACGAATCACCCAGCTGAAGACATCAGATTCATTCTGGGACAAAGAGGAGCTGGTCACAGCTGGAACCTCGACCAGAACTGCCTGGCTATGGCTGACGTCGGTGTCCCTAGGCCCTGGCAGCTTAGGCCTTCCTGGGCCTCCAACTGGAGCTGGTTCTAGTAGTTCAGTTGCAGGGCTGACTCCTGCCCAGTGTTCACACTGTGCCTGGGCATCCCACATGTGGCCATGGGGAGGGCAACAGAGGCAGGGGAGAGACTGGCCCCCAGCTCCCATTTCAAACACAGTGGCTCTGCTATTGCTTTGTCACTACTGGGAGGTGGTGGTGGGCAATATTGCTATTAAATGTGCATATCAGATTTAGCTTTAGTACAGGATTCCACAACTGAAAAAAGTCTACAAGTCCCTGGGAGAGCAGACTTTAGACAGCCAGGATTCCATGTGTGACCCTGAGTTCAGCCTCCACCGGGAAGGGGTAATGCCGTCTCCCTCTGAGGGTGGGGAGGTGAACGGAGAGGACTCTCAGGGGACACTGGCCTCCAGCTCCTGTTTCACAACTGCCTGCAGCGCCCAGGCTCCACACCCTCCCTGGACTGTATGGATGGAGCTCTCTGGGATTTGTCCTGCATACCTGACCACCCCCCAACCTGCACTTACACACAGACAGGTGGAAGAATGTTGTTTGTGAAACTCGTGCTGCATGAGTGACCTTGGGAGCCTGATTAGTGGACAATAGCTGGCCTCCAGGTCAGAACTGGCCCTTCTGGCCTGGATGTCAAGAGCTGTAAATCTTGCCTTACATCCACTCTAGCTCCAGGCTGGGCTGGCCCCCCAGAATGGAATCTGGGAGGAGGGGCAAGCACACCCAGCACAGGCTCCTTGAATACGGAAAAACATGATAATGGAGGAATGCAGCTCACTCCAAACTACACAGAGGCAAACACATGTGTAACTTCATTTGCCCTATAAATACAGTCCTTATGGGGACGGTCAGTTGGAAATCTCACCTGAGGGGAGGATGCTTGGCCCAGGCCTCTCCATCGGGACTCCAGCCTGGCCATCTCCACGGAGCTTCCCCAACTAATGAGGCTGGATGTTGTAAGTACCCGATCTGATGTAACTGTCTTATTCTCCTTTACTGCTTATCATTGCACTCATCTATGCGCAGATTTCCCTTTTCTTCTTTCTGATTCTATTAGATTTTTATACTATCAATAACGTGTTTTTTCTCCTTCAAAACTGAGAGTACAGCTGCCATGAATCTTTTTTTCAGAACGCCTCCCAGCCCCAGTGTGCCTGTCACTCAGGAAAAGCAGAAAACCACCAAGCCTTTCCACACCTCTGCTCCCAGGTACTGGGCGGGCACCAGACTGTCAAGGTCAAACAGACGTAGAGAGCAGGAGAGTCATGCCCTCACTTTGAGCTGTTTACCTCTAGGACTTAGGTTCTGTGTTATCTCATTCCCAAGGACAAGAGAGAGACAGCCAACTTGGACAGAGTCCTAACAACTGAGTTGATTCCCCTGAGGGGATTTGCCCTTCTCCCCCACTCCGCCCTGGAATGCTTTGAATTCTGGCTTTGTATGAAGGCATGGATTTCTGTAAAGAACAAATCAGAACTGGGCTCTGTAGGAAAGGGAAGGTGGCCAGCCCCAGGGTAAGGGTACAGAGGGAAAGGGCACTCACGACAATCCGGGTCCTGTTGTTCACCAGTTTGGCAATATGCTCATCCACCTTCTTCTGCTCCTGCTTCAGGTCAGAGATGACAGCCGCTAGGTCTTCCTGGAGACAATGTACCATGGCCTCATGAGTAGCCGACTCCTTCACCGTTTCAGCTCCTTGGGACCAGCCCTGGGCTTCACCCTTCCAGGGAGCATCCCAATGGCCACAAGCACTCCCAGTGGAACCAGGGAAAGAGCTACTCAGGTACTCTTGACTCCAAAATAGGTTAAGATTATTCAAAGATATTCCACATTGAGGGCACAAATTACCCAGACAGAAAAGGATCTCCAGGTCATTCCTCTTCAGGACATGGAGACGGGCGCTAAACACTGTCCACCACAACATCCAAGAGGGGCGATGACCAGTCTGAAGCCAACACTCCCTGAATGGAATGCTGGCCATTGGGTACCCACCAAGTAAACTCTCTGGTCACCAGCAGGTCTAGAATCAGTGGACATTTGATCAAGATATCACAAAAAGGATGGCCCCGAGGGAGACCAATGGTGCATACGGTTGCCCCGCTTATACCTGGAGATTCCCCACTCCCTATGAAGACCAGAATCCTTCCCGGCAGACTCCGGCCCAGTCTGGATTTGGGGCCTCCCTAGGCTGAAGTAAACTCACTTCTCCTGGGCTTTCCTGGCCCCAAACCTGACAGTCTTAAGGGTTCAACCAGGACCACCTAGACCCCCAAACAGCTGCACTACTTAAAAGGAACCCTGCTGGTTTGTGCCCATGGAGCATACACGGTCTCTGGCTTAGATAGTTCCCAAGCAGAAATCAGCGGCAAGAGGGGCACCTGGCTGGCTCAGTTGGAAGAGCATGTGACTCTTGATCTCTCGGTTGTGAGTTCAACCCCACACTGGGTGCAGACATTACTAAAAAAATAAACTTAAAAAAAAAAAAAACAGCTACAAAAGCCTTTCAGGAAAGGAGCTGAATAAAGAATAAAGTCAGTGTAGGGATAAATGGACACAGAGTCTTGCTCTGGATAATGAGGCATCAGAAGATCTCATAGCAACCCAAGAACAGAACTCTAGTGGTAAAACTCTCTTGAGGCAGAGAGAGATGAGATTAGTTCTTTCCCTCTTTCTCCATCAAACTGGGTCACTGGGAGAAGAAAAAAAAAATCATGCAAATAAATAAATAACCTCAAGATCTCAATCAATAGGAGGAAAAAAGGAATGCATGAAAGGGACCTAATAAAGGAACACAATTTTGTTGCATCACAGAGAGGAGTCTTGGGATCACAAACACCCACATCTAAAACCAGGACCCAAGCAGTCCCAGGCTCCAAGCCAGAAATGATGAGAGAGCTCCTGTGTGTTTCCTTCTCTCCTGGGCTAATAAAACACAGGCTCAATTTCATTGCACTGCAATTTGGCTTCCTCCTCTCACACTCCACTAACACTACTCTTGTCAAGATAATCAATCCTTACTGCTAAATCTAACAGACTCTTTCCAATCCTCAGCAGGCATTTCACATAAGTGATCTTGTTCTCATTAAAAAGCTCTGTTCTGATTTCCAGGAGGCCATATTCAGCCAGTGTTCCTACTCTCTCTGTGGATTCTTTCTGTCCCTTTTGGGGTGCTCTATTTACCTGAATCTTAAACCCTGGTGCTCCTTGGGGGCATCATCTGTGTCTTCCCTATCATGCTGCAGGCACCCCTGGTTGGTCTTCTCCACTCCTACGGCTTCAATTACCACCCATATGTAATTACTCCCAGTCTCTTACCCCCCAGCCTCACTCTCCAGTCCACCCTCCGACAGAGTGCTTGGACCACATCAGGACTCTGCTTAAAACTCTCCAGTGCCCCCCCCCGCAACCAGGATGGTCCTCTGAATAAAATACAAATCCCTTCACGTATCACACAAGCCGTACTATGACCTGGCTTCCACTTACCTAACTCTCCCCTGTGAGAGTTAGGTCCCTCTCACAATTATAAGAACTTATAATTTCTTAAATATCCCTCCCTCCTGATCTTTTGCAGGGCTGTCTTTATACAGGAAATGCTTTCCTCCCCTTCTTTTCCTACCAAGTCCTCCTTGTGGTTCAGGTCTTGGTTCAGCAGTCCGCTTCCTCCAGGAAACCTTCCCTGACCACCTGAGACCACGCAGGAGCTACATTTGAGGTGGTCTCCCCATTGCCTGTACTTAACCCTGACAGTAGCACTCAACACATGCGACTCTCTGCCAGACTCCCAGACTGTGGCAAAACTCTTGCCCACTATTGTACTACAGACTCTAGCACAACACCAAGCACACGTCAGGTGCCGAGTAAATGTCTGTGGGCAAGAGGGGCTGGTGGATGGCTGGGCTGGCCCTGTGCACGTTTCATACTTGTCTTCCAGGATTGAAGAAGCAAAGAAATGCTGCCCGGGGCACTCAGCCAGGAAATCCCTGGAACTTTGCCTTCAGATCTCGATGCTCTTTCTCTTTCCCACCCCTATCACCTGTATTTTGTCATTCCTTACCTTTACTCTCCCTCCCTCCCAAACACTATGCCAGGTACTCTCTAGCAATTCACTTCCAAGAATCCTTCCTGCCCTTCTTTGATCTGTTTGGCAATGGAAAGAAAACTGGCCACAGTTTGAGTCCTCGCTCTGCCACTGACAAGCTGTATGACCTTGGATAAGACCCTTACCTTCTCTGAGCCTGTTTCCTCATTTGTAAAGTACAATGATAACCCCATCCCCTTCGTAAACCTTAGATCAACATATTCACCAAAGAGAGTATCATCATCATCGTTCACCTTAAATGATGACCTGCCAGATCTGAGGCAAAAGTCCACGAGGACAGGAATCCACTGTTTCTGCAAATACGCTTTGAGTTTTTACTTACATGTTAGGCATGGCTCTAGGCATGAAAACACCTGAGGAAACAAAACAAAGTCCTTGCCCTCATGCATTGTCCGCGGAGCGCTCAAAATATGAATGAGAGCTACAAAGAAAAACCGAGCAAGGGAAGGGGCTACCACTTGACAAGGGCTCTCCAATATGCAGGTCAGTAGTCCCCAGCACCTGGATGGAAATTGGAACAGCTGCTCAGAACACGATGGATGGACGCATGCTCTATGAGTTCTGCTCCAGGACAGGGCTGGAGGGAGCTGGCATCCTGGCCTGGGACCCTTCTCTGCCAGGCAATGGGGCCAGAGAGGGTAGGAGCTGGGCTCCCTGTGTCCCTGCAACGCACCCTGCCCCCCACAGCCTCACTGCCCACCTTCATGCGGCTGTAGACAGTGGAGACAGGCGTGACACGGTGATGCTGGTGGGAGCCCAGCAGGCCACAGAGGCCACAGATGAGCTCCTGGTCCCTCTCACAGAAGAGGCTGAGCGGGTTCCGGTGGTGCTCACAGACCTTGGGCTCTGGGCCCCCAGGGAACTGTAGGGCTTCAATCACCCGTGCCAGGGAGACATTGGGCGGGGAGCTGCTGCTATCCACCTCCTGTCGGCACACTGGGCAGCGGAGCTCCGAGTCCAGGTGGCGGGACAGGGACACCAGGCAGCCCTTGCAGTAGGAGTGGCCACACTGCAGCATCATGGGCTCCTTGAAGACCTCCAGGCAGATGGGGCACTGAAGGCGGTCCTCCAGCTCAGGCACGCTCACCTGCCACGCCATCCACGGTGCCCGGCTAGAAGAGAGGGCAGCTTACTCAAACCTGCTCCCTCCACCCCCTGGGGCCCCACCCCCTGGCAAGTGCCACTGGAAATCAGAGTGCCTTAGGGTCTCCAGTCCTGGATTCCAATCCCAACCCCTATGACCTTGGGTCCGTTTTCTGTCTTTAAAAACAAAGGGCTTAATTGGGGAAAACTCACTTGGAAATGCAGAATTCTACATTTTTCACTCAGATTTGGAGGTAAACACAAAAGGAGCTGTCTGCAAGGTCATTTGGAGCGACACCAGCAATGTGCCCTCTAGCTGCATGGACACAGCAATGGACAGCAAAAACAAACAAAGGTCCTTCCCATGTTCTAGATCAGTTCTCAAACTGGTGAGCAACTATTGGAAGCACAATTTCCTGAGTCACCCCTTCACACATTTTCAGTGAGCCCCAGAAATCTACATTTATAACAAACACCCCCCAGGTCATTCTAAAGCAGAGACTGCTATTCCGGAGAGCCTGAGACCCTGTGAAAGCTGACTGGCACTGAGAGAGAAGAGGCACCAAGGTAAAAGTTGGCAGCAGACCTAGGGAGAGCCCCCACAATGAACTACCTGCTTTCTCAGAATCCGCAGAGATGTCCAATAGATCTGCTCAGTTTTTTCTTCTCTCCAGGATGGGCAGTGGCACTAAGAGGCGTGGGGACTGCAGCTGAACGTGAGCTTCACCCTTAGTCTCTGCCCCTTTCCTCCTCCTCTTTCCCAGCAACACCCCTGTGTCCTCAAGGTCGCCCAGAATCAGGTGGAAACTGGGCCACATCACGGGACTACGGAGGCAGCCTCCTTTTGGCCAGCAACATTGATAATTCCAACATGCAGGTGCTCACCTTGGCCGCGCTTTAGGGAAGGTGGGGGAGACTGAGTGGGTCCCCAGCCACACCTTACAGACCCCAAACAGGAGTGGACTGATGCTTCAACACAATTCTTTCTGAATCTATTTTTGAAGGTATTTTTATATAATGTTTTGAGATAGGAGTTCTATAAAGGGCACAAATCTTAACTACATGCTTGATGTACACATTACATGTGTATACTCACTCACAACATAATGTTTCCAGCACCCAGAAGGCACTCTGTGTGCTCTCCAGTAAGAACCCCCTTACAAGAATAGCTACTAACCTGATTCTTACCATCGTAGATTAACATAGCCTGGTTTTGAATTTCAAATAAACAGAATTACCTAGTATGTGCTGTTTTGTGTCTCACTTCCTTTACTCAATATTATTGAATTAGGAACATTTTGTATAAAGTCTCTCAGAGATTTAGAAGTTCAATGACATTTCTTTATACAGTCAATAAATATTATAGTCTTAATATACCATGCAAAACATGGGAGTGTGGTAAAAATTACTGACTGGAAAAAAGGTGGGAGTGGGTCTCTCGGAGTGTTAAGAAACAAGAGCTCTGGGGCGCCTGGGTGGCTCAGTCGGTTCAAGAGTCTGCCTTCAGCTCAGGTCATGATCCCAGAGTTCTCGAATCAAGTTCCACATGGAGCCTGCTTCTCCCTCTGTCTGTACATTCTCTGTCTCTGTCTCTGACAAATAAATAAAATCTTAAAAAAAAAAAAAGAAAGAAAATGAAACAAGAGCGCTAAGGGTGCCTAGGTGGCTCAGTCGGGTAAGCCTCTGACTCTCAGTTTTGGGTCAGATCATGATCTCATGGGTCCTGGGATCAAGCCCTGGGCTCACACTCAGCACGGAGTCTGCTTGGGGATTCTCTCCCTCTGCCCCTCCCCACACTCGCATGCACACTCTCTCTAAAAATAAATCAATCTTATTTTTATTTTTTTAAAGACTTCATGTATTTATTTGTCAGAGAGAGAGAGAGCACGCACAAGCAGGGGGAATGGGAGGCAGAGGGAGAAGCAGGCTCCCTGCTGAGCAAGGAGCCCGATGCAGGACTCAATCTCTGGACCCTGGAATCATGACCTGAGCTGAAGGCAGACATTTAACCGATTGAGCCAGCCAGGCATCTCAATAAATCAATCTTAAAAAAGGAAAGAAAGAAAGAGGAGTATCTGGGTGGCTCAGTTGGTTAAGCGTCTGTCTTCAGCTCCGGTCATGATCCCAGGGTCTTGGGATTGAGCCCCATGTCGGGCCCAGTGGGGAGCCTGCTTCTTCCTCTACGTGCCCCTCCCCCCTGCTCATGCGCTCTCTCTCGCTCTCTCTCTCTTAAATGAATAAAAAAATCTAAAAACAAACGTTTAGATGAATAAAAAGGAAGGAAAGAAGGAAGAAAGGAAGGAAGGAAGAGCTCTAGACCTGCAGGCCCCATAGGCCTAAGCATTCCTGTCTGCCAGTGGGGGCAGTCTCTACTCCATGACAAGTAAGACCAAGGTCTGGCACAGCTATGCAGAAACATAATTTATTAATTTAACAAATATTTACTGAGCACCTGCCACGTATCAAGCACCAACCTGACCATTAGGGAGACATCAGAGAACAAGACCAATGAGGTTTCTGTCCTTTCAGAATTTGTAATACAACGGTAGTAGGAGTGGGATAGGATCATAAATAAGACAACATCGTAGTATTAAATGCTAGGCAGGAAGTAAACTGTGTAGTGAACAAAAAGGGCAGGAGATAACGGGTTGTTTGAGAGACACGTTAGAAAAGGGCAGGGCAGTGTCTCTGAGGATGGATGGTTGAGCTGAGGCCTGAAGGATAAAAAAAATGCCAGCTACCGAGACTACAGGAGGGCAGACCAAGCAATGGGCAGCAAATGCAAAGTCTCCGAGACTAGAAAGAGTTCGGTATGTATGAGCTACCCTAGAGAGGAGACCTGAGTAGCTGGAGCACAGTGAGAGGGAACTCCAGGAGAGGAGGTCAGAGGGGTTGCCAGAGAGGTCCCTGCAGAGGAGGGTAAATGTTTAGATTTAATTTAAAGGGCAGGAGCGCCTGGGCGGCTCAGTGGGTTAAGCATCGGACCCTTGATCTCAGCTCAGGTCTTGATCTCAGGGTCGTGAATTTGAGCCCAGTGTTGGGGCCCAGCATGGAGCCTACTTAAAATAATAATAGTAACAATTTCAAGGGCAGTGGGAGCTACTGGAGGATTTTAAGCCAAGAAAATATTGTCTGGTATTTTTAAGAGACCACTCTGGCCACTGTGTAGATACACAGTAGCTTTAGCACCTGGGTGTGTAGATAGTGAAGCCTGATACAGAAAAAATCGAGGTGAAACAGTAGGTGGGGAAATCTAGAGTCAGACACCTCAGAACATCCAGGTGGAGCAACTGAGTAGCAGTGGTCTGCAGACTTCAGCAAACAGAATCACCTGGAGTGCTAGTAAAAACAAACTTCTGGCCTCTGGCCCAAATTTCTGATTCAGGAGCACAGGGATGGGCTCAAGAATCTGCATTTTTAACAAGTTTCCAGACAACACTGCTGCTGGCCTGGGAACTACACTTTTGAGAACCACTGAGAAAGGCAATTGGGCACAGGAGCCCGGAGCTCTGGCGCTCAGGGGAGGCTCTAGGCTGGTCAGGTATATAACACCTGTTTAAAGTACATCATATATTTAAATGTGGGAATGGCTAGGCTCTCTCTGGGATAGAACAGAGACGGGCAAAGGGCACCTGGGTGGCTCAGTCGTTGGGCGTCTGTCTTCGGCTCAGGTCATGATCCCAGGGTCCTGGGATCGAGCCCCACATCGGGCTCCTGCTCAGTGGTGGGAAGCCTGCTTCTCCCTCTCCCACTCCCCCTGCTTGTGTTCCCTCTCTTGCTGCGTCTCTGACAAAAAAATAAATAAAATCTTAAAAAAAAAACAAGAGAAGGGCAAGCTTCCAAGAACAGAGCCCTGAGGTTGCTACTATGTAAAGAGATCGGGAAGACGAGCATGACTGAAAAAATACAGCTGGTTAGGTAGGAAGAAAATCAGGAGAGTACAGTCACCAGGAAGCAGATCCATACGACCACTCAACAGTAGGAAACTTTTGGGACCCCTTGCCAGTAGGGAACTGGATGGTTCAGTTGGTTAAGCGTCCAACTCCTGATTTCAGCTCAGGTCATGATCTCAGAGTCCTGAAACTGAGCCCTGCATCAAGCTCCATACTCAGTGGGGAGTTGCTTGAGGATTCTCACTCTCCCTCTGCCCCTCCCCCTTACACGCTTTCTTTAAAAATAAATAAACCTTTTTTTTAAGATTTTTTTATTTATTCATTCGAGATAGAGAGAACATGAGCAGGAGAAGCAGAGGGAGGGGGAGAAGCAGGCTCCCCCCTGAGCAGGGAGCGTGATGCGGGGCTCAATCCCAGAACCCTGGGATCATGACCTGAGCCGAAGGCAGACGCTTAACCATCTGAGCCACCCAGGCGCCCTAAATAAATCTTTTTTTAATAAAAAAATTTAAAAAGAAACAGTAGAGAACTTTCCCGGGCAAGAGTCAGGAAGGCATGCAAAAGAGGAGGCAAGAGAATTCAAAGCATGAGAAGATTCAGCATGCTGTTGCTAACTCTGACCTGTAAGGAGCCCAGGAGCAAGGGCAGGAGAGAAGGCCTCTAACAGCTAAATATGGCCCCTGGCTGATAAGTGCCAAGGATGTGGGGACCTCAGGTATAGAGCTCCAAGGATCTGGATTTATCAACATGAATGGGGTTCAGGTTCTTCCCAAGAGCCTCTATTAAGGCTGAGGCCTTGATTTTAGTCCAGTGAGACTGGTGTCAGATTTCTAACCTACAGAATTGATAACAGATGAGATCATAAATACCTGCGGCTCTAAACAGCTAGTTTTCTGGTAACCGACTGTGAAGATAAGAAACTAATACAGAAAAGAAAAAAGCATTCAAGGAGAGGTCAGCTTCCTCAAATGCTGGCAAGAGTCCACTAATCTGAGGACAAAGAGGCATCTTATGGCTTATGGCATTCAGTGCAGTGCTGGTGACATGGAGCAGGGACAAGTGGTACCGAAGTGGGTCAAAGAGAAAATGAAGGATGGGCGTAAAATCTTTGCGAAAGCCTTCGAAGCAACTCTTGTGAAAAGTTTTTCTGTGAAGAGCAGGAAACGGGGCCACCTGTGAGACGTGGGACAAAGGGGTGCTTGTTTAAGATGTGACATTTTAGGACACATCTAAGCTGAAGAAACGACCCGATAGTCAAGGCGAGATTGGTGTAGGAGAGAGGGGCGACCTCACCGTCCTGGAGTAGGCAAGCGAGGACGGACCCAGGGAACAAGCCGGAGGGGGCAGGATCAGGCCCATCCTTGCTTTGCACCCCCATGAATAAGGAAAGGGTTAAGGTATAGGCAGGGAGACCTAGGGGGCCCCTGGCTGGGCTCTGAAGCTATTCCTGGCAGGCAGAAGCGCGAAGCCAGGTGAACAAGAGATAAAGAAACAGACCACCTGGCCCTAAATGTCAGGAAGTAATTTTCTTTGGCGGCTACAGCGTAATCCTAGAAAATGACCACACCTCAAACAATTAAGTCACTGGCGTGTCATCAAGAGTCCATGCTCAAACCAAGACGGCACAGGAAACTCAAGGCCACAAGCTTCCCAGTCAGTTCTCCACGAAAGTCTGCCGCTAAAAGCCCCCAGTGACAACCCATCGGGGCGCCCTCTCACTCCAGAGAGCTTCTATCCTTTCCGCTCTCACCTTCACTTAATCAACTTTGACCTCACTTCAACCCTTTTGTACCCACGAGATTCGGGCTTCCGCTCCGTGAGACAAGAGCCCTGCAACCCCGTAACAGCCAGGGAGCGGGTCCGGGTTCTGTGGGTTTATGGCGGGCAATGTGAGGACACGTCGCCTCCTTTTCTCACGAACTGGGCACTTGGGCTTTAAAGGCCTGCGTCTGCGCCTAAATGGCTCCGGTACCAGGAGGAGGACGAGGAAAAGTGCAAAAGGAGGAGATAACCCTCTTCTGTGGGGCCTGACGGCTTCCGGCAGCAGACCGTTTCTGGAACCTCGTCCTCCCCAGCGCGCTCCCGCCACAGGTTCCCCCCCCCCCCGCAAGTCCCTGCCCCCAGTCCCCCCACCACCACCACCCCCCCCCGGGTGGCCCACGTCCTGCGCCATCCCACACGTCCCGGCCAGGTGCTCCCTCCCGCCCGCACAGCTTTCCCCGTTTCCCCGTCGAGCGCCCCTTCACGCTGTCCCGCCCCTGTCACGTGCCTTGTCACTCGGCGCACCCCAGCCACGCGCCCCCTCTCGTTCCCCACATTCCCCCCGTGAGCCCCGTCTTGCCACAGGCGAACCCGTCACGTTCCCCGTTGCGCCTCCCGTCGTCCCCTCCACCTACCTCCTCGTGATCCACGCGTCCCCCGCCAGGCGCTCCAGCACGCCCCGCCACAAACCCTATCGCGCTCCGTGGGCCACCGCCGCATCTCCCATCATCCTCCGCGCCCCCACCCCGCTCCGTGCGTCCCCGTCACGTGCCCCGTCCAGCTGCGCGCTTCCCCGTCACGTGCCCCATCACGCGCCGTGAGTCCGCGCCACGTGCTCAGGCACGCCGCCCTAGGGCTCAGGGCGGTGCGTGGCGGTTGGCACCAAGCGATTGGATCCTCCTCGCGGCCCCTGAGCCTAGCGCTGCGGTTGGGGGCGCGCGGCTGGATATAAAGGGGTGGCTGGGCCACCGCCCCGGGGAGGGCGAGGGGGTTGAGGGCTCGCGCTGCCGCCGGGTAGGCCACGTGACGATGGGGGGGAGCACGCGGAACCCAAGAGTCCTGCAGGGGGACAACGCCTCCGGCCAGGTGAGAGTCTGCGCGCCGCGGAGGCACGGACGTGGGGTGCCGGGGTCGGGGTGCCAGCCGGGGACTCTGAGGTCTTGTGTCTCTCCCCGCAAGTCTCCGTACCTGAGGTTAAGTCGAAGGATGCTGGACATTTCCGGGGACCGGGGCGTGCTAAAGGACGTCATCCGACAGGGTGCCGGAGAGCTGGTGACCCCAGATGCTTCCGTGCTAGGTACCATCTGCCTCCCACCTGGCGATGCAAAAGTACCGGTCCATAAGCCTGTTCTGCACCTTACCTTGGGAGGTGGGGAGGGAAGGTTATGTTTAAAAAAAAGAAAAGGTAGAACTCGCTTGTTACAGTTCGCGTTTTTAAGGGAAACGAGGGAACCCATCTCCCCTTTGCGTGAGGCCACTACGAACAAGGGACCTTGAGGCTCACCAGCCAAATTCCTGAAACAGCCAAAGGGCAGGCGTCCAAACGTTGAGCAAAGATTTTTCCTATCACTCTGGGTGGGAGACGGTTTGAACGCATCGAATTCCATCGTTTTTTTGTTTTTTTGTTTTGTAACAGTGAGTTGATATGGAGGTGTGCACATTCTTGGTCTATTTTTCTTGTACTGTTTTGTTTGTTTGTTTGTTTTCTGTCCTAGTGAAATATTCTGGATATCTGGAGCATATGGACAAGCCTTTTGATTCTAATTGGTTTAGGAAAACTCCCCGGCTGATGAAACTCGGAGAGGGTAAGTTGAGATGAGCAGCCAGGAAAGCAGGGATTCTTTGTGGAAATGCTTCAGAACAGGGAGTCTTTGAGTTGGTTTTTCTGAGGCTGGGTTTTACTAAACCAGCCCTGTTCGCCTACACATTTCCCATTGAGGCGTAGATACTCGGGAGATGGTTTACCTGGTAAGGTTACCTTTGCATCCTGAGAATTATGGGGCATGTTTGTTTGTTAACAACGTTCATCGGGGGCTTAATATCCGTAACGCAGGGTGAAAAGAGAAGATGTGCTCAGATGATTAGAACATCTCAGCTAGAGTAAGGAGATTGAGCACATTCACTGAATCGGATGAGGTCCTGGGAGGTGTAAGTAGTGTTGTGGGAGTGCTTAATGAAGGCACAATTGATTCCAGCCGGGAAGATCAGGAAAGGCTTTATGGAGGAGGGGGCATTTAAAATGAGCCTTGAAGTTTAAGTAAGATTTCAGTCAGGATAGAAGCTGGGCCTGGGGTGAGGAAGCAGGAACTTCCTTGCAGGAAGAAGGAACTGTATGAACAGGGGTAGAGAAGCTAGATTGCTGCAGAGCCCACAGAAGTTGGAGTTTGGGAATGGTGGTGGTAGTGGGAAACAGACTGAAAAGTGAGTCGGGACCGTAGTGCAGAAGGCTTGGAGTATGATGTGGATAGATTTGGACTTCAAGGGGGAAGAAATTGATAACGTTGGATCAGGATGCTGGGCAAACTTCAAATTCTTTGTGTCTTCTTCCAGATATTACACTCTGGGGCATGGAGTTGGGCCTTCTGAGCATGAGGAGAGGAGAGCTGGCCAGGTTTCTGTTCACACCATCCTATGCCTATGGAACACTGGGCTGCCCTCCCTTGATCCCCCCAAATACCACTGTCCTGTTTGAGATTGAGCTACTTGACTTCCTGGACTCTGCTGAGTCAGACAAGTTTTGGGCCCTTTCAGCTGTAAGTTCTGGAGCGTAGATGTCCATACTTTAAAGAGAGAATGAGTTTGTGTTTTTGGTAATTACCCTTCTCTGATGGTGATCCTCTGCCCCACATTCCACCCCGGGGCTCCTGTGTGGTGGTAGCATCGGCCGTGGAGGGGTTCCCTTATTTCCTGGTACGTACCCATCTTAGTAATGACTCCTGTGTATGGGCAGATGAACTAGGCCGAGGCCCAACCTTGGGTTTGTTCTGGACCAGCAGTTTGAAGTGATTTTTAGTCACCCTTTGCCTAGTTCTCCGTGCAAGACTGTGAGCATTTGCTTCTCAACATTAAGTTTGGTTTCTAGCAAGCATTGGTAGTGGTCGACTAGGGAGAACATATGCTTTATTGTGCAACGTAAAATGCTTGAGAGCGAAGGAGATTATTAATTGGCTGAGATCCCAGGACATCAGGTGTAGACTGGGAAAGTCCCAGGCCAATGGGGGCACATGGCCTCTGTCCCCATAACTTTAAACATTCCCTTTCCTTGTAGCCTTTCACTTAACCCATCAGACAGAACTAGGGCTTGTGATCTCTTTGGCAGCCATACACACTCTCTCTCATGCTGTCCCACACAGACTGTGTGTGTGTGTGGCCTTAGATGTCCACCTAGGTTTATATCTGGATATGATGTCTCCCCCACTAAACTGCCATCGCCTCGAGTGAGGGCCCTTACCTTTTTCTCACCTTTCCACAAAACAGAGGTTCTTGCAAATGCCTGAGGCCCACCTGTGGTGTACTGATTGAGAATCTCTAGGCAGGGATAAGGCCAGGACATCGTGTTTTTGAAAAGGCTCTGTGGGTGATTGACATGTACCCAGGGTACAACATTGTAGCCAGGAAGACCAGTAGGGCCCCGGGCAGACGAAGACCTGTTAAATCCTTGTTGGATAAATGGTTGTTGTGAGACCTGCTTTCCATGCTTGGCAAGTTCCATCAGTTTCTAATTCTTCGGGGAGCATCTCTGGAAGGACCAAAGGAATAGACCGCTTTTTGGCTCTAATGTATAAAATGGGACTAGTAATACCTTTAGCTTTTGCTGGGAGCCACCGAGATGACCTTTGCAGGGTCACTACGCCCAGTGCTTGGCACACATACGGCACTAAACGAAAGTGCACGATCTGAAGGAGAAAAACTAATATCTATAACAGCACTTGGATCGTGGTATTGTGGCTTTCAGTTTCCTTGCTGGGTGTCCTTGTCTTTGGTCCTCAGGAGCAACAAGATGAGTTTCCACTTCAGAAGGTCCTAAAAGTGGCAGCTACTGAACGGGAGTTTGGCAACTACCTTTTCCGCCAGAATCGTTTCTGTGATGCCAAAGTGAGATATAAGAGGGTAAGGATGCTTTAGAAGTATAAATTTAGACCCTGAAAACATTCTTTTTTTTGAAAGTTCTTATATGTCCCTATTCTTCACATGCAGTCCTTAAGAAAAATCTCATTTCAAAAATCTTCCTGCCGGGGTTAATGACCAGGAGAGGGAACATGGGATTTGTGTTTGTGTTCTGTGTTTGTGTCTGGATGTGGTTACATAGGTGTGTTAAGATTGTGAAAGTTTGTTGAACTGTTCACTTGTTTTTGTTTTTTTGTTTTTTAAAGATTTTGTTTATTTATTTGAGAGAGAGAGAATGAGAGAGAGCACGAGAGGGAAGAAGGTCACAGGGAGAAGCAGACTCCCTGCCGAGCGGGGAGCCCAGTGCGGGACTCAGTCCCGGGACTCCAGGATCATGACCTGAGGCAAAGGCAGTCGCTTAACCAACTGAGCCACCCAGGCGCCCTGTTCACTTGTTTTTGTAATTACCTGTATGTGTGTGTGTCTGTATGGATTTCAGTAAAAAGTCTTTAAAAGTTCTCATTCCAGGATTAGGTCCTCTACCAACTGATTTTCCATGCCATTTGCCATCTTCATTTCCTGTCTGACAGTGGAGATTTTTCTAGCTATAAGGTGACTCCATTCTCACCAGGCTTCTGATTGTGGTTTGGCTCCTTGCATAGGTTATGCTGACAGGAATTCACTGTTTTTGCTTTGTGACTCATTCAACAGATATGAGCATTTTCTGTATGCCAAACTCTGCCCTAGGTTTTAGAGGCAAACAAGACAGAGTTTAGAGTCTAGGAGCATTCTGACTTTGTCTCATTTGTGAAGGGAGCCTCATTCATTCAGGATTTGCATTCAGCTGCAAGCAACAGATCTTGAAAAATTGTACTTTAAACCAGACTTAGGGGCACCTGGGTGGCTCAGACGGTTAAGCATCCCCACTCTTGATTTCGGCTCAGGTCATGATCTCAGGGTCATGAGATCGAGCCCTGCGTCAGGCTGCATGGGGTGTGGAACCTGCTTAAGGTTCTCTCCCTCGGTCCCTCCCCCGTTGTCAAGCTCATGTTCTAAAATTAATTATTTAATGAAAATAAACCATAATTTAAATTTTTTTTTCAAATGAGCAGGGAGGCAGTCCAAGGCTGGTACGTCAGTTCTGTGAGGCCGTAAAGGAATCCAGATTCTTTCTTTCTGCTCCACTACCCTTAAACATATCCTTTTTTACCCCAAGATGGTCCTGTAGCATCACATGGTCCCCCAGGCAGGAAGAAGGGAGGGGAGAGGAGTCTGGTGTATTTGTGTTAAGAGCTTTCCAGAAGTACCCCCTCAGCCAATGACTTCCTTTTCTATATCACTGGCCAGACCCATATTCAGTGGACCCCAGTAACTGTAGGAATCTGGGAAATGTAGTTTAATTTGTATACCACTGCTGTGAATGAACTCGAGGCTCTGCTAGAGGGGGAAAGAGATAGGATTTGGGGTAGGTGGCTCATGGTATTTGCCACGTTTGGTTTCTATGCATATGCTCAAGAGACAGGAGAGTGCATAAGTGTGTTGTCCTTCGGAATGCTGATGGAATCAAGGTCCTAAACATGAAGGGTACAGGCTTGGGCTCACGGTCGGCTCAAATCACAGATAACTTCAATGTTGTAAGGTTTCTTGAGACAGAGCCTGCTCACATGGGGGAAAAAATTTTCCAATAAAGAAATATCAGTTCAGTCCTTCCATCATTAGTCCTATTTCCCAGGCCCTCTTTAAGTTTGTTTGCAGCTTTTTCTGGCATTGTGAGTTGGTACTTGACATGCTTTAGTTGCTGTTTTTAATGTCTTCTAGTTCTCGCTCTGGAAGGTGGGTCTTTAGTTCTCACTAGGGTTTTCCCTCTGCTCTCCAGTGTTCTGGTTCAGAGTTCTTGTCCTGGGCTGCCCTGTGATTCTGTTTGTGGACTTCCTGTTGCTTTTTTCCACTTACCCCTTGTGTTGTTAGAGTAAGTATATCCTTGCATTTCTAAAAATATTCTTGTAATTACCACACACTTAGCAGTTGGCATAACGGAGTATAGAATTCTAGCATGCAGTCACCATTCGTCAGATTTTGAAGAATTTTGTTTGATTCTGGCTTTTACAGTTACTGTCAGGAAGTCTGATGTCTTTTAGGTTCCTGTTCTTTTCTATGTGACCTTTTCTCTTTTTTCCGTGTAAAGACTTAAGGATCTTTTTTCCTTTGGTGTTAATAAATTTTACAGTGGGGGGTGTGTGTGTTTAAAAATTGGTTGTATTGGGCGCCTGGGTGGCTCAGTTGGTTAAGCAACTGCCTTCGGCTCAGGTCATGATCCTGGAGTCCCGGGATCGAGTCCCGCATCGGGCTCCCTGCTCGGCAGGGAGTCTGCTTCTCCCTCTGACCCTCCCCCCTCTCGTGTTCTCTCTCTCTCATTCTCTCTCTCAAATAAATAAATAAAATCTTTAAAAAAAATAAAAATAAAAATTGGTTGTATTAAGCCCCGGGTGTATCACTTCATTCAAGAAACTTGTCTTCTGGGAATCTTTCTTGAGCTATTTCTGTGGTAATTTGCCCTTGTCTCTGTCTTCTCTTTTTGGGGACCCTTTGTTAATTGTCAGACCTCCTGGATTGAGCTCCTACTTTCCTTTTTTTTTTTTTTACTCTCAGTGTCCATCTTGTTGTCCTCTCTTATTACTCAGCCCCGCTTGTTGGCCAGTTCCGATCGCTGGTTCTGTCCGTTCCTGCGGCTCTGCGCTGGAGGGCCGGCCCCTCAGACATGGCCCTCTGTTCTTCCACCATGACTCTGCCATCTGTTCTGACAGCTTGGGTTTGCTGTCGATCCTCTCATTCTTTGTTCTTGTGGGATTGTGCTTTTCTAAATTCACATTTTAAAATGTACGGGAGAGTGGTTTTTCATGTATTTGTAGGGTTGTGCATCTATCAACGCTAATTCCAGATCATTTCATCACCTCAAAACAAAACAAAACCCTGTACCTGTTGGCAGTTACACTCCATCCCCCCAACACACCCTGGTAAGCCCCTATCTTTCTGTTTTTATGGGTTTGCCTATTCCTGGACATTTTACGTAAACAGAATCATCAAACGTGTGATGCTTTGTGCCTGGCTTCTTTCAGTTGGCAAAATATTCTCAAGGTTCATCCATGTTGTAATGTGTATTCATACTCCATTCTGTCTTTAAATTTTTTATTTTTTAATTTGATAAAAATGTGCATAACCTAAAATTTGTCTTTTTAATTATTTTCAGCTATACCATCCAGTGGCATTTAAAATGCATTCAGTGTTATGCAACTATCATCACTACCCATTTCTGGAACTTTTTCCTCATCCCAAACATTGTTTAGCCATTAAACAGTAACTGCCAATTCTCCCTGCTCCTCCAGCCCCAGTAATTTTTATTCCACTTCATGCCTCTAGGAATTTGTCTGTCTGCCATGGGTACTCCTATAAATGGAATCCTACAGTATTTGTCCTTTTGTGATTGGCTTCTTTCACTTAGCATGAGGTTTTCAAGGTTCATCCGTGTTGTAGCATATACCAAACTTCATTCATTTTACAGCTGAGCAGTATATTGTGTGGATCCTATCGTGTTTTGTTCATCAGTTGGTGGACATTTGGATTGTTTCCTCTTTTTGGCTACTGTGAATAACATTGCTTTTTACATTGGTGTACAAGGTCTTGTGTAGACCCAGGTTTTCATTTTTCTTGGGTTTGTACCTAGGAGTGCAAGTGCTGGGTCATGTAGTAGCTCCCATGTTTAACTTTTTGAAATACTGCCAAACTGTTTTCCAAAGTGGCTGCAACATTTTACTTTCCCACCAACAATACGAGGGTTCCAATTACTCCACAGCCTCACCAACACTTATTTTCCATCTTTCAAATTATAGCCATCCTAGTGGGTATGCAGCAGTATCTCGTTAAGTTTGATTTGCATTTCCCAGTAACTAATGTGTTGATTGGCTATTTGTATGTCATCTTTGGAGAAATGTCAGTTCATATTCTTCACCCGTTTTTAATTGGGTTTTCTGTCTATTTTTATAAAAGTTCTTTGTATTGTCTGGATACTAGATTTTTTTAGAAAATACGATTTACAAATATCTTCTTCCATTCTGCGAGTTGTGTTTTCACATTCTTTTTCTTTTCAGGAATGTATGAATGTCTTTTTATTTAAAGATACAGAATTATCTGTAGGTACAGGCAAATGACAGCAGTAAACCATTAATTATGTTATCAGCTTAAACCAGTAAGTAATGGGTGTAGTGATTTTTTTCAGTCATTTTCTTGATAATGTCCTTTGAAACACAGAAGTTTTTACTTTTGAAGTCCAGTTTATTCTTTTGGTGATGTGTGCTTTTCACGTAATAGCTAAGAAACCATTGTCTAGTTCAAAGTCATGAAGATTTACACCTAAAGTTTTCTTCTGAGAGTCTTACAGTTTAGCTTCTACATTTAGGTCTGTGATCCATTTTGTTAACTTGTGTTTATAGCTTGAAGTGGGAATCCAACCTCACTCTTTTGCGTGTTAACATCCAGTTTCTCAGCACCTTTTTTTGAAAAGACTACCTTTTTCCTGTTGAATGGGGCTGGTTCCCTTGTTGAAAAATCAGTTGAGTACAGAAATATAGGTTTATTTCTGGATTCTTGGTCTGCATTGTCAATTCTATTCTGTTGATCTGTGTGTGTCCTTAGCTCTTACCACACTGGCTTTGCTACTGTAGCTTTGAAATTTGAAAGTGTGAGTCTTCCATTTTCTCTTTTTAAATATTGTTTTGGCTACTTGGCATCCCTTGAATTTGCATGTGACCATTTCTGCAAAAAAGGCTGTTGAAATTTTGGGAGTGGTTGCTTTGAATCTGTAGATCAATTGGGGAGTATTGGCTTAACTGTATTAAGTCCTTTGAGCCATGAACATGGGATGTGTTTCTATTTATATTTTCTTTAATTTCTTCAGTATTTTGTAGTTTTCAATATACAATTCTTGCACTTTAAATTTATTGTGAATTTTCATGCTGTTGTTGTAAATGGAGTGGTTTTCTTCATTTTTGGATTGTTTATTGCTGGAGTATAGACCTACAACTAACTCTTATATTGATATTGTGTCCTGCAACATTTTTTTTTTACCTCTAATTTTTTTTTTTTTTTTTGATTCTTCGGGCTTTCAGTAATATGTGCTTCCTCTTGACTACCTGTTTTCCTTCTCCACAGGCCTTGTTGCTTCTCCACCGACGATCAGCACCCCCTGAAGAGCAGCATCTGGTGGAAGCAGCCAAGCTTCTTGTTCTCCTTAACCTGTCCTTTACGTACCTGAAGCTGGAGCGACCTACCACAGCCTTGAGCTATGGAGAACAAGCTCTGATCATCGACCGGAAGAATGCTAAGGCCCTCTTCCGGTGTGGACAGGTGTGTTGGAGGCCCGGGACTTGAGAACGAATGCCCAAGAAAAGATTGCAGTGGAAAAATGCTGTCTTTCCTAACCAAGTGTGTTTTTAAAACTCTATCCTTTGACAGGCCTGTCTACTCATGACTGAGTATCAGAAGGCCCGAGATTTTCTAGTCCGAGCCCAGCAGGAACAGCCCTTCAATCATGACATCAATAATGAGCTGAAGAAACTGGCCAGGTGAGACCTGTTTGCAGGAGTACAAACCAAAGAAAGAGGCGAGTGCCACGGCTGGGGTTCTGGTCTCTCCACCTGGGTCAAGGACTGTTTGGGAATGTTGCCCAGCATGTGTTGGGAGGCAGTGCCCCCTAGAGCTGGCTTTATGAAGTGCTAAACCAACAGCTTCCTCCAGACTACAAGTCTGTTCCCCACTTCCTACCCTCAAAGTAAGCACCTTAAAACAGGTGGACCAGTGTAATTTTTAAAAAGGGCCTTGTTCTTCGGCTACTCCTCCCTACTTGCCATCAACTGAAAACCAGTGTTCTTAACAGATGGCAGAAAGTTGTCTTACAGATCCTGTTTGGTCTGCAGTGGGTCTTTCAGGTCTGACTCCTATGTATAGGATGATTTTTCTTGTTACCCAAGTAAAATCTATACCAGTGTTTCAGTAATACAACATTTTGTGGTTATAGACGTCATTTTCAAAGTTTTCTAAAATGACTATATTGGCATATAAATAGTTGTCTGTAATTCCAACACCTCATAATCTATCCACTGTCTTTTGTTTGTTTTGTTTTGTCCTTCTGTATTGCTCCTGTTGACATTAAACATTTACTCTAGATTGCTAGTTAAAGCTTTTGATGTTAAAAAAGTCTGAGGTGTGTGTACCTCTTATACTTAGAGCCATTTGTTATATTTCAGGCCTTTTAGGACTGTCCAGCAATTTCCTTTGTGTTGTTTTTTTTCCTGAAATGATTTTTTTTTTTATTTTAAAACTATCTTATTTTTAAGTAATCTCTATACCCAATGTGGGGCTCAAACTTACAACCCCAGGATCAGAGGTGCATGCTCTACCAACTGAGCCAGCCAGGCATCCCCCTTTTCTGGTTTTTAAAAGTATCCTGTCAGTCCTACCTAGGGTACCAAAAATAATTTTTAAAAGAAGTATCCTGGATGTAGAAATTTTGGAATCTGACCATTCTTTAGCAAGGAAATCTGAAGATAATTTAGAAGCCACGGAGTATGAGGCCACTTGGCAAGACACTCAGCCTGGCAGCCCTTATAAAGTGGCTCCCAGCCTTTAAGGCTGCAGTCTTTTCGGGTTGTGGGCTTTCTGTCCCAAGGGCTTCTTGAACAGCCTCTGAGGTAGAGGTTTACTATCACTGTCCCCTCTGAGGGGGGTCGCCTGGCTCCCCTACCTCTCCAGCATGGCCTCCATCCCTTCCTGATACACTTCAGGACCTGCTGAATTTTCAGTATTTCTGGACCTGAGTGCAGTATTCCAGCCACCAGATGTCACCTCCTGCAAAGACAGACTTTCTCTGACTAGCGTATGTTTCTGTCTCCAGTTATTACAGGGACTACACAGATAAAGAGAAAGAGATGTGTCACCGAATGTTCGCTCCTTATAACGGCTCTACAGTAGGAGAAAATTGAAGGTAATCAAGGGGCTGAAGCGTAAAAAGGCTTCAGGATTTTGTCCAATATGTGGAAGGGTGGTGGTTCTCCTCAGTCCACTATTGAATAGTGGCTATCTACAATTGAGCATAGGTGGGAGGAGTAGAAAGTTCCTTGTGGAGTGCACATACCACGGGCCTTCTCGTGAAGATGATCAGGGAGAAGATTGCAAAGTGCACCCAGAACTGAGGTTAAATTGGTAGGTTTAGGAGGTGTTAAGCTTTAAAATTAAAAACTTTTTCCATGTTTTATGTTAACCTCTCCCTCACAGGAGCTTGGAACATGAAGCTGTGAGTATAGTCATTAATGTGGTGGTGTATCTGGGCTTTGAAATGAAGAGGAATGCCCTTTTCTTTCTTTTTTTTTTTTTAAACGGATACATTCTTTTTTTTAAGATTTTATTTATTTATTTGACAGAGACAGCGAGAGAGGGAACACAAGCAGGGGGAGCGGGAGAGGGAGAAGCAGGCTCCCTGCTGAGCAGGACCCTGGGACCATGACCTGAGCCAAAGGCAGACGCTCAATGACTGAGCCACCCAGGCGCCCCAGGAATGCCTTTCTTAATCTGTTTTTCCTGAAAACCTCCAACGTCACTTTACAATGAACACATTGTTAACAAAGACAAAATCCAGATGTTGAGGGGCAAGGATGGGCCAGGACTCTTAGGTTCTCCTTACTGTTAGTCCAAGAGATTGAAAGGTGTTAGAACCACCGGGGATCAGAACCTAGCCTTCCAGCTGCAGCAGACGCCCTGTGGTCTAGCAGCCATAGGGTTAAGGTTTCCCCGGGAGTTCATGAGCGGGCTCTCTAGTCTGGTTTACTATTACTTAAGAAAATTAATGGAAACAAAATCACCTGCCTTCAACACCTGCTTAGCTGGGTAGATAACTCTGCTCTCTTGAGAGAAGTTAAACAAGGAGCAACAAGAAAACAGCTGCCGAATGGGCTCATGGTAATAAATCTCCCCTTTGTTGCTACCTATATCTCTCTACAAAAGAGGTTGGAGAGAAGGCGGCAGTGAAAAGGCCTATTCATCCCAGACATTTTCACAAGTGATCTAAAAACTGCTGTTCTCGGCCCTGTCAAAAACAACCGGTTGGTATCAGAAGTCAACATTGCCTTTGTCATGGACTCTGACCCTGTGACCCTGGCCTTCGGGTCTTTCGGGGACATTGGAGTATTTGTGGGTTTTCTGAACGGAGACGTGAGCCAGAGGACTTCTCCTGTTTGGCAGCTGTTGATGTGCAGCAGGAAGAGAGGTTTGCTGGCTTTTTACCAGACATTTTGGACTGTCATCTGGCATGTCCTGCCATTTAGCGAAGACCCAGTTCTTCCAGGGTCCATCCTGGAAACAGATCTGGGAAAATCCAGCAGTGCAGCTACTTCTTGTCTCTACTCTCCCCTTCTCCTGCCCCCAGCTTTCTCTGTCTCCAAGGCATTTTGGACCTGATGAGTTTTTAGATGGTTTCCCAGATATTCCTATGTCTTGGGTGTTTTGTCAAATTACCTATGACTGTGTTTGGGTCGAAAATAGCCATTATGGGGCGCCTGGGTGGCTCAGTTGGTTGAGCGACTGCCTTCAGCTCGGGTCATGATCCTGGAGTCCCGGGATCGAGTCCCGCATCGGGCTCCCTGCTCAGCAGGGAGTCTGCTTCTCCCTCTGACCCTCTTCCCTCTCGTGCTCTCTGTCTCTCATTCTCTCTCTCTCAAATAAATAAATAAAAATCTTTAAAAAAAAAAAGAAAATAGCCGTTATTACTCCACTCCCACTGCTGTTGAGATTGTAACATATTTTGGCTTCTGGGTCTTCGGTGTTCTCTCTGCTACGCTCTTTTTCTGTTGTACTTGTGACTAGTCAGTTACTTAAAATGTCCATGTTTTCAGATTCTTTTTTGACAACCTAGTTTTGACAAAATTTGTTATTTTCCAAGATGTTAAATCCTAGTGATCTGTCTTCATATTGTCTTCCAAGATGTTGAGCCTTCTGGTAGAATGAGTGTTCTCTCAATTATGTTCTCGAAGCTCTTGGTCATAACAGACTACATTTTTTGAGATCAGAGACCATGTCTTTTCCTTGTCTTTGTATTTTCTAGCATCTGAAACCATGCTCAGCACATGACGGGCACTCAGTAAATGTTGGTTGGATCAAGTGTAAAATAGTTGAAATGCTAGACCAGCCTCTTTGAAACCATATTCTCCAGGCTGGCTCTCGTTATTGGCTGTCGGTACACTCGTCCTTGCCAGTGACAGAAACCTGTCTTCAGCTAGCATCAGCTAAAAAAGAGATTTGCTGAAGGGATTTGGGGAGCTCGCAGAATCAGAGTTACTGAACAGCCAGGCCGTGGGCAGGTGGAGACCTGCAGCTCTGAAGGTCTTGAGGACCTCGTCCCGTCTCTGCTGCATGCTCTCCCACCGTAAAGCGTGCCCGGGGGTCCCTTCCGCAGCCTTTCTGTTTGAGAGCGAACTCTTCCCTACCCCATACCTCCCTCTTCTTCCTGTACCAGCCAGGGCTCCAGTTGGGAAAATCCCAAAGCAGGACTCTGACCTGTTTGGGTGTATAGAGACCCATGAGTGGCACCCCTTCCTAGCACCACAGAGTAGGGCCGTGGGGAGCAATGACGAGTAAGAGGGCCGCTTGTCCCAGAGAGCAAGGGGAGGGAGAGGGGAAAACGCTGCTGAGCCCAGCCTGAAGGAAGGGCAGCGTTGGGCACAGGTGTGAGCGGTGGGGAGAAGACCAGGAATTCAGAGCTGAGGTCCGTTGTGGATCACCCAGCATTTCAGTCCTCTTTGGAGTGTGGGCTGTGCTCTGTAGGTTTCAGAGGAGGGGAAAGATGTGATCTTTCCAGCTCATGCTAAGCAGGTTCTGAAGGGGGGCAGGGGGAGGGCACATTTGAAGGGCAGGTGGCAGGTTTTGGAGAGGCAATGACAGCCTGGAGGTAAACGCACGAGCAGGAATGGAAAGGAGGCAGGAGCATGAAGCCTCCCATCTGGAAAGGCTGGGAGGGAGCTTTCTGTCAGTAGGATTCTAGTTCTAAGTGGGAATTTGGCTGGAGGAGGAAGACCATAATGCCAAAGCCTCTATAGGATGACCTGTGGGCAGTGGAAGAAGGGACTAAAGCTGTTCTGGAGAAGAGAAGCTTTAAGGGAGCAGTGGGGGGGACCGAATTGGGAGCTCAGAGGTGATCCTGGTCCACACCAGGAGTGATGGGGAAAGCTTCCTGGAGAAGGCAGAACTTGAGCGAGTTTCCAAGGTTAACTGGTAGGTTTGGATAGACCAAGGGGACTCCCCGACCCGGCATCTTTTTTTTTTTTTTTAAGATTTTATTTATTTATTTGACAGCGCACAAGCAGGGAGAGCAGGAGAGGGAGAAGCAGACTCCCTGCTGAGCAGGGAGCCTGATGTGGGGCTCGATCCCAGGACCCTGGGATCATGACCTGAGCCAAAGGCAGACGCTTAACGACTGAGCCACCCAGGCGCCCCCCGACCCGGCATCTTACCTAGGCATGGTTTTAATGTTCTTGGCTTTCGGTTTGTCTTATTTTTCTTCCAGATTGTTTTGGTAGCATTACTTACTGTTTATGCACCTTTTTCATAGTTTAATTTTGATCAAAGTATTTATTAAACATATTCAATGTGTCAGGCACCCTTACATGTTTTACGTGGATTAATTCAATATTTCTAGAACATAGGTGTCCTCTCCGTTTTATAAACAATGAGTTCGACGTGAAGAGGCTAACCTGCCAAGGTTCGTAGCTAGTAAGTGAAAGAGCCAGAGTCAAATCCTGAGCCACACGTTAAAAAAAAAAAAAAACTAAAGCATTTACCAAAGGAAACCGATTTTAACTTCTGTTTCTCCTGGGGATTTTCTACGTAACTAGATGTTCTGTATTCCACGTAGCTAAGTGTTACGTTTATATTACGATTTCTTGATTTTTTTTTTGGTCAGTTTTGGACTTTTATCGGTTGACTTCTTGTTGTGATATGATACAATACTCTTTCTTTCCTCCTTTATAGTTAGGTCACTGTTCTCGGCCCCTGTTAGATTATTATAATGAAAATATTACAGTGATGTTTTTGATTTCATAAGCTAAAGACAGTATTTTCTATGCTCCACTTGTATGATGAGACTGTTACTAACTGAAAAGCCAATGCTGTGTTTTTGGGTTTTTTTAAGATTTTATTTATTTATTTGACAGAGACACAGCGAGAGAGGAAGCACAAGCAGGGGGAGTGGGAGAGGGAGAAGCAGGCTTCCCGTGGAGCAGGGAGCCCGATGTGGGGCTCAATCCCAGGACCCTGGGATCACGACCTGAGCCGAAGGCAGGACGTTTAACGACTGAGCCACCCAGGTGCCCCTTTTAAGAGCTTTTCTTTTCCTACAATTTTAAACTGCATTTGTTTTTGTTTCTTGAACTGTTTGCTTTTATCCTTACCTCTTCAAAAACTGTGTGGTACCATTTAGTCAATGACTCTCCTTTCTTCTCAGGGTCCTCCCTCTTAGAAATGTCCTGTTTTATGTACCGGTCTATACAGAGTGTCCCATAGGCTGATGCATAGCTGCCATTCTGGGATTTCGTTTTTCTCCTGGGTTGCATCCACTATTTACTGGATCTCTTTTCTTGGTTTACTTTCTTCTTCTGATATTCTCAAGTAACATCCAAAATTGGATGTTTAAGAGATAAATTTTTCACCTCCTTATATGTCCAACTCACACTTGATTACAGACACATAGCTGGGTATAGATTTTAGAATGAAAAGAACCCCCTCCCCACTTACAGCCTATCCCCCAGTTGAAAGCTCCCTTCCTCATTAGAAACTAGGACTTGCCCCCCAATTAGTTCTGTCCCACTGCCCAGACCCCACTTAAAAGATCTCTGCTCTCAAACTGTGCCTCCCTCCACACCTTGCCCTCACAGCTCTCCCCTCAGACCCCACCCCACCCCCAAATGGCTCTCCTGTCAGTACTCCTCTCCCTTCTCAGAGCTCCTCCTCACCAACTCCAGATGTTGGTAAAAGTATATCTCTTTATTTTTACCTTCTCTAAAATTTCACAGTAGTGTGTCCAGGTACCCCCAGAAGCTCAAGTCCTTTATATAGGCACCTTAATTCTGGAGGTTCAGGTTCTTGAGAGCTAAGCAATTCCAGATTTCTTTAATGAAATTTTCCTCCCCCCCCCGCCCCGTTCTCTTGTTCTAGGACTCCTGTTCATTGGATGTTGGACCTTCTGCAGGGATTCTCTATGTCCTTTATGTCTCTCTTAAGTTTTCTCTCCTCCCTCACCCTCCAGGGAAACATACCTCATCTTCCATCTCTTTCTTGTTGGCTTTTTTCATTTCAGCAATCAAATATTTGAAACCGCAAGATCTTTTCCAATTTCCCTTTTTCGTAGTATCCCACGTTCCCCCCCCACACTTTTGTATTATGAAAAATCCCAAACTTCAGCAAGTAGAATAATGATTCTCCCATGTATTCAGCCATTAGGTTTAACAGTTATCAACATAAAGCCAATGTTTCCGTCTCTGACCCCACGCATTTCCTCCCCAACCCTAGCACTGTCAGGTTAATTTGAAGTGGATCCCAGTAATGCTATCATTTCATCCACAGGATTTCCCATTTCCCTGTGTACCTCTAGAAGCTAAGGACCATTCTTGTACATTGTCTCTTGTTCTCTGAAATGTTTATTTTTCTGTCTATTTGCTTTGACCTTTCTCTTTCCCATGTTGCAGACTTTCCACAAATAGTTGGTGTTTTCTTGGTTGCCTATTCACATTTAAGAATGTAGCAGTTGAGGGGCACCTGGGTGGCTCAGTCATTACGCGTCTGCCTTCAGCTCAGGTCATGATCCCAGGGTTCTGGGATCAAGCCCCACATCGGGCTCCCTGCTCCGCGGGAAGCCTGCTTCTCCCTCTCCCACTCCCCCTGCTTGTGTTCCCTCTCTCGCTGTGTCTCTCTCTGTCAAATAAATAAATAAAATCTTCTTTAAAAAAATGTAGCAGTTGAAAAATCGGTCATTTCTTTTTTTTAAAGATTTTATTTATTTGAGAGAGAGAGAGAGCATGAGAGGGGGGAGGGTCAGAGGGAGAAGCACACTCCCCGCTGAGCAGGGAGCCCGATGTGGGACTCAATCCCGGGACTCCAGGATCATGACCTGAGCCGAAGGCAGTCACTTAACCAACTGAGCCACCCAGGCGCCCGGTCAGGAGTTCTTATACACGGGCAGGGTATCCACTCCTTCTTCTTAAGGCTGAGCAGGTGGGAGCCAACCAAAATGCTTTAGGATCCTTTGCACTGGGTACCAACTCTTACAGTAGCTTCCCCAATTTTTCCCCAGGTGGATTTTTTCCCCCTGAAATAGTGGATACAAGTGCTTATGTCATCTTAATCTGTATATCCCCAATATCTAGTGAAGTTGAGCAGCTTTTTGTGTGTTTATTGGCCATCTATATTCTTTATGCGAACTGCCTGTTGACCTCCTTTGCCCACTCTTTTCTTGGGTCGTTTTAAGTATTGATTTGTAAGAACCCTTTTTCATGTGAAGGATGTTAATTAAATGTTTTGTAAGTTCAAATCTCTTCTTCCAGCTCTTTTGAGTATGTACATGGTTACACGCATCACTGTTTCTGTATGGTTATTGGAATTCCTATTCTCATGTTTGACCTGTGGGAGTAAGCCAAGGTCTGCAGTGAGTGAACAGGAGTGCTCAGGGTGAAGGGTTTTCAACAGTTCTCCCTAGAGTCTGAGCATTATTCCAGGTCTGTAGCGCTTCATAATATTCACAAGCCCATTAATCTTCCCAGCATTTCTGAGGGAGAAATTGTTGTTTCCACTTTGCAGATTTGGGATGAAGGAATGAAGGAATGAAGCTCAGAGAATTAGACCCTTCCTGTGGAGGTCTTTGTGCTTATGTATAAACAACTGTGACCATTTCATTGGATTTGAAATATAAACCCCAGATGAAATCTGAAGCTTTAAGTATTACTCAGCAGCTTTTTTCAGTTGGAGTGTTACCACTGGGTGCCCCTGGATTTGTCTCCCTCTCTTAGGTATTTAGGAGTTTCTCCCTTTTTCTCAGCTTTCCATACTTAAGCTGAAGCCTTTGAGCTGTAGAATTAAGAGGATTGAGCCATGTTGCATGAGCAGCCTCAGGAAAAGAGTATCTTTTTTTTTTTTTTAAGATTTTATTTATTTGAGAAAGAGAGAGAAACAGCATAAGAGGGGAGAGGGTCAGAAGGAGAAGCAGACTCCCCGCTGAGCCGGGAGCCCGATGTGGGGCTCGATCCCAGGACTCCGGGATCATGACCTGAGCCAAAGGCGGTCGCTTAACCAACTGAGCCACCCAGGCGCCCAGGAAGAGAGTATCTTAACAGATGTTTTTTAAAATGTTGTCTTGGGGCACCTGGGTGGCTCAGTTAAGCGACCAACTCTTGATTTCAGCTCAGGTCATGATCTCCACAGGTCGAGAGATCAAGCCCCATGTCAGGCTCCGCATTCAGCATGGAGTCTGCTTGTCCCTCTCTCCCTGTTCCTTCTCCTCCTAACGTGCACATGTTCTCTCTCTCAAATAAATTAAAAAGAACTAAATAAAAATAAGAAATGTTTTCTGGGAAGCCAGAGAAGTTCCTCAGAGGCTCAGGTGGGAATAAAGGCCACGCTGCAGAGAGTACATTCTTAGCTGAAATTCTGATATTTAATCCTGGTTCAGAGAGTCGGCCGGAAGTAAGCACTAAAGCAGCAGGCCCCACAGAGCTTGATGCCAACGCTGAAGCTAGAGGTGTCCCCTGGGTCAGGGGTTCCCTTGTTCCAAATAGCCTTCCTGTGTCTGGGCTGGACTGGTCATTTGCCAGGAAAACCCTGGGAGCCAATCATTGTTTCCCCACAACATGTGACTGGATCTAGATGGGGAATTTATTTGAATCCTCCCTCTTCCCATAGAGATTAAGAAGAAATTCTCAAATCTACTTTTGAGTCTATAAAGACATTTCATGTCTCCAGTAAGACTTGTCTGAGTCCTAAACAAATAACTCGTTTAAAGGTATTTTTGTAATTTTATGTATCATTAATTCTTCAGATTTTCTCTCTGAATCTCCACTTTTTTTTTTCTCCTCCAAATGTAGTTGTATTTTCTTAAGGTTAACTGGGCCGGGCAGGCATTCTCTTGTTGTCAGATGAGGACCCTGTCGTTTTTCAGGCAAACTGTTAGACATGGTCCCTTGATCTTTTGAGATCTGTGAAATGCCTTTTCTCCCAGCTCAGGAGGAATCCTTGAAGTCCTCCCTTTGTTGTGTGACTATAAATAGCTCCACTGAGGTTGGCACCTTTTCATTGTGCCCCTTCCTGGAAAAACATTTCCCCTGGCAGGGTTTTTGGCCCCTTCACCTCTCTTCACATTACACAGAGCTGTAATGGGCCCCCGACCTGCTTCCTACTAAGGTTTACTTCAGTGGATTCTGTGTTCGTTGTGGGTAAGGAATCAGTGAGGGCTACTTAATTAAATTTCAGGAGATAACTAGGTTCCTTTTTCTAATTTTCAAAATCCGCGATTATGGAAGTGCCCTTTACCACTCATCACGGGCTTGAGAAATGGGAAATGTGGCTCCTCCATCTTCACTCCCTTGCTGTGACCATGGCCAAGTCCATTAATCCCTCTGGGTTTCTGTTGTATCATTAAATACAAACCTGGTTTTGAAATGAAGATGGCAGTTGGGTGGCACTCTTTACCTCTTTGACCATATACCCTGCTGCCTTCACCGTGGCACTGTGGCACCCGAGGGCCATAAGCTCTGACAGTGGTCATCGGAGGACGTGCAGCAGGGCTGTGTGGTGGGCCCTGGCCACCCCCACTGGGGGGAG
This sequence comes from Zalophus californianus, assembly GCF_009762305.2. Taxonomy (NCBI): domain Eukaryota; kingdom Metazoa; phylum Chordata; class Mammalia; order Carnivora; family Otariidae; genus Zalophus; species Zalophus californianus. The sequence continues at coordinate 104,437,305 of NC_045604.1, read as the reverse complement.
GGCCCAGGAGTGCTCGCTGGCTCAGTTTAAGCCTAGAAAGCCTGGGCTTGGGGGACCACTCAGAGAGCTTGACAGCATTCCCTGGCAGGTAGGGAAGACCACTGACTAGCCCCCGATGCATGCCAGCAGTAAGAAGTGAAGGGATATAGCCGAGGGAAGGGCCAGGTTGCTGAGCTGGATGACTGCCAGGTGGAGGCCAGCCCTGGACAGCATAGTAAGGGTCCGTGTGGAGCCAGAGAACCAGGACCAGGGTGGGGAGCGGCCGATGAAGGAGGGCCCAGCAGTGAGGGTCCACCTCGAACAGTTGCCTGGCAGGGTGGCAGGAGCAGGAAGGACGCGCTGGAGGAGGACCTTACGGGCCAGAACATCCCGTCAGAGTATGAGCGGGCTAGGGCTCCTCCTCAAATTATTCTCCTTCAGTTGAATCACTCGAGATACCCAGACTAGGTTCTTCCAATCGGCTGAGTAATGTGTTTTAAGAAAGAGAACTAGTTAAGAGAACAGCTTCAGAGAGGGGCTATGAATTTTCCCCTTTATGTACAATGTTTGTGCATTTTCTGGGATTTTGAAGAGGGATCTCATCAGTTTTTTCAAAGACCCACTGTTGCCGACGTTCCTCACAGATGCCGCTCAAGGCTGACGGTCAGGCGTTCACTCTAGTTCCCTGTCATGGCCTTAGAGGGAAGTGGTCTGGACAGGGCTGGGAGACAGGGCGGGGCTGGCACCGGACTCCGTGGGAACCCTGCTCACCCTGCTCACCGTGCCTGGCCGGCCCCAGGGCTTTGTACTCGGGTCTCCAGCATCAACATCCTGGGCTCTGCAGCCTCCGGCTCAGGCTTCCAGGATTACATCACTTCTCGGGCTTCTCTGTTACACGTTCACACTCTTCTTTGATTACTGCTCTCTATTATGTGCAGTTATTGTAGACACCGATCATATCCTTGCTGGAGTTTCGATTTCACATTGGCCGCCTTTTCCCCAGGCCTGGGTGTGCTCTCCTTGGAAGCCACTTGTTTAGTATTCATATATTCAGCGGGAGTCTACCTGTTGGAACTTGGTCTGTGTTCCCTAAGTCTGGCTGCTTTTGTCTTTGTAGGTCTCCGGGCTTGTCTTTCCTTGAGCCATGGAGACATGATGACCTTTTTCTCTGACTGCACCTCAGTGTGCTACGAGAATTGGATTTGCAAAATGTGAACTTTTCCATTTTGATACCTTTACATTTATGCTAAAGTGTTACTTCTTATTGGTTCCACTTTGAAAATTCAACTAACTAAACCTCTTAAAATGATCCTTTGGTTATCTGATCCTTTGGTTATCTCTATCATCAGCGTTCCTGGGAACATCTTCGCGCTGAGTGACTATTGATCACAGGATTTATGTCTCAAGTCATTTCATGGAACACAGACTAGACTGAAACATTTTTTTTCTTTTTTCAGTTGATTATTATTAAGCTTTTCCTTGAGATTTTCAAACCTAAAGGTAGAAAAGGCCGGCATGCCAATCTGCCCGCATATGCATTACCTCTCTGACAATTATCAGCATTCTGCACTTCAGTGCTTTCTACCCACCCCACCCCCACAACTTTTTGTATTTAAATTATAAAATGCTACATGCTTACAGTTTTAAAAAACGGGGGGGGGTGGGGGGGGTGAAGTATAAAGCTCCCAGTCCCCAGGCCCACTCTCCAGAAGGTAACCACTGTTGAGGTTTTATATGTATCCTTCCTGAAGGGTTTATTGTGAATATTTGAGAATGTGGGTGTATATGCAATCTTCCTCACAAATAGAATCCTATATTTTGTACCATACTGTGTTCAGATACATTTTGGGGGCGCCTGACTGGCTCAGTCAGAAGAGCATGTGACTTTAGACCTTGGGGTCCATGAGTTCAAGCTGCACATTGGACATAGAGATTGCTTAAATAAATAAAATTTAAATACATTTTGGGTGACCTCTAAGTTAGCACTCAAAGAACTACCACCTCATTTTTAAAAAACAATGAGTTAGGGGCGCTTGGATGGCTCAGTCAGTCAAGCATCTGCCTTCAGCTCAGGTCATGGTCTCAGTGTCCTGGGATCAAGTCCTGCACCAGGCTCCTTGCTCAGTGGGGAGCCTACTTCTCCCTCTCCCTCAGCCTCTCCCCCTGCTTGTGTGCCTGTGCTGGCGTGCTCTCTCTCTCTCTGACAAATAAAATCTTAAAAAAAAAAAAAAAATGACTAGCATTCCATCCTAGGAGGGTATTACAATATTCTTTTTTTTCCCATGAAAAAGAGCACAAGTAGTGGGGAAGGGGCAGAGGCAGAGGGAAAAGCAGACTCCCAGCTGAGCAGGGAGGGGAGCCTGATGTGGGACTCAATCCCAGGACCCCTGGATCATGACCTAGGCCAAAGCAGACGCTTAACCGACTGAGCCACCCAGGTGCCCGGTTTTACAATATTCTTAACAGTAACAGGAGGCATTGTAGTTACTGTCCCCACACCTGATCTTTCTGTGACACTTAACTAAATGTATCCTTGGGTTGTGATCTGTATTTCTTCAACTGAACTAGGTATTGCTAAATTGATCTCTTCAGTGGCTGTACCAATTATGTCCCCTCTGGTAGCATCTGAGAGATTCTGTCCCATAGCTTTGCTATCATTTCTGTTGTTAGTTTAATTTTTGCCAGTTTGGTACATCTGAGAGGGGATCTCATTAGAATTAGCATGTTCCTGATCAAGCAACGTTACAGAGTCAGGTGTCCTTTCTATAAATATTGCCTGTTTCTGTGTAACCAAACACGTTTGTGAATTTTTTAGTTTTTTGATAGTTCTGTCAGTTACACTAGTTGGTCAGTTGCTTCCCTGATGTTCTAGATATATGATCATCATATCCCAATATTTCTACCAGTTGCATTTCTTATTTTACTCAGAGCCCATCAAAACATGTGGGCTAGTGCTTCCAGAAGTGTTGAATAGTGGTGACAGCCCTGAGCATCCGCATCTTTCCTGGCTGTGATGGAACTGCCACTCAGCTCGTAAGCATGATGCGGACTTTGGGCTGAGACAGTCGTCTTTTTATCATGTTCAGGAAATGTTTTTATTAAAAGCTTTTATCAGGAGTGATTGGTAGCAGATGCCTTCCTGTCACAAAGATAAGCTTTTTTTTAACCCTTTGACCTGCTGTTAATGTTTTTATCATACTGAATCTTTGATGTGGCAGGGATAGAAATATTGTGCATTTTTAATTGGTTGGTTTGGGAGAGCAGAAGAGGTCCTCGTACACAAAAGAACAGTTCCTTCCCTAAGAAAGCGCATCTCTGGGACATTGTATAATGAAAGACCTTGAAACTTAGTAGAAGAGTTTGAAGTAAAAGGAGACCAAATTTGCTCCTCCTCCCAGGTTAATAGGCAGCTTGATGCCTGAGAGGAAGGAGTGTGGGGGACTTTTGGACTTGGGAAGAAAGCAAAAGGAGAGCCCAAGAGCCCCATTGAAGGGGGTGCGGACAAGCCTGAGCGCAACCTTGTGGATGGGGGGGCTCCCCAGCCCGGTGTGCTAAGGCAGCCAGCTTTCCACCCGGGCTCCAGGCGCTGGTGCTCCCATTTCTGTGGACTAGAGTGCAGCCCTTACCTGTGGGAGGGGCCCCATCGTGCCTTTCTGATGTTTGAATTTGTGTTTCCTTGATTACTAGGGAAGCTTCTCCTCATTTGCTTATTGTCTGTTTACATTTGTCCATAACTAGCAAGAAATGTCTGTGACCTTTTAGTATTTCAGGGTTCTTTTTTATGTTTAGAGTTTTAAAACTATTGGCAGTTTATTTCCATCCTTAATTTGAAGTAGGGAAATAGGTCTTTATTTTTTTAAGATTTTTTATTGGGGCGCCTGGGTGGCTAGGTCGTTGAGCGTCTGCCTTTGGCTCGGGTCGTGATCCCACGGTCCTGGGATCGAGCCCTGCGTCGGGCTCCCTGCTCAGCGGGAAGCCTGCTTCTCCCTCTCCCACTCCCCCTGCTCATGTTCCTTCTCTTGCTGTGTCTCTGTCAAATAAATAAGGGGCGCCTGGGTGGCTCAGATGGTTGAGCGTCTGCCTTCGGCTCAGGTCATGATCCCAGGGTCCTGGGATCAAGCCCCACATCGGGCTCCTGGCTCAGCAGGGAGCCTGCTTCTCCCTCTCCCTCTGCCTCTCTCCCTGCTCATGCTTTCTCTTCTCTCTCTCTCTATCTCTGTGTCTCAAATGAATAAATAAAATCCTTTAAAAATAAATAAAATCTTTTTTTAAAAAAAAGATTATTTGAGAGAGAGAGCAGGAGAGGCAGAAACAGGCTCCCCACTGAGCAGGGAGCCCCATGCGGGGCTTGACCCCAGGACCCTGGGATCATGACCTGATCCAAAGGCAGACACTTAACCAACTGAGTGGGGAAGGGGCAGATCTTTATTTTTTTTTTTTAAGATTTTATTTATTTATTTGACAGAGACACAGCAAGAGAGGGAACACAAGCAGGGGGGAGTGGGAGAGGGAGAAGCAGGCCTCCCACCGAGCAGGGAGCCCGATGCGGGGCTCGATCCCAGGACCCCGGGATCACTACCTGAGCCGAAGGCAGACACTTAACGACTGAGCCACCCAGGTGCCCCTAGATCTTTATTTTTTATTCAAATGTCTGAATAGTTGTACCAGAGCACCTGGCTGGCTTGGTCAGTAGAGCATGCCACTCTTGATTTCAGGGTTGTGGGTTCGAGCCCCATTTGGGTATAGAGATGATTTTTTTCAAGATTTTATTTTTAAATAAGTAATTATACCAAAATTTCTGTTTATGGACTTAAAATACCATATATGATACCTGAAGCAAAGGGTTCACATCTATACAGGGTAAATTAACTCCTTCACTTTGACAATAGAATGACTCTTGTTTGTGTGACAAACGGGTAGCATTAGTGGTGGAATGACTAAATCATGCTCCGTGATGCTCCGGTGAGTCTCCCTTCTCCCCTTACTGACTCTCGGGCTTGAGCTCTGTCTTGATTCACCAGTAGGTTCTGGGCCTGAACATTGCAAGTCCTGCTGGGCCTCAAGCTGGACAGCAGTTGCCAGTGATGAGAAGCAATGTCAAATTGGTTTTGGCCCCAGGGCTGGCCATTTCTCGGGGTGATTGCATCAGAGATCCTGCCAATAATCAGGAGATTACTGCCAGCATGTTGTTTCTCCAGGACTTTGCTTGGGGTTGGACAGGCAAGTGCTTTTGATGTTTCTGCCGTCATGCATCCTGTATGGTCATACCCCCATCCCTTCCTTGTCCAGATGCCCAGCAGAGTACAGCAAATGCTTCCCACGTCAGTGGCTGTGGGCCTCACTCTAGTCAGGCAGGTGAGTGGACTGTTGACTGGAGCCCACACGTGGCCCGTCCAGTGCGATGGCCTTAGAATGGTTGCACTTACATGGCAGCTTGGGTTCGTGGAGAAATAAATGGGATGTGAGGTGCTGCCCAATGGAGAGTGAAGATGCCAGTCTCCAAAGGCCTGGACCAGGAACCTGGCACCACCTCGCAGCTGCCACCTAGGGGTGCTGGGCAGAGTAGCTCGAGAGCCCAGCGTAGAGGGGACTGCTCTCCCCACTGCTGTTTTTATGCCCCTGCAGTCTCTTTGCCACAAAGCAGCCAGACTCAGCTTTCTTAAAAAGTTGTTTCTCTGCTCAGAACCCCCAATGGTGCTTGAAGTAAAACCTGAAAGTCCTGCCCGAGGGCTCCGTGGCCCCAGTGACTTGGCGCCTGGTGCCAGTCCAGTGTCATGGTCTACCTTTCTTCCCCTCGCTCACTCCATCCCAGCCATGCTGGCTTGCTGAGGTTTCTGCCTCGCTCCAGCCATGTCTCGGACTCCCGGCCTTTGCATCCGTGTTCCTGTAGCCTGGAAAGCCCTTCTCCTGGCTGTTCACAGAGCTCCACCTGCTTAAATGTCCGCTCAGAGAAGTCTTCGCATTACTTCATGTTGAAGAGCACCGTGCATCATTCTGCATCCCCGTAGCCTGCTTATTTCTTTATAGCGCTTAGATTTTTGTGTTTATTCATCTCCTTATCCCACTAAAAACAAGTTCCATAAGAGCGGTGACTTTGAGATTTGTAAGTTGAATTTTATAGGTGCCATATTTTTCTGTAGTTGGTGACGAAGGCCAGCCAACAAAGGCTTCACGAGCCGAGTGCCGTAGTACTCACAGGCACGGAAAGCACTCCACCTAGATCTAAGTGAGAAGCCACATCGACAACTTGAGGAGGGAGCATTGGCCTTCCCCCTTCCCCCTCCCGCCTTGGATTGTACCCACCTGCTGCTACGGCTGCTCCCGGGGGTAGGGGGGGGCACAGGCAAGGTCCCCTCCCCTCAGAGACCGCCGCTGTGCGTGAAGGGAAGAAGTGTCCATACTCACACCTCTGCTTCAGCAGCGCTGGGAAAGCCGCCAGCCCACTCGTCGGGCGGCACCTGCGTGAGGCTCGAGGCGCGGGTTCAGGACAGAGGCCCATGCCATAGAGGAGGAGACGGGCACAGAGCGGAGGCGGCGGCCCCCAGGACTCGAACGGTGGTGCTCTGTCTCTCCGCACCAGTGTGCGTGTCGTCTGGCAGTGTGACGCCGCTTGTGCCCAGAGCTGCCCGGCACAGGTTCGCCCAGGCCCCTGGTTTGGTTGCATCCCGAGCGGCTTGTGCTGCCCCAGTGTGTGCGGCAGGTGGTGGTGGTTGCTGGTTGAAAAGCAGCTGCCGCAAGCATTCAGCTGTTTGGGGGTGTTTTCACATCTTTAAATGGCTAAGGAAGTGTCATTCCTTGGGGAACAGTCGAGAAATTGTAATGAATAAAGCTCTGCCTGCGTTCAAAAATTAGTCTTTTCTTTTGGGGCCTCACCTGAAAAATGAAGTTGAGCTGGATGATCTTAAGGTCCTTTCTGTTCTGATCTTTGGTAGACTGTCCTGTGTTTTTGATCTGAAGTTTCAGAGCCACCACGTTAATCAGCTACTGTTTCCCAGAACCCATCCAGTAGGGGCCGCTGTCCCCTGGTGCCACCCAGTGCGGTCACCACAGACCCAGGGCCGGCTTTGGCTCTCGGACGCGTGGCCATGGCCGCACCTGGCACCTCCAGATTATGATTGCTCTGCATCGGGCAGCTGTATCTTACTGCGTTTCTAACTGCTGTATTTGATTCCTAGATTCTTCAACTGAACTACAGATGAGAGTGGCCAGGCTGCTGGAGTTCTCCATCACTGGGGCGAGGGGGACTTTCTGGAAAGAACTCCCCAGCACACTGTGTTGCAGGGAAGCGCTTGGAAGTCGGGGCTGGCATTCCACAGCCCTTGGCCATTGCCTCATCTCTGACTGATGCAGATGAAATGTGTTTTCACAGGTGCTATTTTCTGCTTCACGTTTTCATACAGAGTCGGGGAAAGTGTAGCTACTGACAAGTAGAAAAATGCTATTTTTTTAAAAGGCAGTTTCTTGTTTTTCTTAAATGGAATTAGTCCTTGGCTTTTCTCCCAGTCCTAGCCCCCCTTCCGGCTGTTAATGTCCCTGGGTAAATACAAATAGAGATTGCTTTGTGTATTTTATAGGGTTTTCTGTTTTAGAGAGAGAATTATGTTACATATGTTTTTGTTCTAAATAAATAAAACCTTTCTCTGTCCCTGCAAGATCCAGTATAAATTGTGTGAATTCAACTAAACTTGTGAAGTCAGTAGGTGGGGTGGAGGGACAGCCATTCATTAAGATCGGTTGGATCAGCAAGAGCCAGAGCAGTTCTTTCCGATGTACCCAATAAGGAAATGCCTGAGCATTCAAATGGGGCTCCCTCGCCCACTCCCTTCTGTGGGGAGCTGCTGCTCTGGGATGAATCCCGGAGAAACCTGGGAACCACCAGTCCTTGGGCACTTGGTTCCCCCTGGCCTGGCCTTCCTGGCTCCCTGCAGTGCTGAGCGGGGGGTACCCCCTTCTGGGCTCTGGCCCTGACCCCTGCGATCTCCCCACAGCTTTGTTTCAGTCCTCGTGTAAGCGTACCCAGTCCTTCCTACAGCACCCACACTGCCCTTGGACCCTTTTACCAACCCTGCATCCTCCCTCTGCAGCCTCCCTGACCCTCATCTTCCGTCCTGACCACCCTTCTTCAAGGGAGTTGTCTACACTGGCTTTCTCCACTCGCCGCCACCGGCTACTCTCCATCCCACCGCCTTCCCGCCATCTCGCCCTGACCTGCTGTGCAGTCAAATCCAGTGGGCGAACCGGTACCCTCTTTATCTCGTCCCTCAATTTCCCAGCTGGAAGCTCTTGATTTTCTCCCACCCCTGGGCAGCCCTTTGTTTTCACTCTTCTCATTACCACCATCCCCCCACTTCCAAAAAACAGAGCATTTCAAATGAGTTCCCACGATCAGCAGCCACGCACAAGTGACCCAACCAGACCACAGGTCTTGCTCGAGGGCTGAGCACATTCCCTGACCCAGGAGGCACCTGTTCTGTGCCCCCACCGTCTGGTGCCTCCCTAACAGGATCAGCTCAAAGAGGTGCTGCCTCTGTTCCTGGGGAAGCAGGGTGCTGAGAGGCCCCCCCGGCGACTCCTGTTCCCCCCTCCCTGGGGCTTCCTTCAACCCGGGGACTGGAGTGGTAGCCTGAGAAGCATGATTTTCTCTAGAGGCCATGAACACCTTGCTGATGGTTCCCAGATCTGCTCCAGGCCTCATGATTTTTTTTTTTTAAGATTTTATTTATCTAGGGGCGCCTGGGTGGCTCAGTTCGTTAAGCAACTGCCTTTGGCTCAGGTCATGACGGGCTCCCTGCTCGGCGGGGAGTCTGCTTCTCCCTCTGACCCTCCTCCTTCTCATGCTCTCTATCATTCTCTTTTTCTCTCAATAAATAAATAAAAATCTTTTTTAAAAAAGATTTTATTTATCTAGTTGACACACAGCATGTAAGCGCACAAGCAGGGAAAGCGGCAGGCAGAGGGATAGAGGCAGGCCCCCCGCTGAGTGGGGAGCCCCATGTGGGGCTCCACCCCGGGACCACGGCCCGAGCCAGAGGCAGATGCCCAATTGACTGAGCCACCCAGGTGTCTCAGGCCTCATGATCTTGACCTGGGATCACCTGGGGTCAGACCTCCCTCAGTCCCTCCAGGTTCGGGAGGGCCCAGACCAAAACCACCACCTTGCCCCACACACGCACCCCACACAGCCTGCTCTGCCATGCCCTGTCTCCACAGCCAGCAAGGGCATCCACCCACATGCCCTTTCGTCCTTGGTCTCTGGTGTGGCCGCACAGCCCCGCCGTCTTAAGTGCCTCTCTGTCTTCACTCTTTAGCCCTCACCCACCTCCTCTGCCTCCATTCTGGCTGCTTCTCTCCTGTCCCCGGCCTGGCCTGCATCCCCACAACGCGCGTACACACGTGTGTGGTGCACACAGCACCCTGGAGTGGTGGGAGCGCCCCATCACTGCCCACCCCCTGCTCGGCAGCTTTCCCCCGCTTTCCCTCAGAGGAGACTTGCTGGAAGCCCTAGCAGAGGGGTGGCCTGACGGGTGTTTCAGGAAGATCACTGTGTGGTAAAGCCTTTGGGGAAGACCACGTGAATGTATTAAAAGTTAAAGAATACATGCTTCTCAACCCAGCAGTCCCCCCTTGTAGGACTCTGTCTCTCAAAACCACTTACACTTGTGGACTAAAAGCCTGTTTGCTGCACCACTGTTGAGGACGTGGCAGAATTGGGAGCAACTGTGAGCCTTTCAAAGGGGAGTGGTAAGAGAGCTCACAGCACCGCTCCCCTGGGGACACTTTGTGGCTTTGAGGACCAAGATAGAACCCAGAGAATAACACATGGAGTCTGAATACATTTATGTGTGTAAATGGGAAAATGTGCGTCACACTTAGCAGTGGCCCTTCCGACCAGCGCAGCATGGGAGACCGAGGGCTCCACGTTTTATTCTGAGGCCTTGTATCCAGTTTACGATGTCTCCATGTGTTAGCATCGTCAAAACCCGGGGACCTGGCTGCAGTGGATCCGCGGAGGATGGATCAGAGGGGTGACACGGGGCTGGGATCTGGGACTGTGGGGCGCGCCCCGTGGCACCGGCTGGCACCTTGAAGGAAGACCAGCCGGCTGCTCCAAACCCGCCACGCATGTCGGAGTGGGACAGTGTCGTCTTCTCCTTCTGCCAGGGGGACACTCGAAGAACAAGGAAGCCAGCTCGTATATGGCTGATGTCCAAAAAAATGTCTGAAAGGGCTCCTCACGTGGGTGACACAAGGCATGGATGCCTTCCAGGTGGCGCTGGTCTGGCCCACCCCTCAGGTCACGTCCCGCAGTTTGTTCTCAGCAAACCACCTTTCCCCTGACGTGGGTTCGGAGGCAGTAAGTGCAGGTGTGGAGACTCAAGCTGGTGACGCTCCTCAGTCCTGGCGTCTCAGCAGTCTGCGCGGCCCTCCGGCTTTGTGACTCTGTTTTCTCGCGGCGGCCTCCCGCACAGACCGCTGCGTCGGCCCGATTCGCCTGTGTCTTTGTCTTGCGTTCTCACAAGACTGTGTGCATCGGGCGGTGTTAACGAAGTCAGCCTTCCCACGGCTACTTGGGCTGTGTGGTGGCGGGGTGGTGACGCTGCTTGGCAGTGGGGCCGGCCAGGCCCCTCACAGGAGGGCTTGTTCATTCCTCGGGAGACTCTGTGAGGCGAACTTACCAAGGAAGGAAGAAACTCGCTTGGGGGGGAGGTCAAGAAACTAACCGAGAGCCCCTAGGGGGGCTCAGTCAGTTAAGGATCTGACTCTTGATTTCCGCTCAGGTCATGGTCCCGCGGTTGTGGGATTGAGCCTCATCGGGATCCACGCTGGGCATGGAGCCTGCTTGAGATAGTCTCTCTCTCTTCCTCTCCAAAAAAAAAATAAACTAACCGAGAGTCCCCCCGACTCTTCCTTGTGAGAGTCTGGGTGGAACCACCGCCTTTCCTGCCTCAGCGCCGCCATGGGACTGGTGGGGACGGGGCCTCTGGCCTCCACAGGCCTTCCTCCGCACAGCCGCCTGAGCTCAGCCCCGGCTCTGGGAGCCTTGCTTTCCTTACTCTCCCCCTCCCTGCTGATCTGCCAGCATCCACGCCACTTAGCATCTCATTGGAGGGAAGGTGGCTGAGGCCCAGGGGAGGAAGGGCTTGCCCCAGGCCGTGTGGCTAAAGCCGAGCAAGGGCTGGTTGAACTTTCCCCTAGGTCGTCAAAAACCTCTCCCCTCTGTCTCCACCCAAGGCCAGGTGCTGTCTTCAGAAAGGATTTGAGTTCTTTCCCCTCTCTCTTTCCCCTCTCCACCAAGGCCAGAAGGCTCTGGCTGACTTGCTGAGCAAACCAGGCAATAGGTGGCGACATAACCCACTGTATGCTTCCCCGAGCAAGCCAGGGGGCCCCAGAGAAACCATGGCCCGCCTTGGCCACAGCAAGTGATACGCTCGTGTGCCACGGCAGCTACCCTTTATGGGAGGTGGTGGCCTGTTGAGAAGGGCCCTGGGCTTCCCTCTGCCCCCCACCCCCCCACTCAGCATGGTCATTCAGGTATTGGGACAAGTGTAGCTGGGAGGCCACTTGACCTGAAAGTTTGCTGAGTGTGGGCAGACCAGACCCCGAAGGTTGTGTGTGGCTGGCTGAGAGACCCAGACCCTCCTGTCAGCAGTGGGGAGTCCTGAGGCTCCTTCCCCAGGGGAAACCAGCAACACCCTTCATCCTCTCATGTCCAGGAGTCAGGCTGGCTGCAGGGAGAGACGGCTCTCTTTCCTTGTCTTTCCTCACCTGGTTAAGAAGCTTACCTTGACCTCTCTAATCTCTTTGGTCAACTCTTTGGTAATGATAATGACGTAACAATATGAGCGGTCTGACTTAACCCAAAGCCTCCATTAAGCAAAAAAATGCCCGTGTCTGTGTGCATGTTTACACACATGCACTCATGGTTTTGGCCTTGAAGGCAAACGTTCTGGAAAACGAAATGTCAGCATATAATGCACTAGGATATAAATATTGTAATAAACCAAAAAAATGTCTTATCTTCCTTAAAGACGTGATATTCTTAATTCCCTTCAAACCAAAAGCACAGCCGTGGGGGCGGTGGGGGGAAGACCTTCAGCCGGCTCCCCATTCCGGTCCTGCTCCCTCACCAGCTCCCTCCCACTGACCTTCCCCCTCACTGCTCACATCAGGGGGGAACGCCTAGCAAATCCACATCCCGAAAGGGATGGGACTTGGGGGTGAGTGTGGCTTTGACTGCTCTTAGAGACACCCCAGGAAACAAGGACAGCACCAGGAGACAGCCTGCAGACAAATGGCTATGTTAGAAAAGAGGGCTTCTGGGGGGAATTCATGTGGAGGTCAGAGTGGAAGCAGGTGTGAGTGGGTCCAGCAGAAGGAGACATGGCTGCCAAAGTGTTTGAGTCCATTGGCAAGTTCGGCCTGGCCTTAGCTGTTGCAGGAGGAGTGGTGAACTCTGCCTTGTATAACGTGGATGCTGGGCACAGAGCTGTCATCTTTGACCGGTTCCGTGGTGTACAGGACATTGTGGTAGGAGAAGGAACTCACCTTCTCATCCCTTGGGTACAGAAACCTATTATCTTTGATTGCCGCTCTCGACCACGTAATGTGCCAGTAATCACTGGTAGCAAAGATTTACAGAACGTCAGTATCACCCTGCGCATCCTTTTCCGGCCTGTTGCCAGCCAGCTTCCCCGCATCTTCACCAGCATCGGGGAGGACTATGATGAGCGGGTGCTACCATCCATCACTACGGAGATCCTGCAGTCGGTGGTGGCTCGCTTTGATGCTGGAGAGCTGATCTCCCAGAGAGAGCTGGTCTCCAGACAGGTGAGCGATGACCTTACGGAGCGAGCAGCAACCTTTGGGCTCATCCTGGATGACGTGTCCTTGACGCATCTGACCTTCGGGAAGGAGTTCACAGAAGCGGTAGAAGCCAAACAGGTGGCTCAGCAGGAAGCAGAGAGGGCCAGATTTGTGGTGGAAAAGGCTGAGCAGCAGAAGAAGGCGGCCATCATCTCTGCCGAGGGCGACTCCAAGGCTGCCGAGCTGATTGCCAACTCGCTCGCCGCCGTGGGCGATGGCCTCGTGGAGCTGCGCAAGCTGGAGGCCGCCGAGGACATCGCGCACCAGCTCTCTCGCTCCCGGAACATCACGTACCTGCCGGCCGGCCAGTCTGTGCTCCTGCAGCTGCCCCAGTGAGGCCCGGCCGCTCTTCGTGCCGCCGCCCTTCTGCCCCCGCCCCAGAAATCACTGTGAAATTTCCCGATTGGCTTAAAGTGAAGGAAATAAAAGTGAAATCACTTCAAAAAAAAAAGAAAAGAAAAGAAAAGAGGGCTTCTGGAAAAGGGGCCACATGACCCCAGACGGAACCCCAGACTTCTGCCAAGTCACTGGGCGTCTCTGTAGGTACCCTAGGGGGCCCGTGCCAGGAGGGGTGTTCACTCAGCAACGGGTGCTCCTTGTACGCTAACTGAATCCAAAATCCAAATTCCGGATGGGAAACCTCGTGTGGGTTTCTAAGAACCTTTTGAGGCAAATTGTGAGGTAGGTAAGAGGGATATTTTCTCATCATTGCCTGAACTTGAGGACTAGGCTTCCCAAACTCATTCCTGCTTGTTCAGTGTGGCCTGTATTGGGAGGACCCCTTCGTAGCTCATGAGACCCCCACACATACAGAGTGTCCCTCAACACCCTGGCCACAGGGGGATTGTCATTTCCCTCAATTGCTGCCACGCCTGTCCCCCCGCCCCAGTCCCCTGAGCCAGACTCCCGGGTCCTGCACCTCTCCCTCCCACTCAGCAGCATCCCTTGTCTCCAGGACTGAGAGTTTTGCCTCCTTAATGTCCCTGGTGTCGCCCCTAACTCTTCATCTCTGCCACACTTGAATCTGACGTGAACCTTGATGGCCTTCCCAGCTGGCCTCCTCGGTCCAACCTGGGCTCCACCATCCCTCCTCCACCGGCTAGCTCTGTCCTGCCCCGACTTAAATGCTTCAGTAGCTCCCAGTAGCCTTTGAGATAAAGTTCAAACTCCCTGATTTAGCACAGAAGGCCTGGCCCCCCTCCAGCCACTGTCTGCCAGGCTCTCTGCCTTCCAGCCCCACTGAGCTGCTGTCCGACGGTCCCTAACCGTTCACACCGGTCCACACCTCTGTGCTGCTCTAACCAGACTGCACTTCCAGTCCTTTTCCAAAGCTTAGTGGAAGACAGGCACTTTCCAGTGGAAGCCCCTAAGTCTCCCAAGCCTACAGTGGCAGGACTGGGAGTGAAGACACACATGTCCCCAGCCACCATCGGCTGTCCCAGCAAGCACAGAAAAGGGGCCACTCACTCAGCACAAGAGTGAATTTCTCTATCCCCCAATCCATCAAATAAAATCACAGAAACTTTAGTATTAAAATATTTCTCGTTTTTAAAAATCATTTTAATTTATACACAACCGCACACATAAGATAGTTAAAAATACATGCATAGGGGCGCCTGGGTGGTTCAGTCGGTGAAGCGTCTGCCTTGGGTTCAGGTCATGATCCCAGAGTCCTGGGATCTGCTCAGCGGGGAGCCTGCTTCTGCCTCTGCCCCTCCCCCTGCTCGTGCTCGCTCGCTCTCTTTCTCTTGATATCTCTCGATTGCTCATTCTCTCAAATAAAATCTTAAAAAAAAAACCCACATAAATCTAGAGGGGGGGAGGGGAACTTAAAGCTTAAGCCCCTCCTCCTCCAGGCAGCCCTTCCTGACCACCCTGACATAGCTGTTTTTATGACGCCCAGGCCTGGGTCGGTCTCACTGCAGGAATCAGATGGTCTGACCCAACTTCCCCAGGTGTGAGAGCTTCTTGAGGGCAGTGACGATACTCCATCCGACTTTGGTTCCCCATCCCTCAGCGCCATCTGATAGACACCAACCCCAGTTTGTCAAAGGAATGCATAGATCTCATTACTAAACCTTTATGGACGAGTCAGAAAGATAATAGAATAAGTGGCTTGGAAATGAGGGGTTTGCACTGGTTTGCCAAAAAGGAAATCAAGGAAATCTGGTTCAAGGACCCTTGATGAAAAAAGACAAACCCTTTTTTCTGTGACTGTGATCGTGAGCTCATATGGGGGTGGGGGCTGGGGTGCAGTGACTGCTACAAGGAACAAGACAGGTGCTGCTGGGGGCAGGCTTGGGGACAGACCCATAAAGCAGGCAGGGGCCCGTGGTACGTGCTGGCTCACACCCCGGCCACGGACCCCAGGCAGGTCTGCAGGCTTCCAGATCTTTGGACAGTCACCAACCCAGAGAAGGGCCATGGGCATGTGGACAAAGTCATGCTCTGCACCCTGCTTCTCCACCTTCGTGAGGGACTACCTCCCTCCGTGCTGTTTGTGATAAGCCACATGGGATGGGCATCCTCCGATGTGGGGAGACCCCTAGGGGCCATGGCAGACAGCAACCAGGGGCAGGAAATGCAGTGAGGGGTTTTGAACTCAGGTTGTGCATAGTTGTCCAAAACTTGGCATTGGCTGGGAAGTTTGAAGACCACAGCAGGGTCAACCGCCTCTTCTCATGGCCCTAACCATTCAGTCCGCACCCCCGAGATACGAAACGACGCGACTCCCCAGCCCCGGGGGCCACTCCCCTGGGCACCATGAACTGTGTTCCTTTGCAAGAGCTGAGCAGCTCTACCCCCACTACCTCCTCCCCTCTCGGTGACTTTGGGGGGGGGGGAGTAAAGCAGACACCCAGGCAGGCCAACCCCTGTATGGCCACAGCCGATAGCTACCGGCCATCAATAGTACAGTGTCCCCAGCGCACAAAGAGCCTCACTCAGGCTCCATGGAATGGATGTGAAAATCACCAAGGTGCATTTCCAACCACAGAATTACTCAGCAGCCTTTCATGCGTCACTGGTTCCTTATTCGATTCCATGAGGAGGTCCTTCCTAGCCTCGCCCTGATGCTCAGAGCGCCCCCCTTCCCTTCCAAGCACCCCCATTCTGCTCTCCAGGCCCAGAGACCTGGCCTTCTCTTCCATAGAGACGGTAAAGGTCCCCCTTTCTCCTTATCCCTACCTCTTCTGTATCCTTTCCCCTCCCGCCCCCTCCCCTGGGTCCTGGGGGGGTCGAAGGCCCCGCCCCTTGCCTGTGTCTGTGCAATTGACCTCATGAGGGTCATCAGCCGACCTTCCCTCTTGCCTCTGCACACGGCCTAGCCTCTGCTTCCCACTGGAACGCTCCTTCGGTCCTACCCTTCTCGTCAGCCACAGCCAGACCACTTTCATTCTATTCTGTTCAGTCACTTCATGAAAACGTCATCCATTCAGTCAACCCTTGCCCCTCACCCCAGCCTCTGTCCCTTTTCCCCGTCGCTGGGGGAATTCACAATTTTTACAAGAGGATCTCTTCATATATTTCTCCTTTGTTGAAAAAATGAGACATGAGTCACATACCACGAATTTCACTCTTTTAAAGTATGCAATTCAGTGGGTTTTTTTTTTTAGGCACGACCACAAAGTTGTCCAACCATCACCCTCCCTAATCGGAAGATACTTTGATCACCCAAAAGAAGAGCCATACCCATTTGCAGTCACTCCCGTTCCCCTCCCCGCTTTAGGTTCTGGCCACCACCAGTCTACTACTCTATCTCTATGGATTTGTGTATTCTAGAGATCTCGTGTAAAGGCAATCATTACAACATTTGTCCTTCCGTCGTCTGGCTTCTTTTGCTCAGCATAATGTTCATCCCCGTCATACTATGTGTCACGACTTCGTTCCTTTTTACGGTCCAATAGCATCCCATTGCATGGATACACTTCGTCCATTTATCGGCTGATAGACATTTGGCTTGTTCGCACTTTTTGGCTATTACGCATAAGGCTACTATGAGCACTGGTGTATGTTTTTGAACACCTGTTTTCACTTCTTTGGGGTATATACCTATGAACGGGATTGCTGTGTCCTATGATAATTCCATGTGTAAATTTTGGAGAAACAGTCCTGCTGTTTTCCGCAGAGGCTGTACCACCAGCCACGTATGTGTGTGCTGGTTTCCCCACAGCCTCACTAACTTTATTCTTTTTCTCCTTCCTCCCCCTCCTACTGAGTGTGAAATGGCATCTCATTGTGGTTCTGATTTGCATTTCCCTAATGACAACTGAAATCAAGCATCTTTTCATGTGCTTCTTAGCCACTTGTATATCTTCTTTGAAGAAATATCTGTTTAGGTCTTTTGGCCATATTTTAATTGGGTCCCTGGTCTTTTTACTGTTGAGTTCTTTATACATTCCAAAACGAGTCCCATATCAGATTTATGATTTACAAAAATATTCTCCCATTCTGTAGATGGCCTTTCCACTTTCTTGATGGTGTCCTTTGAAACACAAGAGTTTTGACACTGTCCAAACATACCTATCTTTTGTTGTTTCTTGCTATTGGTGTCATATACAAGAAACTGTTGCCAAATTCAAGGTCATGAAGGTTTACCCCTAGGTCTTCTTTTAAGAACTTTATAGCTTTAGCTCTTACGTTTAGGTTGTTCGTCCATTTTGAGTTAATTTTTGTATATAGTATGAAGTACGAGTCCAACTTCATTCTTTTGCACATGGGTATCCAGTTTCCAAGCACCATTTGTAAAATAAATGATTCAAGACCCATTGAACGGTCTTGGCACCCTTGTCAAAAATCAACTGACCATGGGGCGCGCCTGGGTGGCTCAGTCAGTTAAGCGTCTGCCTTCGGCTCAGGTCATGATCTCAGGGTCCTGGGATCGAGCCCCACATCAGGCTCCCTGCTCAGCGGGGAGTCTGCTTCTCCCTCTGCCTCTCCCCCTGTCTCTCCCCCTGTCTCTCCCCCTGTCTCTCCCCCTGCTCGTGCTCTCTCTCTCTCTCAAATCTTTTTTAAAAAATCAATTGACCATAGATACATGGGTTTCTTTCTCAACTCTTGGTTCTATTTTACTAATCTATAAGTGTGTATTCTCATGCCCGCAGCATACAGTGTTAATTACTGTAGCCTAGTGGTTAAGTTTTGTATTCAGGAACTGTGAGTTCTCCAGCATTGTTCCTTTTTTTTTTTTTTTTTTTCCATTTTTGTTTTAGCTAGTCCAGGTTTCCTGAATTTTTCTATATGACTTTCGGGGATCAGTTTGTCTATTTCTGCACAAAGGCAGCTTTTGGGGGAACTGTGGTAGGGATGGATTTGAATCTAGATCAAGTTGGGGAATGTTGCCATTTTAACGATATTCGATCTTCCCAATCCATGAACATGGATGTCTTTCCATTTAGGACTCCTTTGATTTCTTTCGGTTGTACTCTGTAGTTTCCAGGGTGTCTTTCTCCTGTCTGGTAAGCCCACACTAGCCAGGCTTCGGCTCAGTTGTCTGCTCTCACTCATGCCCCTTGGCCCATTACTGTCACCACGCTAAGGACACCACTCTGACCTAGGTCCTCAGTGACCCCTGAGTTGACTGTCTGGTGAGCAGGTTCCTTCTGGAAAGTTTCCCACAGACCTCTGTAATCTTCCACCAGTTTTGAACACTCCTTTCTTAAAATTCCTTCTCATGCCACTTTTACAAACCACTCTCCCATTCTCTCTGCTTCCTTCACTGACCCGCTTCCTTCACTGACCCTCCTCCTGCCCTCCCTCCTGCCCTTTCCTCCTCTCCATCTTCTCCCAGCCCCTTAAATGTTGGGGTTCTGTCCTGGGTCATCTTCTCTTGCATATGAATGAGTCCATCTTGGACAAGCTCACTGATTCCCAAGGCGTCAGCCTCCATCTTTACCTCAGAGCCTCCCAGAACTCCTCCTCCAGCCTCACTGTCTCGGGACCTTCAGTGCTGTACCCACAAGGACCCTGGTCTCTCCTCTCCCTCAGGCTCCTGAGGCTGGCTAGTGGTAACACCCCAGACAGGAGCAAACCTAGTCGCCCCCATGCTTGTCTCCTCTCTCTTGCCTTCACTCCCAAATCTCATCCACTGTCACCTCTTCTGGCCTTTGCCCTCTAAACATTTAAAAGGCAGATCTAAGGTGGCATAGGGCAGGCTGTGCACAGGGAGGAGTAGGGTGGGCTTGCAGAAGCCCAGCCCACAGCATCAGGAGTACAAGTGCCAAGGGACCCAAGGCAGGCTGCCGGCTCAGAGGAGGGGCCGCTAGGCGGGCACACACACGGAGGTCAGCAGAGAGGAGGGAGGGAGGACCAGAGCCACACAGCCACGGAGACCCCCCCGAGTGTGGGTTCCAGAGCAGGCAGTCCTAGGCCAGGCGGGTGGGAGGGCACAGGAGCACAGAGGGAGCATGGCTGGGTGCCGTGGTTTGAGACAACTTGGCTGTAGTTCACCGGCATCCTTTATGCCTATGTGACCTTGGATGCGGCACTTAATACTAAAGCCTCAGTTTCCTTATCCAGCTCTGGGCCTGGGGCGGGGGGGGGGGGGGGGGGGGGGGAATCACCTCTGATCTCACCCCTGAAAGTCCTCTGTAAATGGTAGAGTGCTGGAGGAGTGGAAGGCCACTCAAGGCCAGAGAGGGAAGCAGGTTGCACATTGTTCAAGGCCACAATTACCAAGTGAAAAGTGCTCAGGCTTTCCTTTTCAGGTATAGTAAGGGTATTTAAGTGGGACTTTTTCAATTCCAAATGAAAGAATGCATGGGGTGGGGTTGCATGGCTTTCCCAACATTAACGGGAGTTAGTTCCCAGTTGGCAAACCCTTAGGCTGCCGGTCCTCCAGCTGGATTTCCACTGGAGCCTGTGGCAGGCGTGGGTTCTTTCTTCACCCCCACGAACACGTTTGGGGGCTGGGGGAGGCTCGCACTGGGTAAGGGGCTGCAGGAGGGACACAGACCCTGCCCGGCGGGGACTCGGGCCTAACCGGGACCGCGAGGAAGCCCTGCAGGAGTCCAGCGCAGGCATGACCCAGGCGGGCTTCACGGAGGAGGCGGCCTTGAGCCCCCTGAGCCGCTCCCCATGCTCCGGGGAAGGGGGGCACCCGGGATGAGGACGAGCAGCCCCGGAGCTGAGGGGCGGACCCAGCGAGGCGAGGCAGGAAGGCAGGGGTGGGGCCCGAAGTCCGGAGACCGGCTACCCCGGGCCGCCCCGGGCGGTGGGGGGGTGGGGTGGCCCTCGCGCGCAGGTGGCGCTCGGGGGACGCCGCGCCCGCAGCCCCGCCCGACCGGGCGCTCTCCCCGCGCGGCTCCCGGGGTCCCCGCCGCTCGCGATTTCGGCGCGTCAGCAGAGCGGAAACGGGAGCGGCGCCAGCCCCGGATCGGCGGGGACGCGGCCTGGCAGCGCGGCCGGCAGCTCCGCAGGTTCTGTTCCGCCCGCGTTTGTGTTGGCAGCTTCCCGCGGCGCGCGGCCGGGAGCGATGAAAGGGCCTTCTGTGTGCGCCGAGCGGCCCCGCTCGCCTTTCATTCTTAATATAATCTTCACTTCATTTTTAACTGAGCAGAGGTTCTCTTGGAATTTTTCCCCTTCTTCCAAAAATACATGCGCGCGCGTGTGTGTTTGCAGAAGTTCCTTCACGGTGAAGGTCGGGATTGTCCTGGGGAGGAGAAGTGCGAAACCCGAGGCGGGTTCAGAGCGAGACAGAAATGCCTTTCTTCCTGAGCAGAGGCCTCCCCGGGGGTCGCCGCCTCCGCTGGGGTGTCCGCCCTCGCGGGCTTGGGGTCTGGGGGAGGAGGATGGGGATTCGTCTCTAACCACCGCCCACACCCCAACCCCAGGATGAATGGGCTGTTTGGAAAGGTCAGTGGGGAGGGAGTGGGGTGCCTTCTCAAGGGGTCCCTGCCCGGGGCTGGCCAAAGAGTACTGCCATCAGGTGGGGCCAACCCCGTCCTCCCAGAAATGAACAGAAAAGGAGACAGGACCTCTGTGTCCCGGGTTCTGTTCCTGGGAACTTGTCACCAGCCAGCCACCATTCACCGGTTGGTGCAAAGTGGTGTTACACCTAAGAAAATTTTCAAGATTGGGATGCCTGGGTGGCTCAGTTGGTTAAGCGACTGCCTTCGGCTCAGGTCATGATCCCACGGTCCTGGGATCGAGCCCCGCATCGGGCTCCCTGCTCCACAGGAAGCCTGCTTCTCCCTCTGCCACTCCCCCTGCTTGTGTTCCCTCTCTTGCTGTCTCTCTCTCTCTCTCTGTCAATTAAATAAATAAATAAAATCTTAAAAAAAATTTTTTTTTCAAGATTATACCAAAGACATTTAGAGAGACTCCCACCTCAAGCATCACCTGGCCAGGACTTTCCAAGTGTTGTCCCAGGCCCTGGGAGGTGGGCATGATTCTCCTAACTTTCCTGTAGGGAAAAGGGACGGCTCAGAGAAGCTAAGTAACTTACCCCAAGTCCCAGAGATGAGGGTGCTAGGACTGGAAATGTGGAAGCAGGTGGCAGGAAGGCTGAGTTCTTCCTTCTCCATGGGTGGTTTCCAAGCTGGGTTCTGCCAAGCTTCTACCTGCTTTGAGGGCTCTGAAAATTCATGATTCTGATTCTTAAAAAAAAAAAAAAAAAAAAGTATTTAGATTTGGACTTCTGTTTCAAGCAACAAAGTGGATTATATAACTTGAAAACCATCCTGCTGTAAACACCTAGGAGAGTTAGACTCAAACAAAAACAATCAAACAAAAAAATCCACCAAGAGTATCTTTTCAAATCCAAGAAGTTAAGAAACAAACCACATCCTTTTAAGTCCAAGAAATTAAGAAACAAAAGGAAATCTCCAACCAGAAATGAAGTTGGCCACAACTGCCCTCTCTGGGGGACCGGGGGAGTGGTGAGGACACCAGCAGAAACTGGGGACTGGTTGTCATCCAGAGAAGGTGAGGCATTGGAAGTGGGCATTGAAACGGAGTCCCCAGCTAAAGCTGAAGCTGTCTGGGGCTATACTGTCAGTGGAATAATGTGCTGGGGAAAAAGAAATCAGACCTTGTGGCTAGTGGCTCAGTCAGTTAAGTGCCTGCCTTTGGCTTGGGTCATGATCTCAGGGTCCTGGGATCGGGGCCCTGCATCAGGCTCCCCACTTAGTGACGAGTCTGCTTCTCTCCCTCTGCCCCTGCCCCCTGCTCATGCTGTCTCTCTCTCTCTCTCTCTCTCTCAAATAAATAAAAAAATCTTAGAGAAGGAAAGGAAGGAAGAAAAGAAAGAAAGGAAAGAAAAAAGAAAGGACATTTAGGCACAGAAAGACAAGAAAGAAATATGCCTTTCTCAACCTGGCTGGTAGAATTTTTAAAAATCCCTCCTGAGAGTTTCTTACAATGAGCCAGTGCTTATACAAGTTTTAGATTCACAGGGACACTACTCTGTGAAACCTAAAACGGAGAGATTAACATAACTGTTGGTCCCAGGCTTAGTAATGGGTACTTAACAGAGACAAACTCAAAACTTGCTCTAAAGGCACAGGACACCCCCTGAGGCCACCCAGGATTCCCACAGGTAAAGCCATGCTGAAGGTAAACGATGGTGCACAGAAGACTCACCTAGGATCAAAAGTCTGGAGATGCACCAACAAGATCACCCAAAAACAATCTAATAGAGACTGTAAAATAAGTATGTTTAAAATGGAGGGGCCTGGCTGGCTCAATCAGAAGAGCATGAGACTCTTCATCTCAGGGTTGTGAGTTCAAGCCCCACATTGGGTGTAGAGATTACTTAAATAAAAACTTTTTAGAATTATTATAAAATAAGGAGTCAACTATACTTCAATAAAAAAATAAATTTAGGGGCACTTGGGTGGCCCAGTCCATTAGGCATCCGACTCTTGATTTTGGCTCAGGTCATGATCTCAGGGTCGTGGGATCAAGCCCCGAGTCAGGCTCCACGCTAAGCTTGAGATTCTCCCTCTCCCTCTGTTCCTCCCACCCATCTCTCTCTCTCTCCCTCTCTCAAATAAATATTTTTTTAATTATAAAAGAAGTAGGCACCTATAGGAAAGAAAAATTTTCAAAATGTGAAAGGAAGGAATGAAAAATGAGAAAAAGAACACTATGAAAAAAGAATGGGCATTGTGAGAAAAATCAAAACTTTTAGACATGAATTATATAGTCATTCAAGTTAAAAATTCAGTGGATGGTTAAACCACAAATTAGCCTTAGTTGAAGAGAGATTTAGTGAACTAGATAATTTCTCCACGGAGAAGTACAGAGTTTACACACACACACACACACACACACACACAGAGTTGGGGCCCCTGGGTAGTTCAGTCGGTTAAGCATTGTACTCTTGATTTTGGCTCAGGTCATGATCTCAGGGTCGTGAGATCCAAACCTGCATCGGGCTCCGTGCTGGTTGTGGAATCTGCTTGAGATTTTCTCTCTCCCTCTGCTGCCCCCTGCCCCTCCCTCAAAAAAAAAAAAAAAAAAGTAACCATGATAGGGAATATCAAAATGGTCTTTAAGGTTCAGTTTCCAGAATTTTAATGGAGACAAAGTAACCTACTCCACCCGTCTCTCTCCCACGAAGTAAAGCTATAAAACATGAACAGATCATGTTTGAAGAAATAATGGCTGGAAAGTCTCCCACATTTGGCAAAAGATATAAACCTACAAATTCAATAAGCTCAGCGAACCAGGAGCAGGATCAACCTGAAGAAATTCACACACCCCCTCAAAAAAATTCACACCCAGACACATTCTAATTCAACTATTAAAAATGAATGATAAAGAAAAAATCATGACAGAAACCAGGGGATAAACATACATTAGAGGAGAACAATTCAGGTGATTGTGAATTTCTCTTGGGAAACCATGGCGGCCAGAAGAACAAGGAACAACATTTTTAAGGTGTGGAAAGAACAGAACGGTCAATCCGTTATTCTATGCCCGATGAGAATATCCTTCAGGAATTAAGGTGGAATGAAGATGCGCTCAGATAAAGGAAGCCTAAAAGAACTTGTTCCCAGCATACCTACCCACAAAGAATTACTAGCGTAAGTTTTTCAGATAGAAGGGAAATAATACCAGAAGGAAACCTGGAACATTGTGCTTGACAGAAGAGCAACAGAAATGGTAGACGTCTGGTCAAATAACAACAGATTCTTCTTTCTCTAACTTATAAAAATTATGTCTGACAGTGGAACGCAAAAAGTTACAACATTGTCTGGGTGGGATTGTCAGTATATATCAATGTCATGTACAACCATCACAACGTAAAGGGAAAGAGTAAAGGGACCTATATTGTGGGAAGGTTTCTACATTCCACTCAAAGGGGTAAAATACTGATTCTAAGTAGAATGGAAAAGTTAAGTATGTATATCCTGCCCGCCTAGAGCCACCACTAAAAAACTACAAAAAGATACAGTCAGAAACACAACAGATAAAACAAAATAGTAAAAAGCAGGCAAAGAACCCCCAAAATAGGAAAGGGGAAATAGAGAAACATAAAAGGGAAAAACAAAAGTAATAAAATGGTAGACCTAAATCCACACAGACTGATAATAACACTAAATGTAGACAAACACACCAATTAAAAGAAAGAGATTATCAGAAAGGACAGAAAGAAATGAAACAAGGCCTATTTGCTGCCTCCAAGAAACTTACTTCAAATGCAATGATATAAATAGGTTAAAAATAGAGGAATGGAAAAAGATATACCATTAAGAAAACCTTCAAAAGAAAGCTGGAGTGGCTATACTAAGATCAGACTAAGTAGACTTCAGAGCAAAGAAATTTACAAGGGACAAATTTCAGTTTACCAAGAAGTAACCTTAAATGTGTACGCACCTAAAAACAGAGCTTCGGGACACATGCAGCAGAAACTGGCAGAAATGAAAGGAGAAATAGACAAATGCGTAATTATGGTCAGAGACTATAGCACTTTTCGGTTAGTTAAGTAGCCAGAGTACAAGTAGACAAAATCAGAATGGCCATTGAAGAACTGAATAATTCCATCAGCCAACTGGATCTAACTGACATTTATAAAACACTGTATCCAACACCATCAGGATACACACCTTCTTTTCAAGTGCCCATGGAACATTCACCAGGACAGACTACATTCAGGGTCCTAAAACTAACCTTTACAAACATAAAAGAAGTGAAACCATACAAAGTGGACTATACAGCACTTACACTAGACATCAAGAGCAGAATAACCCAGAAATATTCAAACACTTGGAAATGAAACAACATATTTCTAAATTATCCATGAGACTGAACATCACTTATTCATTCTATGAGGCCAGTAGGACCCTGATATCAAAGCCAGATAAAAACATACAATAGAAAAGAAAACTGCTAACTAATAGCCTTTATGAAAATAGATTGGGGGGGGAACTCAACAAAACCCTAGCAAACTGGGGCACTTGGGTTGCTCAGTTGTTAAGCATCTGCCTTCAGCTCAGGTCCTGGGATCGAGCCCCGCATCGGGCTCCCTGCTCAGCAAGAAGCCTGCTTCTCCCTCTCCCACTCCCCCTGCTTGTGTTCCCGCTCTCGCTGTGTCTCTCTCTGTCAAATAAATAAAATAAAATCTTAAAAAAAAAAAAACCCTAGCAAACTGAACCCAATAGCAAATAAAAAAGATTATATACCATGACCCAGTGGGATTGATCCCAGAAATGCAAGAGTGGTTCAACAAAAATCAGTCAAAATTAACTCAAATTGTATCAAAATGTAAGAGTGAGGGCACTGGGTGGCTCAGTCTTTAAGCGTCTGCCTTCCGCTCAGGTCATGATCCCAACGTCCTGGGATCAAGCCCCGCATCGGGCTCCCTGCTCGGCGGGAGGCCTGTTCCCCCTCTCCCACTCCCCCTGCTTGTGTTCCCTCTCCTGCTGTGTCTCTATCAAAGGAATAAATAAAATCTTAAAAAAAAATGTAAGAGTGAAAGTGATAAAACTCTCATAAGAAAACTTAGTAAATCTTCATGACCTTGGATTTGGCAGTGGTTTCTTAGAAATGACATCAAAAGCATGAGCAACAGAAGAAAAAATAGATAAATTGGACTTTGTCAAACTTAAAAAACATTATGCTTCAAAGGATACCACCAAGAAAGTGAAAAGATAAATATTTGAAAACCATATCCCTGATAAAGGACTAGTATCCAGAATATACAAAGAATTCTAAAAACTCAACAACAAAAAGACCAACAACCCAACTTAAAAATGGGTAAAGGATCTAAATAGACATTTCTCCGAAAAAAGATATACAGATGGCCAATAAGCACATGAAAAGATGTTCAACATCATTAGGCATTAGGGAAATGCAAATCAAAACCCAGTGAGAAACCACTTTACACCCACTAGGATGACTATAATTTTTTTAAAAAGGAAAAAAGAAAATGACAAACATTTGCAAGAATGTGAAGAAATTGAACCATCATACATGGCTGGTGGGAATATAAAATGGCAACAGTTAAATATAGAATTGTATTCAGTTCTCACCAAGAGAACCGAAAACATATGTTCACACAAAAATATGTGCATGAATATTCATAGCAATATTATTCATAATAGCCAAAAACTGGAGGCAAGACTGATGCCTGAAGAAATAGAAAGGCCAAACAGATCTATAATTAAATAAGTTGAACTAGTAATTTCACATCTTCAAAAATAAAACACCAGGTTTAGGTAGCTTTTTAGGTGAGTTCTTCCAGATATTCAAGGAAGATAAAATACAAATCATGAACAAAATATTCTGAAAAATATTCTCCCTCTTCTCCTGCTCGCTCTCTCTCTCTCTCTCTCTCTGTCTCTCTCAAATAAGTAAATAAAGTCTTAAAAAAAAATGTCCATGACATCATTGCTTTTGGTGAAAATGAGGGATCAGCCAAAGCATCCATCAGTAAGCGAATGGTCAAATCAAATTATTATCCCCATGTAATCACATTTTATGTTAACAGTTAAAACAACAGAACTAGAGTTACGTGTACCACATGGATAGATCCAAAATGCACTGTTGATTTTTTATGAAATGTCTTTATCTTTTGGAGATATGTACTGCAACTTTTATAGATGAAATTTCACCGTGTCTGTTTTGCTTTAAAATAAGAGTGAGAGGAAGTGGGTAGGTGTTTTCATGAAGCCCATGTAACCATAACTGGTTATTATCGAAGTTGGTGTATGGATACATGAGGGTTCGATATATTATTCTCTTCTTTTAGGGAAAACATAGTGTGAAAAGAAATCATTGAGAACAACATACTCAAAATGACAATATTTACATAGTTTTAAAGCACGCAAAACACTACTCTATATTGCATTGTGATTATATATATAGTTTTAAAATGTATATTATTTTATAAAACATTCATGAGAGTGATAAACACTAAATTCAGAGAGATTGGGGAAATAAGTCAGGGGAGAGGTACATAGGGAACTTCAACTGGTTTTGTGATATTTTATTTCTTAAAAGAAAATCTGAAGCAAATAATGCAAAATGTGCAGATTTGACAAAGCTGGATTGTATTAGCTGTTGGTTATATAATTTCTGAATTTTTTTCTGAATGCTTGACACATTTATTTTAGAAAACATTTTTAGCTATTTACAGAAGAACAACACGGACACTCAAATGAATTTTAAACCAATGCTTACACACTTGCGATCGCCAAAGCAAAACTTATGACTAAAGTTAAATTATTTTTAAAGATTATATTTGAAAGAGCACAAGCGGGGGGGCGGAGAGGGGCTCGATCCAAGGACCCTGGGATCATGACCTGAGCCAAAGGCAGACCCTTAGCCAACTGAGGCACCCCATGACTAAAGTTAATTTAATAAATGATTGCTGTTGTTAAAAAGTAAATTAATTTGACACTATACAAAAACACTAATAAAATACCACTCCCATCTGTTCTGCATACTGAGAATAATCTCATACAAAAAAAAAAAACTCTTAAAAATCATATTCGGAATTACATCATAAAATAGCTCTGTCCAGATGGAATTCACAAAACATACAACTTATTTTTTTTTAAGATTTTTTTTTTAATTTATTTGAGAGAGTATGAGCACAAGTGGCGGGGCAGCGGGGGGGGGGGGCAGAGGGAGAAGGAGATGCAGACTCCCACCAAGTAGGGAGCCTGACTCAGGGCTTGATCCCAGGACCCTGAGATCATGACCTGAGCCAAAGGCAGACCCTTAACCAACTGAGCCACCCAGGTGCCCACAAAATATACAATTTAAAGCGTACAATTCAATAGTTTTTAGTACATTAACAAATATGTACAATCATCACCACAGTCAACTCTAGAACATTTCAACACCTCCAAAAATAATTACAATAACCTTGTAACCTTTAGCTATTACTCCCTCCCCATCTCTCCCAGACTTAAGCCAAACCTAATCTGCTTTGTGTTTCCTATAGATTTATTTATAAATGGATATTTCCAATAAATCATATAGTGCCTGGCTTTCTGTAACTGGATTCTTTCATTTAGCAAAATGTTGTCAATGTTCTTCCATATTGTAACATGTATGAGTACTTCTTGCCTTTTTATTGTTGGATAATATTTCATCATACAGAACTACCAGACTTTGTTTATCCATTCATCAGTTGATGAACATTTGGTTTGTTTCCATATTTTGGCAACTATGAATGATGCTGCTATAAACATTCATATACACAGTAGTGCTGTGGATATGTTTTCATTTGTCTTGGATATATACCTAGGAGTGGAATTGCCAAACCATACAGTAACTGAATGTTAAATTGTTTAAAGAATTGCTAGGTCATTTTCTCAAAAGAGTTCTATCATTTTATATTCCCACCAACTGGGCATGAAGGTTCTGATTTCTGCACATCTTCACCAACACTTGTTATTATCTGATTCTTTGATTATAGTCATTTTGAGGGTGTGAAGTGGTATCTTGTGGGTTTGATTTGCATTTTTCCCTAATGCCTAATGATGTTGAGCATGTTTTCATGTGCTTATTGGCCATTCATATATCTTTTTTTGTTGAGAGAGAGAGCACACAAATGGAGGGAGGGACAGAGGGAGAGAGAGAATCTTAAGCAAGCTCCATACCCAGCACATAGCTGGACATGGGGCTTGATCTCACAGCCCTGAGATCATGAGTTATGTCAAGATTAAGAGTCAGACACTTAACCGACTGAGTCATCCAGGAGCCCCTCATATATCTTCTTTAGAGAAATCTTTATTCACATCCTTTGCTCAATTTTAAATTGGGTTATTTGGGGTTTTTTTATTGTTGAGTTGTAAGTGTTCTTTCTATCGTCTAGATACAGCTCCCTTTCCAGATATATGATATGCAGAATTTCCCCCCATTCCGTTAGTTTCTTTTCCCTTTCTTGATAGTGACTTCTGAAGCACAAAATTTTGAAAATTTTGGTGAGTTCAATTTTCTATATCCTTATTTCGTTGCTTGTGGTTTTGGTGATGTATTCAAGAAACTTTTGCCTAGTCAAGGTCATGAAGATGTATCCCTATGTTTTCTTCTGAGAGGTTTATAGTTTTAGCTCTCATATTTAGCTCTCTTATCTTTGATCCATTTTGAGTTGATTTTTTTATATGGTGTGAGGTCAGGATCCAACTTTAGTTTGTTGCATGTTGCTCTCCAGTTGTCCCAGCACCATCTGTTGAAGAGACTATTCTTTCCCTATTGGGTAGTCTAGGCACCCTTGTGAAAAATCAGTGGCCATTGACACATGGGTTTTTTTTCTGGACTCTCAATTCTATTTTACCAATATATATGTCTATCCTTATGCTAGTACCACACTGTCTTGATTATTTTGCTTTGTAGTAAATTTTACAGACAGGAAGTGTGAGTTCTCCAACTTTTTTTTTTTTGAAGATTATTTTGGCTATTCTGGGTCCTTTGTAGTTCCACACAATTTTAGGATCAGCTTGATCATTTCTGGAGGGGAAAAAAGGCAGTTGAAATTTTTACAGGAGTTACATTGAATCTTTAGGTTAATTTAATAATAAGTCTTTCAGTCTATGACTTAACAATATCATTCTGGATCTCTTCATTTGTTCCTGTGGATTCACGTTGAGTCGTTTCCTTCATTTTGCTTCCACTCATCTCTTTTGTGCTGTTATTGGCCCAAAAAACAAAACAAAAACCCCTATTATATTTCTATATGTTATAGGCCCAATAGTACATTATATGCATATTGTTTTATGTTATTGCTTTTTAAAGAAGAAATAAATGTGCATTTATACTACCTTTTATAATTACATAATTACCTGTTGCTATTCTTTTTTTTTTTTTTTTCCCCCTTCTGTGAATTCTGCCTCTTGTTTTGGGATCACTTGCTCTCAGCCTAAGGAACTTCTAGTACTGCTTTTTTTTTTTTTAAGATTTTATTTATTATTTGAGAGAGAGAGCACAAGAAGGGAGGGCGCAGCAGAGGGTGGAGGAGAAGCAAGCTCCTCACTGAGCAGGGAGCCCAACTCGGGGCTCAATCCCAAGACCCTGAGATCATGACCCGAGCCGGAGGCAGACGCTTAACAGACTGAGCCACCCAGGCGTCCCTTTAGTACTGCTTATAAGGCAGGTCTGCCAGCAACAAATTACCTCAGTTTTTGTTTATTTGTCAAAGTCTTTTTTGTTTTGTTTTGAGTTTTGAAAGATAGCACTGCTGACTATAAGCTTCTTGGTTGACAGTTTTTTTTCCTTTGAGAATTTTGAACATGTTACCCCAGCACCTTCTGGCCCCATAATTTCTGATGAAAAGTCAGCCATTACTCTTATTGATGTTCCCTTGTAAGTGACAAGCTGTTCTCCTCTTGCCGTTTTCAAGATTTTCTCCTGTGGGGGCGCCTAGGTGGCTCAGTTGGTTAAGCGTCTGCCTTCGGCTCAGGTCATGATCCCAGGGTCCTGGGATCGGGCCCCGCATCGGGCTCCCTGCTAGGAGGAGAGCCTGCTTCTCCCTCTGCCTCTCTCTCTCTCTCTCTGACTCTCGTGAATAAATAAATAAAACATTAAAAAAAAAGATTTTCTCCTGTCTTTGACTTGCAGCATTTATACTGGGATGTGTCTATGTATGAGTCTGCTTGTGTTTATACCATTGGGAGTTTGTTGAGATTCCTGGATGTGTAGATTAATGTTTTTTCAATCAATTTAGGAAGTTCTCAGCCATTATTTCTTTGAATATTTTTTTCTCATTTCTCTCTCCTCTTTTTTCTGGTACTCCCATTATACGTATGTTGGTGTGTTAAATGATGTCGCACATTTCTCTGAGGATCTGTTCATTTTCCTTCATTCTTTCTTAATCTCTGTTCTTCAAACAGCATACTCTCCATCAATCTATCTGAGTTTACTGATTCTCTTTTCTACCCGTTCAAGTTTACTGTTTTGCTTCTCTAGTGAATTTTTTCATTTTAATTATTATACTTTTTAACTACAGAATTTCCATTTGATTCCTTGTATAATTTCTATCTCTTTATTGATATACTCTATTTGATGCAACTTTGTCATCACATCTTCCTTTACTTCTTTTGTCGTGGTTTCCTTTAGTTTTTTGGATGTATTTATAAAGGCTACTTTGAGGGTTTCCTCTATTCGATCCAATACCTGGTCATTCTCATAGGCAGTTTCTGGGTTACCTGATTTTTTTTCCCCTGATACATGAGTCATGCTTTCCTGTTTCTTTGAATGTCTCATGGTCTCATATTTTTTCTTGGAGGCTGGATAATTGTAGATTATAGGCATTAGAGTTTAGATAATATCCCGTAGGAACTCAGTATGGTCTCCTTCCCTGGGGCTTGTTATTGTTATTTGCCTATTTATTTGTGTAGTGGCTGAATGGATTATTCCATCCTTTCTCATTCTCAGTGTAGACTCTGATGTTGCTCCTAAGTGGGTGCAACCATGGGTATGCCCACAGTCACTCTGGAATGACAGTGGTTTGGGTGGGCTTCTCTTTGACTGTCTTTCCCTGACTGCACCGTCTATTAAGCTCCACTGATTGCTGGCTACTTATTATTTTCAACAACATGCTATAGCATACATTTGTTCCCAGACCGAGCCAATCAAATTTGGGCTCATTTGAAGGGATAGTTCTGAGGTCAATGTTTGAGATTTGTTCTGACCCCAGAAGGGCTCTTTCCAAGTATCTCTTTCCCTGATTCTCTCTGGCAAACTAGCCAGGCTACAGTTTAGCCTGCGTCTCTAATGAACTCACTATTTCCCTTTCAACTACATTTTACCACACCCTCCACTGTTTTTTTTTTTTTTTATTATTATTTATTTGACAGAGAGAGACACAGCGAGAGAGGGAACACAAGCGGGGCGGGGGGGGCGGTTTGTGGAGAGAAGCAGGTTTCCCGCCAAGCAGGGAGCCCAATGCGGGGCTAGATCCCAGGACCCTGGGATCATGACCCGAGCGAAGGCAGACACTTAACGACTGAGCCACCCAGGCGCCCCACCCTGCACTGTTTTTTAGAGCACTTTAGGCTTGCACTTCACACTAAATGAAGTCTGTTCCTTTGGAAAGAGATTGGGAGCCCTCTGTTCTACACTCTGCCTCTTCCTCTAGGTAAAACCTCTGGGCCATGACTCTGGAGCTGGGGATAGGGACAGGGTGTGCTTCTCTCTGACGGACAGCTCTGCTTTAGGAGCTCTGAGTGCTCAGGATAGGGGAAGGGCAGTAGCCTCAGGTCTTCCTGGTTTTCCTCTCCCACGATGGAACTTCTGCCTTACAAGCCAAGGGAAGGGGATTGGGACCTAGAATTCTCAGTGGTCTCATGCTCATGGCAGAATGGGGGCTGGGCAGAAGGGAACCCCAAGCAATGCCTCAGCAACAGACAGCCGGGGGTGGGCTGAGAAACACTGGCATCCTGCCCTTTCTGGGAAGATAGCCCTCTCACTGGGAGCTAGAGGGAAAGGGATTTCGGTGCTCTGGGCTGCACCAATCTGGAGTGGAATTACCGTCTTGTTGAGCTGGAGGTGGGGATGGTCTTGGTTCAAACACCATAGACTCTCACTGTTCTCACCAACTTTTAGTAGATTTGCTGAATAAATGTTTCTTCATTTATTATATGCCTCTAGGACCATTTCCAAAGGGTACCTGAGTGCTGTGATGAGCAAAGTCCCCCTCCCACTCCTGGTGGACAAGCAGTGTGAGGGAGAAATATTCTTTTGCTGTTTTAAGCCACTGAGAGTAGGAAGTTTTTCTACACAGCAAATCTAGCTTTGTGGTTCTCAAACTTGAGCATGCACTGGAATCACCAGAAGGCTTATTAAAATGGAGTGCCTTACCTCCTGAGTTTCTGATTTAGCTGATCCGGGTTGGTGCCAGAGAATTCACGTTTCTAATAAGTTCCCAGGTAACGGTGATCCAGGACTCATACTTTGAGAACCACTGCTCCAGCCATCCTTTCTGAAATGTGGGGATGAATAATAGTACAGTAGTACTGACCTCCTTAGAGTATTGTAGGGATTATTGCATTAACATCTGTAAGTCATTTAGAACAGTGTCTGGTACACAGGCAGCCTTAATACTATTATTAATTTGTCCCAAGTTTTTCTTAATATAAAGATAGTCTCAGGCGTTTAAATTTTAATACTCTTTGGCCTTTTACTGAAATAGCCCAGATTTATCTAGACTTCTTTCCAGGATTATCAGCGGTCTCTTTATTCCTTCTTGATCCACTCATAGCTCACACCAAGTGCTAGGAAAGACCGTCATCCAGGCAGGATTGTTAACTAGACAGCATAACCTTGCCTACTTGCCCCGGTCAGCGTGCTCACCCCTACAGGGCTGAAAGCAGCCCCGTTCCTCACCATGCACAAAGGTGCTTAGGCTTTGTGACTATGGTTCTCCTCTAGTCCCACCAGGCCAGGGCCCGGTGGTCTCCTTTTTGATGAACCCAGTACAAGACCCCAGAGTGGTGCTGAGATTTCTTCCTTGTGAAGAGATTGTGCAAACAAGAAAGACAAGAACTAGGCTGAGTCAGGGAGGAGGGGGCTGCTGTGCTTCCATGCCCTTCTTCCAGGTGCATGAGGCATCAGGAGGTTCGCCATTATTCAGGAGGCTGTGGTCCAAAAGGAAAAGGCAAGAGCAAGTCCCTTTGAACTCCTAAGAGGGAAAGAATCATGGGACTGCCATAGAATAAATGATGGCCCTCCATAATTTGATGTCCAATACTGGTCCTGCACCACTAACTCATTTCATCCTCCCAATGGCAAAGCCAGTACCATTATTGCCCTCACTTTACAGTTCAGGGAACTGAGGCACAGAGAGGTTAGGTGTTTTGTCCAAGCCACACAGCCAGTTAAGAGAGCCAAGATTTGAATCCAGATGGTTCTAGAGTCTCCGCTGTCAACACTGCCATTGAATCCCCAGAATGTAAGTGCCATGCAGACAAGACTGGACAGGCACCCATTCTGTCTTATGCGCTGCTGTCGCCCCAGCCCCAGATGGCTGCCTTACCTATAGGAGGTACTCCATAAGCATCTGTAGAATGAGTGAACAAATTCCCAGTTTGGAGCTGGTGAGCGGAGACTGTTGATTA
The DNA here is from genome assembly GCF_009762305.2 of Zalophus californianus. Lineage (NCBI taxonomy): Eukaryota > Metazoa > Chordata > Mammalia > Carnivora > Otariidae > Zalophus > Zalophus californianus. Next base: position 104,402,953 of record NC_045604.1, on the reverse strand, counting down.
TGTGCTCATCGAGTACTGCTTTGTACAAAGGAGGCTCAGAGAAGAGTAACTCCTCTGAGGTCTTGTAGGGCGTGGTGTGGCCAGAACCACTGCCCTTAGTCTAATTAGATGAATTAAGTGCCTGCAAGTCTCTGCCAAAACAAGAACCTGGGACAGGGTGAGGTTCTGCCAGATGGAGGCTGCCCCAGGGAGGCAGTGCCCGGCGAGGGTGGGGGAGGGCACCCTGCCTGACGCTTCCCCCCTCCTAGGACATCATGAGAGACAGACACTGAAGGCAGCTCAGCAATAATACTGAGCTTGGACGCAAGGAAGAACTTGGGGTTTTCCACCATGACCTAGACTGTGGGCTGTGGCCAGAGACCCAGGTTCAAATCCCTGCTCCAGGGATTCTGCTGTCTGGATGAGTTCACTATGCAGATTGATGGATGTGAGTGTGAGTAGTTCAAGCAGGCCCTTACCCTGGTTGGCTCCTCCCAGCCCTGGCCGCAGGGCCTCAGCCCCCAGAAGGCTGCCTCTCCCCACCCCTAGGCAGGAGTGGATTTCCCAGAGAGAGGCTGGGACGCTGGTAGAGGGTGATCTTGCCTCAAATAGGTCACTTTTCCAGCCGGTCACTTTTTCCCGCTGTTGCTGACCCAGAGACAGCGGGCAAACTGGCTTGCCCGAGGAGAGGAAGTGGAAGGGAGGGCAGCGAGCAGAGAGCCTTCCCCCTGCCCTGCCTTCCACCTCCCAGAGCTCCAGTCCTGTGCTGCAGAGGTGCATCGGAGGAGGCCTGGGCTGCCGGCAGAGACCGCGGGCCCGAGACCGTGGAGACCTTGCTTAAAATGCACTTCTGGCCCCACTCCCGAGAGTCCAGGACCTGGCATCTCCATTGTAAGGAGCTCCCCAAACTACTCTGATGCAGGCCTCAGACTGCCCTTTGGGGCACATGCCCCAGGAGTCTCACCCCAGCCCCAAACCTGGTTCTGGGTCACCCTAAATTCCTCCTTCCCATTCTGTTTCTCCATTGCAGGGGAGGCCCTGATGGTGTAGCAGGGCCCTGACTCGGGATTTTCTGCTGACGTACTACACCCCCAGCCCCGACCCTTATTCCTCACCCACTACCCACTTCTGACTCTTTCCCCAACTTGACTTGGCCGAGGATTTGTACTGTTCCTCCTGCAGCTGGCCTGAGCCAGCCCGAAAGTCAGCAGGCTTGGCCTGGTGGAGGGAGCTGCAGGGGACCCACCCAGCAGCTCCGTTTGGGAGGCACCCCCCCTCCCCCATGGAGATGAGGGGCAGGCAGCGAGCCTGGTGCCCAGTGGGGAGGAGGAGGTGGAAACTTTGTCCTGATGGTCAAATGAGGCATGACCAGAGGGCGGGGCCTGGGGGTGGAGGGGTTGGCCGGGCCAGCTCTGTTCCATGCACAAGCATGTGCAGGATGCCATGTGGCTATTTTTACTCCTGCCAAGGAAATAGTGTGATTTATGGGAGGCCTGGTCCCCTTCAGGGCTGTGTTATAAATACACCTGGCCCCACACTCTTGTTCACTTGGAAAGGAAGCTCAGGCCCTGTCCTGTGTGGCCTCTCTCCTGCCTCCCTCCCTGGCCTCACTGGGTCGTGTCCACATGTGGCCTCCTTGGGGTGTCCTCCCTCCCCGCCCCCATGGTGGCTCAGCTCTCAGTTATCAGAGCCTCAGTATGAGTGGGTTTATCAAATGCTTTCAGGAGTGAGACTTGTCTAGAAGCTGGCTTCGATGAGCCAAAGAGGAGAGAGGTTTTGAATTTGGGGTTCACACTGCCTTCAAGGGCCAATCCAGGTAACAGGAAGGAGAGAGGGGCCCAGGCAGGAGGCAGGCAGGCCTAAGAAAAACTCCACTCCTCCTCCAAGATGTACCCCTCTGACCAGAGCCCCATCCGGGAAAGTAGCGGGCAAGACAGAGAGGGTGCTCGTATACCTGCTTTGAGGGGCCTCTCTGGGCCTGGACCGGTCCCGGAAAGATCCCGGGCTCAGGAGCGCCAGCTGGGCTGTTCCATGTGTCAGCTACGTGGTCCTGGGCAAGTCCCTCAATTTCTCTGGCCCTCAAGTTTTTCTTCTGAAAATGGGTGCAGAGGTGCATACCTCCTGGGTCGACGTGTGCGAGATTCAGGCCAGGCCGGACGGACAGGGAGGTATTCAAGGCAGGCAGCCCCGGCCTGGCATCATCCTTGTCCTCTGAGAAGCCCTGACCAGAGGATGGCCCCTCCGCTCTGCCCGGGGGGAGGCAGGGCTGCTTCCCCGTCGCCCCTGGGGGGCACCCAGTTCCGTTGCTCCCGGGAGGTGGTCCTTCAGTGCAGCATCCGCTTCAGAGAAGTCCATGTCCAAACCCGGCTGAGCAAGGGCAGGATGGGTCCCATCACAGATTATCGGGTCACTCTCTCCCCGGCGAGCCCCTCCATGGAGCTACAAGGGGCCCCCGGGGTCACCGAAGAGTGCCAGTCAGCTATTGCCAAACAATGCTGCCTCACAAGCCCCTCAAAAACCCCGATGCTCAAAGCAACAAACGTTTCTCTCCTGCTCATCCTGCCGGGCGGCTGGACTTGGCCCCAGCTTGGGTCCAGGACTGCTCCGCGCGTCTCTCCCGCTCTGTGGACAGGTGGGCTCGCTGGGACGTATGCTTCCCGAAGCCGAGTCAGCGGTCCGGGGGCAGCCCGGTCACCCAAGCCCTTTTCCAAGCTCTGCTCGCCTCCTACCTAGCAAGTCTCAGCCAAGGCCAATCTAAATGCGGTGGGAGGCACACTCCTCCCGTGGAGGGGCTCACCGGGGCGGTGGGGGAGTGACCTGATAATCTCATGGACTAATTTTGCAATCTGCCCTGGACCAGGATAGGGGATCCTGGAGATACGTGGGGCAAGCGAAGGGAGAAGGGACAGATGTTGCAACATCCCCGGGCCCCAGCTCCTTCCAGAGCCTTCGCGCTTCTGTCTTGAGGGTGGGAGGTGGAGGGAACTGCTTAGTTATTCCTATGCTCAGCTCTTCGGCAGTTCTGAGCCTTGCTTGTCCTGGGACAGGCCCCGCAAAGAGGAAGAGGAGACGGGAGGGGATGTCTGACGCCCAACCCCACAACTGCGTCACCTTGAAAAGGAATGAACTTTAATTCCAGTACCTTCCATGACGTAACTGACCAAGGTCCGGGCTTGGAGAACGACACTGGACTGTAGAATTTCTGATGAGGAAAATAATCCAGACAGGAGGAAGGAGGGCGGGGGGGGGGGGGGGTCCCCCACTCCCTGCACCCGGGAATTGTGGGAAAGGAAGGGACAGCCACGTGTGTCCCCACCCGAGCTTCTGGATAGATGGAGAGGGGCTCTCTCGCCCCGCTGCCCATTGGGACCTTGAAGGAAACCCCTTGGGCCGAGCCACATCAAAACGGACACAGTGGCCAGTGTGGTGAGGCAGGAGAAGCCTGGACACGGAGCCCTCCACGGCCCCCCCGAGTGGGTCCTGGGGGCGAGTCCCAGGTGAGAAGGCAGCCGTCCGCTCCGGGGACGGCTGTGATGGGAAGGTGCCGCTCAGCTGAGGGCGACGGGGCCCACGCCAGGCCCGCATCCTGGGGACCGGCAGACACCAGCGGGTGCAAGCGCAGGCCCCCGGCAAGCAGGAAGCTGGACCCTTCACCCCTGCCTCCCTGTGCATCCTGGCTGCCCCCTCTGAGAGCGGGGAGGCGTGTGGAGACCCCCTGCCTATCCCCACACGCTGTTACTGCTAGCACCACTGTCCCCCGGGAAAGGTCAGAGCAGTTCACTCTCTTGCTTAACATTTGTGGCCAGCCCCTTGCCGTGGGGCCGGGGTCCACTCCACGGCCTTCCCTGACTCTCTAGCCCGCCCCCCCACCCAGGCCACAGCTGGCTCCAGCCACGCCACAGCTGGCAGAGATCTCTGGTTGTCCCTTGATATCCTTCCCCCCCTTTTTCCATGGCATTTAAACCCCTGAGTTTTAGCTGGACATGTGGCCACCCAGAATAATCTCTTGGCTGTCCTTGTGGCTAGGGTGGTTACAAACCAAGTTCTGGCCAACAGGTTATAAACAGTGTCACCTGTCAGCTTCTGAAAGCCTTCCTTCTAAACACTGACATGTATATTTCCCTCCCTTCTTCTTCACCTCTTTCTCTACGTCATTGCCTGGGATGTGGGTGCAATGGCTGGGACTCTAACTGCCATCTTGGGCCAAGAGGTCAAAACCCACATTCCAGGGATGTGTGGTGAGCTGGCAAGAGCCTGGGTCCCAGAGGAATTCATGGAGCCGAGCCACCATGTCAGCCCTGACTGCCTCCCTCCGGACTTTTCCATGAGAAGGGGGGCAGGAGGCGGGGAGAGAAGCTTCTATCTTGTTGAAGCCACTGCCTTTTTATCACTGTCACTAACACACCGAACTCACTGTTTCCAGATTCTTCCACACCTCCAGGTCTTTGCTCCTGCTCTTTTCTTTTCCTGCATTTTCCTGTCGCCCCACTACCACCCAACAAGCTGAGAAACTCCCATTTACCTTTAAAAACTCACCCCAGGCATCATCTTCCCTGTGACAAAATCTAAAACTACACTGATTTTAGGTGATCCATGAGCCGTTTCTTCGCTTTTTACTTGCATTTTATTCTTAAACTCTCACAAAGTTGGCTGCTCCCGGTTGTGGGTTCCCCCACTGAGGCTCAGTGCCCCAGTGCCCTCCAGATGCCTGTCTCTCCAGCCCAGCAGCATGCTCCTCAGCGACTTTGTGTCTTTACCCTCCTGGTCCTTCACGAACTACAATTCATCCATGGGGTCTGGTGGGTGTCTGCAGGGTCGGGGTGATTCTGAGTCCCAATCCAGCCCTTTCTGTCATTCTGTCCCCCTCACACCCGCCCCAGGCTGGCAAGAGTGTGGCAAGACGGTGAGGGTCAGCCCAAGCCAAGGGTAGGCCAGGGGGCCACACCCCTGGGCCGTGCCAGGAACAGTGCTGGGGGGTGGGAGGTCCACTCTAGGGTGTGGAGGTGGGGGCCTCAGCCCAGGGCTGTGGAGGACAGGGCCCAGGTGTCAGGGCTGCAGAAGGGAGGAAAAGGGCAGCTTGTAAAGTGTAGATTCCCCTCCCCAGAACCTTACACCGCCCAGCCCTCGCAGACAGTCTGGGCATTATTGCTCTAGCCCTGGAAGGGCCTCAGGCGGGCCCACTTCTGCTCCCAGCTCTCTGGGACACTGACTTACAGGGGACCCTCTCTGGAGCCAGCCTCGTTCTTAGCAAGGATGTTGTCAGAGTGCTGGGCCCCTTCTGGACGGAGCTCCCCTGCCTCCTCCGCTCCCTATGCCCAAAGAGCAGGTGACGCCACTTGGAGAACTGGCCATGGATGGTGGGCACCCGGCCCGGCCTCAGGGCCACACATCTTGAGAACAGACAGAGCCCCAACTCCAGACTGAACTCTGCTCTCTGATTGTGTCTGCACGGGACCACACCAAAGTCGGTATGTCAGAGAGGAAATCCATCTGTCCCTTAAGGTGCTTTGTCGTCTGGTTCTTAGAGAGAAAGGAGCTGGGCAGACAAACCACATCCGATAAGATTGTGTGATTACAACGAACAGAATGGATTCAGGATATTCCCTGGACCGGCCGATGAACTGGACGGTGAGAATCCAAGGTGTGCCCAGGTTTCTAAGCACAAAGCCCCAGCGGATGTGAGGATAGAGCAGAGGCAGTGGGCAGGCCAGGGTGGGGGCCAACAGGAAGCCTGTTCCAGCCACGGGGCGCAGGAGACGTCTGCAGGACTGACGGATGATGGACGGACAGCCAAGTGGAGACCGATGTCAGGCACACAGGGGGGATGTCGGAGCTCAGGGGGCAGGCTAGGCCGGAGACTTCGTACAAAGGAGAGAGATCCTTGACGGGGAAACTGGTGTTGCCCTGTCCGCACTCAGAGAGTAACGGGGAAGTTGAGGCACACCAACAACGTGCTGGTCAAAGTCAGGGAACCAGATGCCTTTTCTGAGGATCTAGAATGTAAGCTCCATGTGGGCAGGGACCCTGTCACTTGTCTCCTTCCCCGACCCTGGCCCTCCTGGAGAGCCTCCCAGACGCCCCCAGGGGAGCTGACCACGCCTCCCCCACCCCAAAGTATCCCCCTAGCATCAGACATGCTTTGCCGTAGGGAGTACTGCTTTTAAGGGAAAATAAGTGAAGGAAGGCGGGATTTGGGGCTGGAGGTGGTGGAGACAAATGCAAAGGATCCGTGTCAGACGAGGCCCCTCCCTGCAGTCTGGGAAGTGGGTGCGCCTGCCTGGCCTTCTCCACGGGGAGAGTGTAGGAGCAGGCGGAAGACAGGGAGAGGGCAGATGCCAGGGGCCGCATGTGGCCCCCACTCACACCCGCAGGGCAGGGTGGGCCCAGCCTGCACCTGGAGGGGGGATGGGGCCCTGGAGGACACCTGGAGGGCCTGATCTTGCTCCCACCCCTCACAGTAGGGAGGAAGGAACCCGGACAAGTGGGGTGCAGGCCCAGAGTCTCCTACCCCCCTAATGCAGGGAGCTGAGGTGATTGTCCAGGTCAGGCAGCCTGGCGAGGGGCATGCGGCCCTCCAGGCACCAACCCCTCCTGAGCCCTTTCTGCAGCTGGAGGCCATTTCCTTCCCTAAGATCATAGCTCCTCCCCCCCGCCAGGTGACACAGCTGGGACAGGAGCCCGGGGACTGCCATCCACCCTAGAACCCTTTCCGCCCCTCAGCTGCTGTGTCCCGTGCCTGCGAACCCCAGCTCCTTGCTTCCTCTCTGGGGGCAGCCCTGGGTGAGAGTGGGGACCGGGGGGCTGGCGGGGGGGGGAGACTGGGCTGCCCAAACCTTCTGTGGGTCCTGTTCTCTCAGGGGCCAACAAAACTCAGGGTGGGGGCTCCGCCTTCCATTCTGCCCCTGTGGCCACACAGCAACTATGGCCATGGGGTTGCGGTGGGGGGGGGGAAGAAAACCCCAACACCCCGCTTTCCACCCCAGGCCCCAACTTCTCTGTATTTGTTTATTTACCTTGGAAAAGGCCCCACGGCCCAGGCAGGAAATGGGCCAATTTCAGGAGGCTCGGGCCGGGCTGGGGAACAAGGAGCCACATTGTGCTCCATGCCCGGCTGCTCCCCACCCTGGGCCTGCCGCGGGAGCCCGGAGAGGGGGATCTGCGTGGGGGCCCGGCAGGAAGGAGGCGTGGGGCCGAGGGGCTGCCAGCGTTCTCAGCCAGCCTGCCATGAAAGGGCTTCTGTGCGGGGGCGGGACGGGGGCTGCTGTGCCCCCACCCCTCCTGGGAGTGGTTGAGGCAAGGATGCGGGGCAGGGGGCAGCCTAGGGCCCTCCTGACACCGGACCTGCCGGCTCAGCTTGGAGGCGTTCTGGCTGTGGTCCCCACCCCCTGTCTCTTCCCGGGCAGATGCCACCCTTTACTGGGGGGACGTCCTGCCCTCAGCCCCCCCTCCCTGGTCCCAGCTCCTGCCAGGCAGCTGGCCCAATCTCAGGCCTCCCTGTGGAGGAGACTGCAGGCTGGAGAGTCCTGTGGTCAGAGCCCTGCCCTGGCTGACGAGGGCCAAACCAGTGTGGAGCTTGATGTCACCACAGGGGCACTCAGGGAGGGCTGGCCCTTCTGCAACTCTGGACTCTTCCATACCAGCAGGCTGTGTCCATACAGGCTGATCATTCACTCATTCATTCATTCATTCAACATGTGGCTCCCCGTCCGCAGCCACACACTCCCTTCTTCTCTATTCCTGCAGCCCTGCCAGGCTCCCCGGGGGTTGAATAGGGCTACCGGGAAACACAGATCTGAGTATGGTGCCCCGTCTCTAGGGGTCTTCTTCAGAAACTTCCTACTATTTTCCCCTGTGCTCAGGCCCCAGCACACCCATGACAGGGTGCGGGGGGCCGTGGGGGGTCGGGGTGAGATGGACTTCCACCCAACACTCAGGGCAACTTTGGGATGGATGGACACGTCCTTCCAGCTGGGAGAGAGTCTGAGGGGCCTCAGAACTGGGGTGAAGACCTGGAACCTGGGACAGCCCCTCCCACCCCCACTCAGGGCTCTGAGGTGGCTCTGTGCCCCCACCCCTGCTGCCCACACAGCCCCACACCACCCGGTGTGTGCGTTTATCTGCGTTCATCTCCGACTGGATCGTCAGCCCCACCGGCAGGGACCGGGTCTGTCTCCTCACTGTGGGCCATAGTAGGTGCTCAGCACACGTGTACGGGATGAAGGAAGCAGGAACGGAAGGGAGGAGCAAAGGAAAGAAACAACCAGAATATAAGGAGAGATCATCTGCCTCCAGAGGGGTGGGCTCGATATTGTAAAGTTGTCCGTTCCCCCCAAATCAATCTAGAACTTCAATAAATGACTCTCTAAATCCAACAGGATTATTTATGGAAGTAGATGGTAGAGATCATCTAGAAAACGAAACAAGGAACAAGAGCCAAGACGACCCACATAAAGCACAAAGACAAGGACCCACCCTTCCAGCTATGAAAGCAAAGGGCACGTTCACAGTCGTGGCAACAAATGGGTCCTGCACATTCGCTGCGCTTGCAGCCGTGGCTGGGGGCCCGGCCGCGCATCCCGCACCGCCAGGAGCAGCTGTTCCCGGATGAACCCATCAGAACCTCACGCGAATCCCTTCTTACAGCTACCGCCATTTCCAGCTAAGGCAACTGAGGCACAAAGGAGTTAGGGCACTGGCTCAGGACTCACCTGGTACGCCCCAGGGCCTGTTCTAAGCGCTTCGATCTCTCAACCCACGCAGGCGGTACTGTTACTCATTCAGTCCAGCTAGAATATATCCGCGCCGTGTGAAATCCTGGGCCGTGGTTATAAAGGAGGTCGACTGAACTTTGCAAGGGTCCAAGACCCATCACATGAGAAAAACCTACAGAATGATACATACATACATCATTGAAAGGAGACTCAGGAAAACTCCCGTTCTGTATACATGTGTGTGGAGGGATGTGAGTGCATGGAAGCTTCTGGAAGCCAACAAAACGAGACCCACAGTGTCACCTCTGCAGAGGGGAGAGGGATGGGGACTTTTGGATTCATGCGCCCCTTTCCTTCCTAAGTGGTAAAATAAAACACACAGAAACGTGCACAATGGTGATTAACATAACAATAAAAAAATTTTTTAAAAAAAGAAACGTGCACAAAATAGAAGTGTCCCCACAGAAACTTGTTATCAAAAGAGCACCTGTGTGACCCCACCCAGGCAAGAGAGAGACACGCGGTCAATCCCACAGCCTCCGCCTCTGCCCTTCCCAAACCTGACCAACTCCCGGTCCCCGCCGGACTGCCACATCCTCCCTACCAATTATGACCTTAACCTCTTGACATTTTGGTAACATTTAACATAAACAGCGATTTACTTTTGCCTGTTTCCAGGCTTTGCCTAAGCAACCGGTACGTTCCTGTCAGACCCGGCTTCTTTCAGCCTAGCGATTGAAAGGTTCACCACGTCGGTGTGCGTAGCTTGTAGAAAGACACTCATCTCATTCATGGGGCTCCCTCCTCGTGACCTGTCACCTGCCAGAGGTCCCACCTCCTCATGCCATCACCCCGGGGGGTGGGTTTCCGCCTAGGAATTTGTGGGGGGGAGGACACAAACAGTCTATAAGTAAGCCCCAAACTGGAGACAACCCAGATGTCCATCAACAGGAGAACACACCAACTGTGCCGGGTCCGTACAACGGAGCCCCACTCGGCAACAAGAGCAAACGAATCACAGAGCCTCACAGCGCCACAGAGGAGTGGCCCGGACACCACTCCGAGCGCAAGCAGCCAGACACAAAGAGCAAATACCGTCCGATTCCATTTATACGCCGGGCAAGAACAGGTGCAGCTAAGCCGGGACGCAAGCCGTGAGAACGGGCGGAGCAGCTGGCCGCAGGGGGACCGACCGAGGCAGCGACGGGGGGCGGGGGGTAGCACGCCTGCTCCGTTTCTTGAGCTGGGGGGTGGTCACGTGGCCATATTTGCTTTGTTAATAATTGGTCAAGCTGGACCCACAAGACCTGTGCGTTTTAACATAAATTCCATCGCGATAAAGAAAAAACTATCTGCATGTATTACCTTAATTACCATGGGGCGCCTGGGCGGCTCAGTCGGTTGAGCTTCCCGACTCTTTTTTTTTTTTTAAATATATTTTTTGTTGTTTTTTTTTTTTAAGGATTTTATTTATTTATTTGACAGAGAGAGACACAGCGAGAGAGGGAACACAAGCAGGGGGAGTGGGAGAGGGAGAAGCAGGCTTCCCGCTGAGCAGGGAGCCCGATGTGGGGCTCGATCCCAGGACCCTGGGATCATGACCTGAGCCGAAGGCAGACGCTTAACGACTGAGCCACCCAGGCGCCCTTCACTTTCTTTTTAATGTTTTTTATTTATTATTTATTTATTTGTAATCTCCACACCCAACGTGGGGCTCAAATTCATGACCCCGAGATCAAGAGTCACACGTTCCACCCACCAACTGAGCCAGCCAGGTACCCCCCATCTCACTTTTTATTATAAACTCATGTCTACTCTAAAGTTTGCACAGAGCATAATGCTAGTTTTTTTCTTAATATGTGTGATTATAAACTATATATATTATATTTCTTTCTCTTTAAAAAGAGTAAATCAGAAAGCAATAGTGATGAAGAGTCCACCGTGAGCAAAGGGACTGTCCTGAGCAAAGATGCAGCCCCAACCCAGAGGTTGGGGCGCGGTGTTAGGTGCCCACCAGGGGCATGAGGGCTGGGACCCTGGGCTCCATGAATGGGAGGTGGGCTCCAGCTGGGAAGCTGAACACTGAGCCCAGGGCAAGGCCTTGCTCACTAGTCTGGACCTTTTGGGTCTGACCCTACAGAAAGTGGGAGCCAGTGAAGACATGGGAGCAGAGTAGATGTGGTATGTCACAAAGATCTAGTCTGTCCTTGAGGGAGGCCACTGTGGGTCAGGAGACAGGGGAGGGTGCCCCCGGCTGTGGGTGGACTCAGGGAGATTTCTCACCTGCAGGGGACCACAGAAGGCCTGCAGGGCTCTCCCGGCAGACTCTCCCTCCTTTCCAGGAGAAAGCTCCAGCCCCGGGGGGCTGTGCGCCTGGGGGAGCCGTCCCAGCATCCCCAGAGCACCAGCCCCGCAGCCCAGGGACAATACACAGATTGCCTCAGATGACTGCTGCTGGGCACGGTTGGCATCCAGGCCGCTGAATCCAGAAACCATGTTCTGAACCATCTTGCGACGTGGCCGCGTGGGGCCTGGAGGCCACCAAGATACACTTGCCGTCTGCCCTGGGTCGGTGCCTGCAGAAATGGTAGCACGGGCCCTGGGAGAAGACATACGGGACGGGGGGCTCCTGTGCTTCGCGTGGAATCACACTCCCCTTTGCCTCTCCCCAGTGCACACCCGGGAATGGCCAGGACCAGGCAAGAACCAGGAGGCCCCGGGTGGGAGGGATGTGCCCCCTCCATGTGCTGCAGCCATTCATGGGAGTGACAGGAGGATGGGGCCTGTCTGGTGGCATGACCTAGGCCTCAGTCTCCTCATCTGTCAAATGGGACCAACAAGGTCATGGGTATGAAAGGGCTTCACAGGACACAGGGAGCGTTGGGACCGGAATCCGAAAGCACTGGAGCCTGGAAGGGGAGGCAGTCTGGGTCTTGAAGAGGTGGGAGGCCCTCCCTGGGCTGTGGTGGGCGGGGGGGAGGGGTCTGGGGGCGATGTCCACACCTTTTCCTCCACACGTCCACCCCTGGCTGAGGGGGGACATGGTCTGGAGTGGCTAAAGGTCGTGCCTCGGCATCTGACAGGCCTTGTTAGGCTTCTGCCTTCACAGCTGGTGTGGCCCAGAGCCAGGCCCCTGCGTGGGCCTAGGCAGGAGAATGGCTCCAGAACACACTCGGGACCATCGAGCCTGGAGCCTCCCCAGGCAGGGGCGGCGGAGGGTGAGGTGAGCCCCTTGGCCAGGGCCCGCTTGCCCAGCAGGCAGGTGACTTGCCCTGGGAGAAGCCCCAGACAGCCCCCACAGCCCCGCAGACAGCAGTCTCAGAGAGGGTGGGGGTCCCGGGCCCCAGGCTGAGGGTGTGAGGCCCGAGACCCCTGGCTGCATGGGGCAGGGGCTGGTGCGGAGGCATCGGAGGCAGCGGAGGCCAGGATGGGGCCTCCTTCCTCCCTGCTCGCAGCTGAGGTTACTTTTTTCCCCTCCGCTGCTGCTGGATTTCCCTCCGAGTTGGATCACTAAGCAGCAGGTTCCAACGTCAACGAAACAGGAGCTCGAGCTGCCGCACAAAAGCGGCTTTCAGTAGTGGCCGGCGCCTGCGGGCCGGTCCTGGCCGCCGGGTGGCTACAGCAGCCCCAGCCCGGCTAGGGGCTGGACACTGGCCGGGGGGCTCCCTGGAGGTGGGGCGTCCCTTTGCCCCGCCCCCGACACTCGCAGACGTCACGCCCCTCCCTGGCAGCAACCCCAGAGTCCCGCACAGAAAGGGCCTGCTTCCTGCTGGTAGCTCCGCAACCCCCCCCCGCCCCCCCCCCGCCCGCCCGCCCGCCCCCCGCCTCAAATGCCTTCCTCCTTCCCTTGGCCCGGAGAAATCACTCACGTGCGTGTCACCTCTTTGGATCCTGGCCTGACCCAGCAGAGCCCACGCTTGTCCTTTGCCCCCATAGCACTCAGCACAGACCTAGTAATGGACACCCTCTCTTAAAACCATCCTGGGCTCCCCATTGCCCGAAGGTAAATCCCGGCCTCCACTATGACCCTGACACCCGGCAGGCTGCCTCCTTTTTCCCTCCAAAGCTTTTGCAAAGGCTGTGCCCTCTGTCTAGAACACCCTACCTTCTCTTCTCCCTGGCCTCCACTTGGCTTTGAGACCTAGCTCGCGCATCCTATTGACACCCACCCCGCGGGGGGGGGGGGGGGGGGGGCGGGGAACTCCCGTAATCACAGATGTCAGCTGACACCACAGGGGGCGCTATTCTGTCCGTGACTGACTCCTGCTGCCAGGGAACAACCGGAGAGCAGGCTCCCAGTCTGGCTCATCCTGTGTCCCCAGCGTCTAGCCCAGTCTGTGCTGTGTGCGCAAATGGAGGTGCTCAGTGAAGTCTTGCTACCAAAAATTCCTATAAAATCACATTAACATTCCACTTATACAAACTAAATGCAAATTACACTATACTGACCTCAGTCCATCACCTGGGGAGAGGGGAGAAGGTACAAGACAACTTTTGGGGGTGAAGAATATATTCATTAGTATTATTTTTCTTTTTTTTAAAGATTTTATTTATTTGACAGAGAGAGACACAGCGAGAGAGGGAACACAAGCAGGGGGAGCGGGAGAGGGAGAAGCGGGCTTCCCGCCGAGCAGGGAGCCCGATGCGGGACTCGATCCCAGGACCCTGGGATCATGACTTGAGCCGAAGGCAGACGCTTAACGACTGAGCCACCCAGGCGCCCCAGAATTATTTTTCAATCCTGGCACAGTTGCTTGCCCTTAGGTCAGTAGCTTGAACTCTCTCTAGTTCCCTTTCCTCACCTAAAAATTCAAATAAATAATAACCAGCTCATAAGGTGTTAAGAGGACTAAATAAAATGTAAATTAATACTTAATAAAAGATACTTATCTTTAAGCTCATTTTGCCCTATACTGGCCAGTTATTATATATATAGCAGTCACATATGTACCAGTTATTAATATTTTAATGTGTTATTTCCAAGTAAGACATTTGCATTTTAACCAGAAGATAGTCATTATCTGCATCAATTGTGGTGATGATTTCACAAGTATATCCATATGTCAAAACTCATCAAATTGTACACTTTAACTATGGGAACTGTACATCAATAATGTACCTCAATGATGCTATAAAAAAATTCACACATCCGTTGATCCATCAAGTTCTCAGGCTCTATGCCATAAAAATAAAAACACAAGTACATCCAGGAATTGACAAACATTTTCTGTAAAGAGCCAAATAGTACAAGTCGTACAAGTTTTCCATTTTGTGGCCCATGTGGTTTCGGTCACAACTACTCATCTCTACCATTGTTGCTCAAAGACCATGGACTCCACGTCAACCAGTGAGCATGGTTTTGTTCCAATAAAACTTTATTTACAAAAACAGGCAGCAGGCCAGATTTGGCCTGTGGACCACAGTTTGCAGACCCTGAATATAGATACATATACTCATGGATCTGCGTGGTAATAGGAATCATAATAGAAACCACCTAAATGCCTATCTAAAGGGGATTAGCTAAATAGTTTATAATAATTCCACACCGTGGGAATCAGAGTGACAATTAAAAAGAATGGGTTGCATCCTGTGTGCTGACATGGACATTCATGACAGATTTTCTGTTTCAACTATTATGAGAATTTAAAAATATACAGAAAAGTTGAACCAAATTTATAGTGAGCACCTGAACACTCACCATGTAGATTCTAACATGAACATTTTGCTACACTGATTTTAATCATCTATCCATCCATCCGTCCATGATAGATTTTTAGGTGAGAGAAATGAAGTGTAAAAATGTACAATATTGGGGCACTTGGGTGGCTCAGTCGGTTGAGCACAGGACTCCTGATTTCAGCTCAGGCCATGATCTCAGCTTCATGAGACTGAGCCCCCTGATGAGCTCTGCACTGAGCGTGGGGCCTGCTTGAGATTCTCTCTCTCTCTCCCTCTGCCCCTCCCCCCCACCCTGCTCTCTCATTCTTTCTCTCTCTCTCAAAAAAAGTACAATATTAATTCCATTTTAGTAAAACAAAAACAAGAAAAGACTGCACTGTGTGTGGATGTGTTTGCAAAGTCTAGGAGAAAGTATCAAAAACTTTTTAAGATTTTATTTATCTAGCAGAGAGAAAGAGAGCACAAGCAGGGGGAGTGGGAGAAGGAGAAGCAGAGTCCCCGCTGAGCGGGGAGCCTGACGCGGGGCTCGATCCCAGGACCCTGGATCCTGACCTGAGTTGAAGGCAGACACCTAACTGACTGAGCCACCCAGGCGCCCGAGAGGTGCCTGAACTCTTAATGTTGATTCCCTGAGGGCCAGGTTTGTAAGGAGAGGCGGACATGATCATCTTAATTTCTCTCCTCACCTCTAATGCTGACTAGTTGTGAACACTAGAAATGCCTTAACAAGGAATTTTAAAAACTCTTCTTTAGAATGGAACAGTCTTGTCCAGCCCTTGACATCGCCATCAAGGGAAACTGAGTCAGAAGGGTTCAAGTTTTGGGGAGGTGAGCCCATTCCCAGAGCCCCTCCCCCCCCGGCAGCATGTCAGCCAGTCCTGCCCCGTGCATGGGGGTGTGTGCACATACAGGAGCAACCGGGCCCCTGCGTGTCCCTGCAGATGCTTACACTTACCTCGCCCCCGCCTCCCCGTCCCAGCGCACCCACCTCCTTCTGCCCGGGAGCAGGTGTGTCAGTGTGCCTGCCAGGTCCTCCCGCACCAGCGACAGCCCTCCTGCAGGGTGTCCTGGGCACCTGCAGAAGATGCGGCCTGAGCCTGCTTCCTCACACAAACACCTCTGTGCTCCAGGCTCCAATCACTACCCTTCCCCACCCTCAGGCCCCACTGGCATTCAGGCCTTTCCAGAAAGATCTACGGCCCCCTCCTCATAGCGGCATGTTTTTCATTCAACAAACATTTATGGGGACTTGCTCCGGGCCAGGCGCCCAAGACACCCAGTTGCTTCCAGGCTTGTGGGGAAGACAGGCGCAGGTGTGGTGGCCCCAGGGCACAGAGGCGGGCACCAGGGCCATCCGGCAGGGCGGCGTCCTGGAGGAGGCAGTATCAGAGCCAAGGGGGAGGGCAGCAAGTGTGCACTGGGGGGGTGACAAGTTGCCACAGTCAGGGAGGACGTGGTAAGAAGGGCCTCTGGGAGTGCAAGCCAAGGAGACAAGAGGGGTGGGGGGGACGAGAGGGACCGGGTGTCCCTTCCCATGTGCGCAGGGCCCCCAGGAAGGCAGGCCTCTCCGGGGAGGAGCCGAGGGGGGGTTCTACGACCACCTCGCCCCTGTCTCTGGCCCCTCTGCCCAGTGAAGCAGGAATGGGGGGTGGGCACTGATGGTAATCCCCCTCCTCCTGGTCCATCGGCTCCCTTTCAGCGAGCCCGCGGGTTATTGTTCTGCCTTTGTAAAGACGGAGATCGAGTGACAAAGCCGGGTGGGTGGGCAGGCGGCCCAAGAGGCCTCTTCTCTCCAAGCAGCATCTGCATGGGGGAGGGGTCCTTCCACACCCCCACCTTTGGCTTCCCAGGAGCAGCTGTTGCCATGGTGACAGGCCTGGCATCCCCCAGCTCCTGGGGCGCCCTCCCCACTGCCGCTGACAGAGGGAGGGCCCCCAGACTCCTCTCCACCCTGCTGGGGGGCAGGGGCACAAAAACCCTGGCTCCTGTGCCCAGTGTGGGTAGCAGGAAGCCTCCACTGTCCTCAGCCTCCACCCCCGCTGCCCACAGAGGGGCTCCTCTGGAGCCCCCACCTCCTACGGACACCCTGACATGGGGCCCCGGTATCATTCATGCACCTATGCCTCTGGGGGGCCAGACGCATAGAGAACTAAAATGTCCCCATGGTCCTCCAGGGGCTGCTGGTACTGGGGTGGAGGGAGGGCTAAGAGTTCCCGAGTGCACAGGGAGGGGACAGTGGGGGGGGCAAGGACCCTGAGGCCCCGGAGCAGAGACTCCAGACCCATCCAGGAGAGCTGGGGGGCAGCCCCTGAGAGGTGATGCCTGAGGCTGGTGTACCCAGCAGAGCAGAAGAGAAGAGCCTCCTGGGCTGGGGAGATTGAAGGCATGAGGGAGGGACGTGGCATGGTGCTCCCAACGGGGGTGGGGAGAGTCATGGCGGGAGATGAAGAGGCAGGCTGGGGGCTACGGCTGGAAGGCCATCTGCAGTCATCCTCAGGAGCATGAGCTTCACCCTGAGCAATGGGAAGCTGCCTCTGGCATTCTGTGAAACTGTTATCCCTGACCACAGGGTCAAGGCGGGGTCCTTTTTTGCAAGATACCCGACCTCCTTGGGAAGTTCAGGATCTTGCAGCCATACCTCTCGAGACTCAGGTGGACTGAGTGTGGACGAGGCACTGGGCACCGGGCTGCACGCACCTCCACAGATGGCCCATCTCGTGGGGGCCTCTCAGAGAGCACGAGTCTGGGTGCACGCCCGCGACAGAGCACGTCCCTTTTCTTCTGCCTTCCCCACCTCAGCATGGCTCTGAGGGCACTGAGCGCATCATCCTGAGTTCCCACCACAGGGCGGGTACCCTTCCTCTGGTGGTGATGGGCAGCCTCATGCTGGGGAAGAGCCTGGAGGCTCACCCTGACCCTGTGGAGCTGTGTAATCCAAGCAAATATCTTGAGTTTTCTGCGCCTCAATTTCTCTTCTATAAAATGATTACAGATTTCCTTTGCAGAACTGTTATGAGGGTTAGAAAGGTCATGGTGGGAAGTGCCTGGCCCAGGGTTTGTGTGGTTCATGGGACGTTCTGGGTCCATCTCCTAGACCCCCTGCAGGGCAGGCCTCTCCCTCGGTCCCTCGTGCTCTAAGCACCCTGAGCAGCAGCTAGGGCGTCTGGACCTGTGGAGTCTGAGTCTGGGTCTTCCTCACCTCACCCTTCCGGGGGTGAGGGCAGACGTGAAGAGGGTAATGAGGTGGACTCCTAAGGTATCTGTGAGGTGTCCACTGTGCACAGTCCCTCTGCTCTGCAGGCACAGGAAGGAGAATGGGGCTCTCGGGAGGTTGTTGGGGTGGAGGCTGCAGGCTCCCTGACCAGAGAGGACTCCCCAGGGAAAGCCCTGTGCCCAGGGAGCTCAGGGGAGGGGAGAGGAGGGGAAGGGAGAGAGGGGGACACTGGGGTTTCAAAATAAAGTCCTCCAAATACTGTACGATTTCGCTTATATGTGGAATCTAAAGACAAAACAAAACTCACAGATACAAAGAACAGATTGGGAGGGGTGGGCAAAATGGGTGAAGGGGGCCAAGAGGTACAAACTTCCAGTAACAAGTAAGTCCAGCGGACACCGTGTACAAGCTGCTGACTACAGTCAGTAACGTGGTATTGGACGTTTGAAAGTTGCTGAGTGAATCTTGGAAGTTTCATCACAAGTGAAAACAAATGTGTAACTATGTACACTGATAGATGGTGACAAGACTTACTTGGTGATTATTTCCCAGTGTATACAAATACCCAGTCATGTTGTGCGCCTGAAACTAATGTTATATGTCAATTGCAACTTTGATTGAAAAAGCCAAGTCCTGGGGCACCTGGCCAGCTCAATTTGGTGGCGCCTGCAACTTCTGATCTCGTTGTTGTGAGTCTGAGCCCCACCTTAGGTGTAGAGATTACCTAAAAATTAAAAAATAAATAAATAAATATCTTTAAAAAAATAAATAATAAAAAGCAGAGTCCTTCAGCTCTGAGGGAAGCACTTCCTAAGTGCCTCTCAAAGGTGTCAAGGTGGCATCCTAGAGAGCGGAGCCTCTGGGCGATACAGTGACGCCGCGTGGCCCCCACTCTCCCCAGAGGAGTACAGCAACCTTATGGACCGAGTATAGGGGTGGTGGGGGGACATCTGGCTGGCTCCGTCGGTAAAGCAAGTGACCCTTGACCCTGGGGTTGTAAGTTCGAGTATGGGGTCCGGACTCAGTCACAGATGCAACACTTAATAGCTCCGTGCCCTTGGGTATGTCACTCCTCTCTGAGCCTCGGGTTCCCCACCTGGATTGCGGAGAAGGGACAATGAGGTCATGTTGTGCAGTGTGACCGATAAGCAGGACGCATGCAACAAATGAGTTGCTTGTTTCCACAAGGCTGTCTGCCCGTTTTGTAGGAAAGGAAACAGAGGCTGAGGGAGAAGAGCCCAAAGTCGCATACAATTGGTGAGGTCGCAGGCTGCACCTGAACTGTCACTGAGTACAAGGCCGAGGCTTCGCAACGCGTGGAGGCCTCAGAAATGGGTCTGCCGCCTGGGGTAAAGAGAGGCGACCCGGGATGAAGGGCAAAAGAATCTTCCGGCGGTCTGGTCGCGGGGACCGTGGGGCAACAAGAGAAGGGGAAGCACCGAGTGTGAGCGCACGGGCCCGGGGCGCACCTGCACCCCGCGCCGCCGGATCGCGCCCACGCGAGTGCCGCGTCGCGGCGGGGAGACGCTGCGCCTTTAAAGGCCGGCGGGGGGAGGGGCGTGCCCGGCGCGCGGAGGGCCCGCCCCTGGGCGTGTCTGCCCGGCGCCCCGCCCCGAGGTTTGTAGCGGCGACCCCGGGAGGCGGCGACGGCTCTGGCTCCGCGGCCGCTCGAGTGGCAGCGGCGCTGGCCGCTCGGCGGGCTCGGCGCCTCCTCTCCCTCGGGCGGCTTCCCTGCGCGCTGCCGGGGCGCCCGGACGCACGCGGGGGGCTCGGCGATGGCCCGCGCCCCGCGACGTGGCGGGCGGGCACGGGGGCGCCGGACGGTGCGGCCCGAGTGAGCCGGGGCCGCCCTCCCGCCCTCGGCCGGGGCCGCCCGGGATGGCCGTGCCGCCGCTCCGCCGGGCGCTGCTGCTGTGGCAGCTGCTGGCGGCGGGCGGCGCGGCGCTGGAGATCGGCCGTTTCGACCCGGAGCGCGGGCGCGGGCCGGCGCCCTGCCAGGCGGTGGAGATCCCCATGTGCCGCGGCATCGGCTACAACCTGACCCGCATGCCCAACCTGCTGGGCCACACGTCGCAGGGCGAGGCGGCCGCGGAGCTGGCCGAGTTTGCGCCGCTCGTGCAGTACGGCTGCCACAGCCACCTGCGCTTCTTCCTGTGCTCGCTGTACGCGCCCATGTGCACCGACCAGGTCTCGACGCCCATCCCCGCCTGCCGGCCCATGTGCGAGCAGGCGCGCCTGCGCTGCGCGCCCATCATGGAGCAGTTCAACTTCGGCTGGCCCGACTCGCTGGACTGCGCCCGGCTGCCCACGCGCAACGACCCGCACGCGCTCTGCATGGAGGCGCCCGAGAACGCCACGGCGGGCCCCGCCGAGCCCCACAAGGGCCTGGGCATGCTGCCCGTGGCGCCCCGGCCCGCGCGGCCCCCCCGGCGACCCCGCCTCGGGCCCGGGGGGAGGCGGCGGCGGCGGCGGCGGCGGCGGCACCTGCGAGAACCCGGATAAGTTCCAGTACGTGGAGAAGAGCCGCTCGTGCGCGCCGCGCTGCGGGCCGGGCGTCGAGGTGTTCTGGTCGCGGCGCGACAAGGACTTCGCGCTCGTCTGGATGGCCGTGTGGTCGGCGCTGTGCTTCTTCTCCACGGCCTTCACCGTGCTCACCTTCCTGCTGGAGCCCCACCGCTTCCAGTACCCCGAGCGCCCCATCATCTTCCTGTCCATGTGCTACAACGTCTACTCGCTGGCCTTCCTCATCCGCGCGGTGGCGGGCGCCCAGAGCGTGGCCTGCGACCAGGAGGCGGGCGCGCTCTACGTGATCCAGGAGGGGCTGGAGAACACGGGCTGCACCCTCGTCTTCCTGCTGCTCTACTACTTCGGCATGGCCAGCTCGCTGTGGTGGGTGGTGCTGACCCTCACCTGGTTCCTGGCGGCCGGCAAGAAGTGGGGCCACGAGGCCATCGAGGCCCATGGCAGCTACTTCCACATGGCGGCCTGGGGCCTGCCGGCCCTCAAGACCATCGTCATCCTGACGCTGCGCAAGGTGGCCGGGGACGAGCTCACGGGGCTCTGCTACGTGGCCAGCATGGATGCGGCTGCACTGACCGGCTTCGTGCTTGTGCCCCTCTCCTGCTACCTGGTGCTGGGCACCAGCTTCCTCCTGACGGGCTTCGTGGCCCTCTTCCACATCCGCAAGATCATGAAGACAGGTGGCACCAACACGGAGAAGCTGGAGAAGCTCATGGTCAAGATTGGGGTCTTCTCCATCCTCTACACGGTGCCTGCCACCTGCGTCATCGTGTGCTACGTCTATGAACGCCTCAACATGGACTTCTGGCGCCTTCGGGCCACAGAGCAGCCCTGCTCGGCAGCCAGCATGCCCGGGGGCCGGAGGGACTGCTCGCTGCCGGGGGGCTCGGTGCCCACCGTGGCTGTCTTTATGCTCAAAATCTTCATGTCGCTGGTGGTGGGCATCACCAGCGGCGTCTGGGTATGGAGCTCCAAGACTTTCCAGACCTGGCAGAGCCTGTGCCACCGCAAGATGGGAGCTGGCCGGGCCCGGGCAAAGGCCTGCCGGGCGCCCGGGGGCTACGGCCGTGGCACCCACTGCCACTACAAGGCCCCCACCGTGGTCTTGCACATGACTAAGACGGACCCTTCTCTGGAGAACCCCACGCACCTCTAGGGACACAGGCCTGTGCGGGGCGGCTGTTGCCCCCTCCCGGCCCCCCCTCCGGAGGAGACAGCTGACTAGCAGCTGCCCAGCTGTCAAGGTCAGGCAAGTGAGTGTGAGGGGCCAAGGACCAGGGCAGGGAGGCTCTCCTGCCACCTCGATTGCCGGGACCCAGTGAGGCTCACTCCTCTGTGGCCTAGTGCAGGGGGTGGGCCTGGCCAGGTCCCCACGGGGGTCCTGAGGGAGCATGCGGCGAGGAGGAGGGGCAGAAGAGGGCGTGGTCCAGCAGGGAGTTTATTTAATGATGTAATTTATTGTTTTGAGTTTCTCTGGAAGCTGTGACTGAAATAAACCCCCCGTGTGGCACCGCAGAGTCCTCTGTGGGCCGGGAAAGGGGAAGGTAGGAGGGTGGGGACCCTGCAGGAGTCCTCCTGGTGGGCAGAGCGGGGTGGGTGCTGGCCTCATGCGCCGGCCCCCGATCTCTGGCTCCCCGCCGGTCAGGAGGGCGTCCCTGGGGAGCATCTGTTTCTGCAGAGGTCCCTGCGTGTGCGTGTGCTTTCCCCTTGCCTGTCTTTGCTCCTTTGCCCGAGTCCTGAGTTCCCGCTTCGCAAAGTGTGCCTGGGATGCTGGCTGGGCCGCTCCATGAATCCCCTGGGCGGACACCCGTGGCCTTGGGGATTCTAGCCTGTCTGGGGGGTGTGGGTAGGACTGCTTTTTTCACTCGTGTGGGAAGTGAGGGCG
The DNA here is from genome assembly GCF_009762305.2 of Zalophus californianus. Classification (NCBI taxonomy): domain Eukaryota; kingdom Metazoa; phylum Chordata; class Mammalia; order Carnivora; family Otariidae; genus Zalophus; species Zalophus californianus. The sequence continues at coordinate 104,380,965 of NC_045604.1, read as the reverse complement.
CCGACCTGTCTCCAAGTTTCCCTCGGAGCCTCGGGACCTGCTCCCGCCCTCTCGGGTGGGCGTGTCCCGCTGTCCCTTCCCTGGGCCTGAGGGCTGAGGCTGGAGTGGCTGTCCTCATTGCCTGCCAGGATTGCCCGCGTCCACCTCACTCCCTGAGGTCCTAGTCAGGGCACCCCACCGCCTCCCCTCCGCTCTCTAGGGGGAGTGGAAATGGGGCCGGACTGGTCTGTGGGCATCTTGGCAGCCCAGACAGGGGACATGGGGAAGCCCTGGAGTCCAGTGGGAACTGGGTCCCCAGCTCCGAAGGCTGTGGAAGGATTTGCGGTGTGGAGAGCTGCTGTGAGAAATGGGGCAGTTGCAGAGGAGTGCGCACGGCTGCTCCAGGGCACCTTGCACACTCGTGTGCCAGGGCACAGGAAAAGGTACGTGTGTATCTGCGCGCCAGGGAAGCTCAAGGCCGCGGGGACCTGCGCCATCTCTGCCCACTGTAAGGAGTGTGTGGCCCTCCCACGGAGACCCCATCAGCTTGGGGTGGGGGTTGGGGGGGGTCAGACCTCAGAGGCCCATGTTGGCCTCTGCTCTGGCCACTGTGACTTCAGCCAGGCGAGGGCCTTCGTCACTGGCCCTGGGTGCATGATACACAGAGCCAGTGCTCAGTGTCACTGCCAGGAGGCCCCAAGGGTCCAGCCTCGCCTCAGAGCCTCGGGGAGGCCCAGGGTCGACTGCTTCCTAACAGTAGTAGGGCTGAGTTCCCAAAGCCAGGGCCTCTCAGGCCTGGAGCTCTGTGCCCTGCACCAACCACCAGTCTCAGCGGGCGAGAAAGACACCAACTGAAGATCAAACAGGTGGTGTCAAATTCCCAAGGGAGCTGAGGAGAGTTAAGGGCTGTCCCTCCCCACAAGGACAGGTCCTGACCCCCAGGGGAACTCTGCAGCCAGGCACCTGTGCTTACGCATTTCCTGCACAGCCCGTCCCCCCAGCCCCCTCCTAAAGCCTTCCCCCTCAGGGAGCACACAGGAAGGCCTCTGGCCTTTTTTAGTCAGTGAAGCCAAGTGACCCTGACACCTTGTCACTCCCCCATGAGGGTCCTTGACTGAGAGATTGCGCTTGTTGAAGGTGACGGGCCCGGGTCGGAAGGGGGCGGGGGGCAGGGGCTGCATTGAGCTGAGCTCAGGGCAGGGGCAGTGGGAGCAAAAAGAAAGGATTCTGGAGACTGGGGAAGAGAAAGGCAGGTGACCTGTATATGGGCAAAGGATGGAGGGGACGCTGAGCATCAGGAGTGGCACCAGTTCACCCCTGTCCCTTGCCAGTCACTGGTTAGGGAGGGGCCGCAGTCAGCTAGGTCCCACCAGGTGGAAACAAGATTTGAGCTTCCAGAACAACTGGGAGGGGAGAGGCGGGCAGTGAGGGGCTCTGCCGGCAGCTTCTCAGCCCTGGGGGACACCGGAAAAGTCCCAGACCCTGGAGGAGAAGGAAGAAGGAAACATTTATTAGAGACCTTTTCCAGAAGCCTTCCACTTGACCCTTCTCTCCCCAATTCACAGACGGGAAGTGTGGAGAGCTGGCTGGCTGGAGACCACACATGGCCAGGCAACCTGCGGCCTCCAGAGCCTTTGTGACTTCCGCCACACCACGGATTCCATCGGGACAGCAGGTGTTAGACCCTAGGGCGGGTTCATCCAGAGAAACCCCTCCCACAGCGGGGCCTACCCCCCCCACAGCCCCCCAAAGTACATTCCAGAACCCAACACCTGCTGGCCTGTGCACAGGGTGCCCCCAGCACCGGCGGCACATCTGTGCGCTCACGTGCACGCGGGCTCCGCCCCTCCGCGGCTGAGCTTGTGCGTGGGAGGCCTGAGGTAAGGGAACTTCTTAGCCCTGACCTCGGTGTTAGTTCCAAGGAAACGGTTCAAAGTTCCCAGGAGTCAGCGGTCAGATGGAGGCGGTCCCAGGGAAGGGGTGTCAGTAGCTGCTCTGCCTGCCTGCTCTCAGCCGCAGCCCAGTGGAAGGCCCCGGGCCCGGGCAGTCCTAGAAGCATCTCGCAATCCGGACCCTCTCCTCCTGCCCGGCTTGGGTTTTTCAGTGCCCTGCGTGAGGACGCCCTGGCTCCCGGGGAATCCAGACCCCAGCTCACTGCCATCCCTGACCAAGTTCCAGAGCCTCCCAGAGCCCGGGTCTGAGGCGGCGGCAGCGCAGGCAGCACTAGAGGGAGGGCTCCGCTGAATCCCAGGAGTGGTGCCTGTCCTCGGGAGAAAGTTCTCTTGTTCCCGTTTGCAGCCGTCAGCCCAAGTCAGGTGGCTCCCCTAAGGTCCCACCCTTGGCAGGGAGGCTGATGGTTTAACAAGACCACGGTGCACAAGCACGGGCGCCATCCTTAGATACCCTAAGAAACCCACTGGGGAACATGACTTCACGGACGTCGCCGGGCCCCCGTGTCCAGCCGTGACCGTCTAGGAAATGCTCGGAGGTCGCACAGCTCCCTTCCCCAGAGCCAGAGCGCTGGCCACATTGGAGTTGACCTTGGGGCAGGCGGCTCCCCACCCCCCCGACCCCAGGCCCACACTCAGCAAGGCCACAGAGCAGCTGGGTCAGAACCCGCACCGAGGGCTCCAGGTTCTCCTCAGATTTCTTCCCGTTTCACTCACCGCCACCCCAGGTTTGGGTGCTCTGGGAGCTGGAGTTCCCTCTCGGTAGATGGGACCACACCGTGGGCTCTGCAACATCTCTGAAATCTGTAAGCAGGTGGCCACCTGGCAGTGACCTACTCAGATCAAGCACTCTGACTTTAGAAATTCCCAGCGTAAAAAAACATGGAGACGTAAGTAAGATTGGCTATGTGGTGGAATTGCTGAAGCACAGTACGTGGGAATTCAGTTTTCACTTTCTGTGCTACATGTTCGAAATTTTCCTTGAGGTGTTTTAAAACGCCAGGAGTTGCCCCAAAATTAAGTTCTCAAGCACTATACAAATTCCCACAGTGAAGCCTTTAAGAATGTTTTCCCCGAATTCCTAGAATTCTAATGAAAATTTGGGGGAAGAGAGGGGGCTTAGGGCCAAGGCCAGGAGAAGCTGAAGGTCACATTTCAGGGGCCCTCTTGCTCCTGAAGGACAACTGCCCCCAACAGTCAGCAGTACCGGCACTCGGGACACTCTGCACGATCCACTCCCTCCCCCAAGAGCACAAAGATTCACCAGAACCGCTTCTTCTTTATAAACACAAGTACATAATGTTTATTTGAAATTCCAATTTATTACAAGTTTACCCTTTAATGGGGCCCTTCCTCCTTAAAGACAATAAAAAAAAAAAAATTCAGGTGTCACTGAAGTGGGAACACAGGATCCTCACTGTGAACAAGAACAGACTGGCTCTAGGGTACGAGGCAGGGCACGGTGTTGGTGGCTGGGATTATGGAACTGGAGCGTCAGTGCTGAGCCCGAAGCTGGGGGAGAAGGGACAGTAAACCTATCCAGCAGCCACTGGAGCAAATCCCCAGTCTCCGGGCAGGGCAGGCGGGCGTGAGACAGGACCACACCTTGAAGTTCCGTATTAAGAGGCTTTATTCTCAAGTTCTAGGAGCTGCAATCCCCTTGGTGGACAAGTTTTCCCTTAACTTAAATAGGTACAGAAGAGCTGAGGTGCTCACATTTTCTAAATTCAAAGCTGACATAAAAGAAAATTAAACCCTGTTTTGCATTTTTATCAAAATCTGCCATAAAAGGGAAAGAAGACTACGAAGTTCTGCCTAACTAGAACTACTCGTGCCAGACTCCGCTCCCCGCCCCGCACGGACACGGACCCCTGTGAGATTCAGCTTCTCAGAGCTTCTCGGGGCATCTGTGTCCGAGGCCAGAACAGGCTCGGGAGGAGGGAGGAGGTGGCCGGAGATGGAGGCAGGAACGGCCGCCAGGGCAGGCAGAGGGACATGCCCGTCCCCGCCAGGTCCCACTGCCTGCCCTGCTGAGCCTCCAACCCCGCTTCTCTGAAGGCAAGCGGACGGGCTGCGGGAGGCGACGGGGCGAAGGAAAGCGAACATGTTCTATGACCGCACTGTACACGTGCCGAAGCGAGACGGCAGGAGTATCTTACAGGGTGTTCTTTATACAATGTCACTGCTGAAACAAGCAACTTTTAATAACTAGAAAAGTCAATTTAAAAAAATTAAACATTTAAATTCTTCCTGCTTTTCTTCTGCTCCCCTAAGAGCTTGTGTCTGGTATGTGGGTGGGCTGGGCTCCAACACCCCTCCGGCCAGATCCATCCAAGGTTATATGCATGATTATAAGCAGGACTCCAGTCTCTTAAGTGAAGTGCCTTAGGTTCTTGGTGGGTTTTGTAGGGTTTTTTTTTTTTTTCCTTCAGTTTTTTTGTTTTTGATTTGGAAAGGGTGAGGCGGGGCGGGAGAGGGAAGAGAGCAGTCACAAAGAAGGGGAGGGGTATTCAGGAATGGCTCCAGGACATGTCCCTTTACTCTGCCAAGAGCAACTCAAAAGAGCACGAGTGTGTCGTGATGCTGGTGAATACAGAACGCGGTATGGCACTCACTGCTACCGTCACCTGAGGGAGAGGCGGGGAGAGACAGAGGATAGGCTTCAAGAAACAAGACTGGGTGTAAATGGAGAGTAAAAAAATCAACACCACCTCCCCACTGGCCTGATTACCCCTGATCCTTCCATGTTATACAGTAATCCCTCCCCTGGAGACCAGAGGCTTGGCACTGTCGTGGTGGCCAAAGGGGGAGGGGCCGCAGGAAATAAAGTTAAAGGACGGGGGCCCACGAGAAAGCCACACCCTTGGCCTCTCCCTGGAAACTCTCAGCAGGGTTGAGGCCGCCTACCGCCCACGGTATCTCTGGGCAGAGACCACCAGCCCAAGAGTAGGCTCTCCAAGGAGCTCTGCCTGCTTAGGGCCCTCTGGAGAGCTGGGCAAGGCAGCACAAGCTTGGGATGACGGGCATTTCTGGACTCCCTGCAATCTCCTCCCTTCCACATTCTTCTCCATCTTCCTCTCTCGCTCCCTCCCACCCTCCCCGGCTCTCTGTCCCCCCCCCGCCAACCTCGGCTCCCTTACCAGGGCCCTGACTCTCTATTTCTTCTGCCTTCGTCCCCTCGACTGTCCAACGGGCTCTGACTCACTGTCCCCTTCATCTTCAGCAAGCCGATCGGGAAACTTCTTGCGTTTCCTGCGGACGTACGGGTGGCCAGGAAGGTGTTTATGCAACAGAGCCACCAGACACTGTTCTGTCTTCACCGTGCAGTTCAGCACATGGCTGCCTCGGCAGTTGTAAAGCTCAGCATTGGTAAACACTTGCTTCATGTCGGTAAGAAACTCCTGCACAGAGCGGTAGCTCCCACAGGAACATTTGTTCTGCATTGTCTGGAAGTCCATGGGGTGGGTGATGATGTCATAGTAATCCTCAGCCTCATCTCTGGTCACGGGCTCCCTGTGGAGAAGAACCAAATGGAGATCTGAGCACAGAAACCTTGTTTTCAGACCACCGTTCCCAGAACGCCCACCCCTGCTGAAATCAGCCAGCGGGCAGGAGGAGAAGAGGTGTGTTCACCCTGGACCAAGTGCTGTCTCTACTGGTCTGGGAAGGAATGCCCCCCCACACTTAGACATGTCCTAAAGGAAGGATCAGGGTCGTCCCTATGACCTCCGCTCGGCAAGGCCCCAGCCAGCTGGCTGGTTGCATGCTCGGAGCACCCCCCAGGCCAGTCCTGCTCCCCGGGGCCTGAGGACACAAAAGCCCACCTGAAGGGCCAGCTGAAGCGGTACTTCACAATCTTGTGGAGGATCTCTTCACACTTCTGCAACTCAAGGCTTTGCCTCCGGGAGCTCCGCTTGGTCTGAAGTACCTGGCACCAAAGAAAGAGACATGTTATTACAAGTCCAAGAGAAGAGTGGACAGAACAGAAAATGTATGTATCTTTTGAAAACAAAAGAAAAGGAAAAAAAAAAAAAGCTCAACCATCTTCTTGGAGCAGAGACAGTCAAAATCATCTGACATTCCAGTCAGGGAGAGCGCTCAGCCGGGGGCAGGCCTCTTCCCATCAGCCCGCCGGCCCCTCCCTGGCGGTCATGGATCAAAGCAGCCCAGGGCAGGCAGCAGCTGCCGTTACAGCAGTCCTGCTAGAGGTCGGCCAGAGAGGCCACTGTCACCAGCGTGCCGGGAGAGCAGATGGATCCGGGATCATGTGCATACCCGGAGGGGTATAAACGAGCCACCGCGGAGACCCGCACAGGTTACGGGGACCACCAGCAGCCAGTTCTCGGGGGGCTAGGGGCTCTGAGGAAGAAAAGCAAGAGGTACGATTCCTCTCCCAGGCCCTCCTGCTGCAAGCATGTACGTGGGAGCTAAGTGGCTAAGGAGGGGAGGGTGGGCGTCCCCTCCAGGGAGCCATCGCCACTGTCACTCACAGCGGTCGGAGCCCCAGGCTTGAAGGGTTAGTTAGGGCTGGGCCAGCGGAAGGATCTCGCATTGCCCTCAAGCTCCCTAATGGCTTGCTTTATGCCCCCTAACCCCCCACAACCCAATTTGCTCTGCCAAAATAAGTACGTTTTCAAGAGCCTCTGATTGTTCTTTAAAGCTCAAGTGAAATCTAAGTAAAACCACTAAAATTACGTTGGTTGAGGAGCAGAGGGGAGGATAACGCCCCTCCCACAACAACTGTGGGCAAAAGACCCAAGAGTGACTGAGGCTCCAACATTGCTGGCATTCCCACAATGGAGACCCAGCCCCTCTGAGCCACTGGAGACACATGGATACTATTTTAAAATCCTTAACAAGTCACGGGCTGCCTATTAACTGGAGGAGACGAAGTTTGCAGGCTACAGCAGGGGAATGCCGGACATAGCTGCTCCTGGGGGGCCTGTGCCCTCCGTCTGCCTACAGGCCCACCCAATTGCCGCATCAGCCTCCAAAGGGAGGGGGGAGGGGCCCCCAGCTGCTGCCCGATGGATTCCTGATGCTGGAGTGGGGGCTGAGAAACGATGGGTACGGGGAGGAGGCGAAATCACTCACCAGCTCTTCCACCTCCGCGTCGTCCACAGGTGGCACCTTCGGCCGAGACTTCCTGGTGGGATGCGGCTTCTTACCTGGCCGGCGTCCCGGCCTCGCCGCAGGGGGGATAACACCCTGCTTGCCCCGGACGGTCTTTCGAGGTCTCACTATAATGGAAAATGTGGATTCAGAGCTGAACAACGAGGACGAAGGGAGCATGCCTATGGGATGGGGAGAGCATCTGGCTGAAGAGAGCAACAGCTCCCTTTGGTCATAAGGCGCTCTTGCTCTTTTTTTTCTCCTGCCCTATCGGACCTGACACTTTAAAGGTAGAGAAGCAGATGAATGGATACCTTTCATCAACTGCCAAAGACCTTCTAAGAATCTCTTCCGAAGGCCAGTTCCTTCAGAATGGCTACTCTCTGTCCCCACTCTGTTCACAGCTACTCCTAGGAATGAGGCCTCTGAAGGAGTCAATGGCAAGCTGACTCACTCTGGAGGAGAGGCCGTTTGCTAATAGGTCTGCCTGGAATTCCCAGAGCCCAAGCTTGGCCTGTGAGTGTGTGTCCTTACACGTGAGATGGAATCTGACTGTAGGACAGTTCTCGCCTCCTAGTTCCCCCAAGTAATCCTATGCTCGCCACCACAATCTTCTGGGAGAAAAGCTCTTATCTACTCGAAGTCTTCCTCAGTGAATCCAACTTAAGGCCCACCCCAGTCCTGCTTTCTTGCATGTCTGAAAACCACAGACAACGGGCCAGGCCACTTCCATAAGAGCTCTGCCCAGGACCCCCAAAGGGAGAATTAGGAATACAAAGGACCCCAAGATGACCCGTGTCTCAGGTTGACAACAGGTGCTCGATGTCAGACAAACCACTATTTCTCAATACGTCCTCGGAGTGATGCTCCATTAGGATTAGCTCAGAGCTTCTCCACTGAACACATTTTCCCTTCAAAGAAGGGAGGTGACATTTGGACAGAGATGAGGGTATACAGAGCCAATGACACAAAGAATCAATAAACAATGTTTCATATTCTACTTCTAGACCCTGATAACGCTTCACTGGCTATTTTAAGATCTCTAAGCTCAAGGGGCACCTGGGTGGCTCAGATGGCTAAGCGTCTGCCTTCGGCTCAGGTCATGATCCCGGGGTCCTGGGATCGAGCCCCGCATCAGGGAGCCCGCTTCTCCCTCTGCCTCTCTCTCTCTCTCTGACTCTCATGAATAAATAAATAAATAAAACATTAAAAAAAAAAAAAAAACAAACTCTAAGCTCAAGACCAGGCTTGGAAGAAAGAATAAGAAACTGACACCAAGGATGAAACTCAAAATGCTAGAGACAGCCACCAACCCAGGGCCTTGAGTTGGGAACTAGGGAACACATCTTTCGTGGCCTAAAAGGTGGAACAGACAAAGGGCTCTCAGATACCAATACTTCCCAGACCCCTTTGGCAGGTAAGACCCTAGAAAGCTGGACAGAACAATTTTTTGGAAATAAAACAGTAACTTGCAAGTGGAAAGCTATCACTACTCTGAAAATAAACAAAATGAGTACACTGTCACATTCAGAATCTATTCCCTGACAACCCTGCATCCCAATCATATTCTCCAGCTAGCAGACGACGTCTCTTCATAATCTGGGGTTAAGGGACTACTTGTGTCCTGACCCTGGACAACTGGGAAATCATGCCTAGTGAACAAACAAAAGGAGCTCTGTAGGAATGAGAGAAATTAAGGTATCCCAAATGAGAGCCCTGCAAGATTGGAAAGATGGGGACAGGCGTACACACCCAAACTCCTCAGGTTTTAGCAGCACCCCTCCTGTAAAACTGGTCATGCCAAGCATCTTCTCAGACTCCTTATACCAAGGTCTAAACACTCAGAGTGCTGTGATCTTGGGAACTGTACCATCTTTTCAAAAGCTCACCAAAATCTTGATCTGTGGTCTTTTTTTTTTTTTTTTAAGTTACAGCCTTTCTGTGTTTTTTTTTTAAGATTTATTTTGAGAGAGTGAGAATGAGAGAGAGAGAGAGAGAGTACATGAGAGGGGGGAGGGTTAGAGGGAGAAGCAGGCTCCTCCCCGAGTGGGGAGCCTGATGCGGGACTCGATCCCGGGACTCCAGGATCATGACCTGAGCCGAAGGCAGTCGCTTAACCGACTGAGCCATCCAGGTGTCCCAATCTGTGGTCTCTTATTCTACTAATCTACTAGGAAGGGTATATTTTGGATATATATACCCCTGGAGGAGGCTGTAAAAGGCTAGACTGCAGAGCTTTAGGTTTAAACATGAAAATGCCTCATGAAGAATGGCTGTTAGAGAGTGAGTCAATGTGGTTAAGTGTAAAGGAAGAGTCCCCCCCAAAACCCCCCACTGGCATCTAGTGAAAAACAGATCTGAACCTTCCTAACAACCAACCACCCTAAGCCATGAAAAAACTAGTCTTCTCTTTTCAAACTAGCGAAGCTAGATCCCCGCCCACTATAAGAAAATCACGTGACCAGAGGAAAACTCACTTCTCTGAAAGCAACAGTGCAACACAGCCCAAACCACTGTTAGAGGAGAGGACAGTGAGCCTAGGCCTTCCTCACCCATGGTCCCCACACTGTCCCCACACACTGAGAGGCTCGAACCAGCAGACTCGTCATAAACACACCTGGAGCCTCGAATTCCACTAAATGTCGGACCAAATGGACCTACAGAGGGCTGATGATCTTAAGACCAAGCCATCCAACTCCCACTAGGAAGGTGGTTACATGGCACCTTGAAAATCCCTTCAAAAACCACGGCAGTGGAGTCACCGCACAGCCAAAACATGTGAGAGAAAGATGAGGGCCCGACAGCACTGCCGGGTGGGTGGGTGGCTACTGCCAGCCCAGTCTTTCCCAGGGCAGCTTGGGAAACCGTGAGGTCAACTACAAGGGCAAGCTGAGTACTTACATCGCAGACCAGCCACCTCATAATCCTCCTCCTCCTCCTCCTCCTCCTCCTCCTCGTCCTCGCTCTCATCATCTTCACTGTCCTCAGAGGCAGACTCTTCGGTGTAATTTCTGTGGGGAGGGAAACATATGTAGGGAACGCGGGTCTAGGCCAAAGTGGTCCTAAGAACGAACAAAGTCCCACGGGGATCCTCTTCACAGACCGGGCAGATGCGATGACTGAGGGCAGGGAGCCTGAATCGAGGCTAGGACATGGGCAACAGCACGGAAGCCCAAGCGGGCCTCCTCCAACAGGCCCCAAATGCTTCGGATAAGACACCAATAGCAACAGAAATCAAGACCAAAATACAACCCCACCTCTCCTCACATAAAACAATACAAAACCGATTCATTCCTTTTTTCTCAAGAAATTATCTCAAGATAATATAACATTTCAGATATTAAAAGCTGTTCCCAACTCTGGGGTGGACTGAAGGGATAAACAGCCCGGACAGGTGTTACTCCACCTTGACGGTCCCCCTCTAGGGGTGGAACAGCTTGCAGATGACCGTAACATCAAAGCAATGGTAATCCCAGCTCCGAACAGGTGGTCCAAAGCCCCGCCATGTCAGGGTAAGTGTGCCTTACTTGGCTCTAAGTGCGGTGGGAGTGGAGTGAGAAATAACTGAGTAACGGTGTTAGATGCGGTCAGGGTCAAACAGCTCTGCCCTCTCAGAGACCAAGCCAGAAGCGTACGTGGTACGTATAGAGCATCTATAAGCTGTCCTTTCACCACCTCAAACTGCAATGTGGAAAACAATGGTATTATCTTGTCAAATAAAAGGCATATCCTCTTTACAAGGCCTTATTGGGATCAGGGTGAAAAACAAAGCACCACCTCTACCCTCAGGGTACCAACAATCTCGGGGGAAGACAGTCACACGTAAGACTAACCATAGAGGCAAGATGCACCAAAAGACTGAGAGATTGGACGCTTGGTTGGAACACAGAGAGGAAGAATTAACCCTAAGAATATAAAAACAACATCTTTTAGACAGGCTGTAGTCAGTGCCCTCAGTTCTGGGGAGAGGGAATATTCCCAGCGAGGAGGAAAGCCCAGCAGGCAAGGATACCCAGTCAACAGCCTGCACCGAGCACACAACATGGGAATAAGGGCTCATAAAAACATAGACCAGTACTGTATAAGAATCTCAAAAATCAGGCCAGGGAGTTTGGACTTTATTCTAGAGGCAATGGAAAGACTTAAGTCTTAGGATAGTGACACGAACTTATCTTTATGCCTTACATAAACCATTCTGGTACCCACACCAAAGCTGGATGAACAGGAGGGGCAAAACATGAGGTAAGGAGTTGAGAAGCCGCCGAAGGAGTTCAGAGGAGAGATGGAAGAGAGTCAACCGACAGCAGAGACCACGGAGAGGTGCAGCAGGAGACTGACTCAGGAGACGTGTGGACACAGAACTGACGTAAATGAACTGAGCATGGAAGCAGAGGGAGAGGAAGATGTTCAAGTTGACCCCAGAGTTCTAATCATGATAAAGAAGGAAAACAACAGGTATGGGTAAGGAAGGTCAGGAGTTTCAGGACTCTGAGCAGGGGGTGGTTGCAGAAGTAATTCAGAAGATGGCAAAGTAGAAGCGTTAAGGCAAAGGGAGATAAACTGTTAACTGAGAAGGTATGATCCAGAAGATACAGGACATGTCTAGTAGCGAAAACCAGGAATGTCAACATCAAGCTAAAATGAAATCAGAGCCCTCTGAGCTCCTACTTAAGTAACCCCGATGATCAGGCTCCGTACGCAAAAATGAACTTAAAACTCCTTAGAATCATTCCGTTTGAGTAACTAAAGCTTAACTGTAACGGCCATTTCACTTCTTTGTTTTGAGAGAAGAAATTCTCACCTGCCACGGGAGTTGCGCCTGGCGGTCGCAGGCTGGCAAGCAGGGCACTGCCACTCGCCGTCTGGGACCTCGTAGAGGGCTGGCCTCAGACAGAACAGGTGGAAGGCTTTATTACATTCATCACACAAGATCAGTTTGTCATCCTCACCTGCAAGGAGAAAAACTTGTGCAGCATTGTTGGGAGCACGGCAATGGTCCGCGAACTCTAACAAAGAGCCACTCAGCCTCGATTAACAGCATGGGGGAGCAGACAGTCTAGCGTAGTGTTATCACTTTCTTTTTAAGTACAGTCATTTCTGATAAGAAATGTAGCATAAACTAGGCTACTGGTAATTTAAGACTCAGGTCTTCTGACTTATATCCCCAAATCTAGCTCGGCCTAGGGAGGACAGTTAAAACATTTACAAAGTAGCAGCAAAAACCAAGTCATAGTAGGAAAGGTGGCTGTTCATCTCCCACTGAGACATGAATCCCGCATGAAGTCTTACATTTCCTGCCCACCCTCTTCCTCGACCCCCAACACTTCCCAACTCCTATCTGATATGGTTCTCTTAAAACACTCAGTGTCAAAAATGCACGGAACCAACCTGACATGGTCACTTCTCTCTCCTTCATTCTGAAACAGCATTTAGAGCAACTGATAGATTTTTCACAGGTCTTTCTAACCTTGGGAATTAAATCCTAACCTACTTCACAAAATAATGTTAGCCACTGAGAAGTCAATCGCCTGAGGGCTATTAGTCATGAAGTTCCTTTCACACGGGCTCTGAAAGCTGTGACCATTAAAGAGTCCCAAAAGCCTTGCTCTGTAGGACTCAGTGCCAGAGGGCCCAAACCGAAGTATTCCTCCCAGTGTGCAAATACTGCCCTCTGCTGACAGACGTCTTACTTCGTGGAGGACTAAAAACTCCGGGAGATGATAAGAGATTTAAAATTTTAGGTTAATGTGTTCCCTGTGGAAAATTTAAAGACTGGAGAGATAAACTGCTCTTATACTCAAACTTGAGGAACAAAGGGCTTGCTCTGATTTACTGTCATGTTATTTAAAAGAGTAGCATTTTACAGACCTCCAGAGGAAGGTAAAATCTGTCCCACTATACTTCAAAGTTGTGTGCACAGAATTCTTCAGCGGAGGAAATATCTTTGGAATGGGAAATCCTAGTCCCTTCTACACTCAGATAAGTAACACCGATCTAAATATACCTTTCTTTCGACAAACTTTGCATCGAGCATTTTCTGCTGACATATCCCACTTGATACAGGCATCAAGCATCCCAAGTAGGACATGCATCCTGGAAAAAGTCTGAGCTTCACGGATTGCTGTCTTCCATTTTTCCAGAGCAGATGCAACCTAAACAGAGACCAAACCAGGTCAGCATTACTACAATGACCTCAAGGACATGACATGTAGATTCTTCACATAACACTGACAGAGTATGCACTGAGAGCACTAGGAACAGAAGAGGCGAGAGAATGCTAAGTATGTTTACCTCCTAGAGATTCTCCACCCTCACCCATTTATTTTACAGCAGAAATCAAGGCTCTGAAGAGTGAAAAAACTTGCCAAAGCTTACACAGAGAATTAAGGCAGGGGTGGGGGATGATCAGAGACCCGTCTCTTCCAGTGAAATCCACTTAAAAATTCAGTATCATTTAACACTTACGGAAATGCTAGCGTGCAACCATGTCCTGAGCTAACACAACTTTGGTTAATTAAGATGATGGGTCTCTGCATTATGTGCCACAATCCCAGATTACAGGGCCTGGATATTACAGTAAATACTATCTATATAGCATTCAACAACACTTAAAAATATTAAGTACTGATACAAAGCATTCTTCTTGACTTTATCACCAACTTCTAACTAAGTGAAAATTTCAGAGGGTCAGGGCTGACTTCTTTCTGGGCAGTTACTCTCCGCTTAATAGACACTGCCTCCTCCCATCATCAGAAAATGCAAATTAATTCAGAATTACCCAGGAAAAGCACACTTAGGATGGGGGAAAATATAATCAGGAATTTCAATAATAAAACACAGCACTCACTCTTATAAAACAGACATTCTAAGGAAAAACAGAAATGCCATTTTAGGATAATTCACTTATTTGTATTACTGTTTCATTAAGTCAAATGTGTTTTTTTAGGTCTTCAAAGTATTTCTTGCCTAAATGATTAGGTAAGCATCTGCACAGACAAATGCCTGTCTGTAGTTGAGCTACTTCTGAAGCTGTGGTGGGAGGGTTGAGAGAGGGGAACAAAGGCTGCCCTTTCTCTTTCTTATGGAAACAGAACCACAGAGAGCCCTGTGTGTTTAATTTCATAAATAACAAGAATACGCAATATAAACACAACAAAAATGAGAAGCTGCTGAAGCTCTAGTGGAATCTGGCCCATTCCTTACTCCAACCTCCACTGCAGCTATTTCAACAACTGTCCTCAAAATACAGCACAGCTGCTTTCCTCCCCACTCAGAGCTCCTCCGTAAACTGGGAGGTCCACAACCACAGCTTGCCTCGCTGACCTTCTCCCGAAGGGCAGTGGAGAGCTGACATATGCCATCACACAGGTCCTCTTACTGCGCTAACAACCAACATCCTGTCAATGGAATATAAATTTTTTTTTAAGATTTTATTTTTTGACAGAGACATAGCGAGAGAGGGAACACAAGCAGGGGGAGTGGGAGAGGGAGAAGGAGGCCTCCCGCCGAGCAGGGAGCCCGATGCGGGGCTTGATCCCAGGACCCTGGGATCATGACCTGAGCCAAAGGCAGACACTTAACGACTGAGCCACCCAGGTGCCCGTGGAATATAAATTTAAGAATTTTAGGTTCAGCCCCTAAAAAGAGTACCTACTGGGAACAGGCTGAAAATGGCTAAAATGGGCTTTCCTGTCCTCTAGTGGACACTCAGATGCACACAAGTAGTCAGGAAAAAGTCCTATCAGCAGACAGTACTGCCTTTTACTTATTTCCTATAAATTTTAAGATTTGAGCACTCAATAGGGCATCTGGCCTCATTAAAAACAACAACAACAACAACAACCTGGGGCACCTGGGGGGCTTAGTAGGTTAAGCGTTCAACTCTTGGTTTCAGCTCAGGTCATGATCTCAGGGTCATGAGATCAAACCCAGGTCAGGATGAGCGCAGAGTCGGCTTCAGATTCTCTCTCCCTCTGCCCCTCCCTCTACACTCACTCTCTCCCTCAAATAAATAAATCTTTAAAAAAAAAAAAACCCTGAAAGATCTTAGGAATAAACTTAACCTAATTTTAATACAGATTGAGATATAATTTATGTTAAGTTCACTTGTGAAGAAAATAATGGTTTTACATATATTTGCAGAGCTGTACAACTATTAACATAAATCTTAATGAGAACATTTTCATCACCCCAAAAAGAAACCTTGTAGCCCCGCTAGTAGTCACTCCCTATTCCCCACCCGAAACTACCACTTCCCCAGCCCTAGGCAACCACTAATCTACTTTTGGTCCACTTCTTCTGGACATTTTATATATAACGTGTGGCTTCTTGGAGCATAATTTTTCTAGGGCCATCCACATAGTAGCATGGAATAGTACTTTATTCCATTTTAATTGCTGAATATTTTTCCATTGTATGGATCAATCAATCACGTTTTGTTTACCCATTCATCAGTTGATGGACACCTTGGCTGTTTCCATTTTTTTGGCTATCATAAATAATACTGCTATGAACATTTGTATAACCTTCGTATATTATTTTTGCCCAAGGTCTCATAGCAATTTGGGACTAGATCTCCTTCACATCTCCAGATCCCCAATACCAATGCTCTTGACATTACAGATACCGGATAATCACTAGCATCCTGTTAAACCCACAGTTATCCACCTAGACCAGCCTAGATTCCAACCAACCTCTAATTTTGAAGGAAAAACATTAGGCACTCAAGATTTGAAAGACCATCCTGGTTTCCTACCATTGGGAAAAAAATTCCAAACAGTCCAGCACATTAAAACAAAAACCCCATACAATATTCAAACACACTGTTTTTTTTTGTTTTGTTTTTTAAAGACACAGTTTTTAGGAACAGATGAACAGTGGCAACTAAGTTTTGACGTTCAACACTGGTGGTATCTGGTAAAATCCTGTGTCTCACAATGCTGCTGGGAGGCTAAACACATTATTCTAATGAAAATTTCAAATTCTCTATCATGTTTAAATAAAGGTGGTCCCTAGGTAGAAGTGGGTGTAACAGAATCAAAGAGAAGCCAGCTTATATGCAAAGTCTATATTAATCCCTTTACTAACAGTAAAAAGGTAACATCCTATCTTGCAAGGACAGTACAAGGCTTCTTCCACAAAAGAACATTTAAAATGGAAAATCAGATAATCAGGTTGTCAGGACAAATGCATCCAAAGTAAACAGAGAGCCTAACAGAACTGAGGATTTTGCCAAATTATACAAGGTCTTTCCCACTTAAGACAAAAAAAATGAAATATTAAATTTTGAAATCATCAGGACTATTACAAAACGGGATTCGAGAAACAATCTACTTTTGTAAGTAAGGAAACTGAAACCCATACTAAAGACTAATATTAACTAACTCACGCAACCACCTAGTGCCCGCCGAAAAACGCTGGCCTGGGCTAAGTGGAAACCTTCAAAGCAAAGAACAGTGGAAAATTTCAGAGCTGTGGCAAAGCTGACCTTTGGTCAGAAACTGCAGGCAGGGCATAATGCCATTTTAATGGAGAACATTGTTGAACTACTTAATAGGCAACCTAATTGATTTTCCAAGAAACTCTTCCATGCTTTCCATTTGTGTACTATGTGTCTGGGCCCCAAGGTTAAATTCTGCAGTGCTCAAATTTTCCTCCCCAATCAAAACTAAGAATGAAGTCTCATATGACAAGCTACAAAGAGGTTACTTTGCTATGGGGAGGAGTACTAAAAAAGAATTTAAGAATTTACAGCCACTACTTCCCAACGAGAAGAAAATGTTACTGGTAAGGAAATGTCAAGGAAAGATCACGTCAAGAAAGAGACTCCTCTGGACAGAGTTAAAAACAAAACCCATGCAGTACTTGGCAAGGCTAAAACTGATGCCTAATGAGAAGAGACTCAGCAGAAGAGACTATAAACTAATGTCTTAGACTTTACCTGGAAGGTGACCTACATGCTATGTAGCCATTAAAAGGGGCACACAGGAAGTGAAAACCCAATCCCAGAAAGATACTGACACGAACAGACCTTGATCTAACTGAATCTTAGTTCTTCATTCCACTTACCCTCCCACCCAGAAGGACTCTCCCTTCATCATGCATCCCCCTGGCCTTGGGAAGAAACGGGGAAACTTGACACGGTGTACAAATATCTGAGGTTAGAGGGTAAACTCATTCTATGTAAACTCAAGAGGGCAAAATAAGGAGCAACTGTCAAAGAGGAGAAAGCCAATTTCAGTTCAATCCAACCAGGCCTATGCCCCCTTCCATGACTGGATTAACTCCTATTTATTCTTCAAACCCCAGCTGACACAACTGCTCCTCTGGGGAGTTTTCCCTACTTTGCCCTAGGTGTCCCTCACAGGTAGCCTGAGTCCTGTGCTTTTTCGTCAGGACCTGTCACTCCACCACAACCATCCCTCCCACTCCAACGGGACTCCTGGAGGGCAAGGACTTCTGGCTTCTACTCATCACTACAACCTCCGGACCCACCACAGGACTGCCCAAGACAAGTCTTTACCAGCTGGTTGTGAAAAGAAGGGGGAGAGAGAAATCAAACACAAAGGGAAGTATTCTATGGGATAATGCCTGGGACGTTTCCCTTAATGTAGTGGTTTCAAATTCTTTTCTTTCTAAGTAATCTTAAGTAGAAAGCTAATAGACAAAACAGAAAAAATGGAGCTGCTAACTATTCTAATAAAGACAAACCAGAGACAACGTAAAGTTCATCAGTAAGGAATTAAGGCGCTGAGAAAACACGGTATCACGTAGATCTATAATGGACTGAAAGTGGGGAGACAGATAGAATATGTTGATGGATAGAGACTGCAGAACATGACGCAGATGATTCCATTCTGTAAAATTCCAATAAAACTATCTTCATGTGCATATAGAAAACACACCAAACTACTGAAGACAGATAATCCTGGGGAGCAAAACTAGGATGGGAGTTGTTTCATATTTTACTTACCTCTCACACTGGATTTACTTACAATGAGCATGTTACTTTTAAAACTTAAACCAGAAAACTGGATATCCACATGCAAAAAACTGAACTTAAACCCTTAAGTCTACAAATAATAATTCAAAATGGATCAAAGATTTAAATGTAAAAGCTAAAATTCTAAGACCTGTAGAAGAAAACAGAGGGGAAGGAAACTGGATTTGTGATGCTGAATTTGGCAATGATCTCCTGGATATGACACCGACAGCAGAAGCAACAGAAGAAAAAACAGATAAGGTAAACTTCATCAAACCTAAAAACTTTTGTGCATCATAGGATGGCATCAAGAGAATGAAAAGGCAGCTCACAGGATGGGAGAATATATTTGCAAATCATACATCTAATAAAGGATTAATAGCCAGAACATATGAAGAACCTACATAACTCAATGACAAAAGACACATAATCCAATTAAAAGACAGCTAAAGGACTCAAAGACACATTTCCCCAAAGAAGACAAATGGCCAACAAGTACATTGTTCATCACTAATTATTAGGGAAATGCAAATCAAAACCACGAGCTATCACTTCACACCCATCAGGATGACTGGAAACACAGAAACAGAACGTAAGAGGCATTGGCAAGGATGTGGAGAAATGAGAACCCTGTGCACCACCAGAGGGCGTGTAAAATGGTGCAAGGCTGTGGAAAACAGCAGTTTTTGAAAGCTGGCAGTTCTTGAAAAAGTGAAACGGAATTACTATATGATGTAGCTCTTCAACTTCTAGGTATATAGTCGAAAGAACTGGAAGAACTGGAATAGACAGTTGTATGCCCATGTTCCCAGCAGCATTACTAGACGTGAGGGCCATCTGGCTGCACTATCTGTCATCCCACTGTTCTCCAGGATGACTGGCTGGTGTGGCTGGTTAGATGGCTGTCTCCTCCCTCGCTCACTGTGCGACCCTCCTGAGGCCGTGCACCTGGCCATAGAGGGCAACCTTCTCCGACAGATCAGGATCCTTCGGTCAAGGGTATACAGCTGCGCTCCCCGGCTAGAGGCTCCAAACAAGCTCTTCAAGTCCACAGCAGCATACCCACAATAGCAAAAAGTGGAAATGAGTGTATCGCCAGATGGATACAGAATGTGGTGTATACACAGAATGGAGTATTACTCAGTCTTAAAGGGAAATTCTGGCACATAACACAACATAGATGAGCTTTGAAAAAACATTATGCTATAATCCATTAAGAGACTCTTAATCTCAGGAAACAAACTGAGGATTGCTGGAGTGGAGGGGGTGGGAGGGATGGGGTGGCTGGGTGATGGACACTGGGGAGGGTATGTGCTATGGTGAGCGCTGTGAATTGTCTAAGACTGATGAATCACAGACCTTGCCCCTGAAACAAATAATTCATTATGTTTTTTTAAAAAAGGAAAACATTATGCTAAGTTAAATAAACCAGTCACAAAAGGACAGATACTGTGGGTGCCTGGGTGGCTCAGTCGTTAAGCGTCTGCCTTCGGCTCAGGTCATGATCCCAGGGTCCTGGGATCAAGTCCCAGATCAGGCTTCCTGCTTGGCAAGAAGCCTGCTTCTCCCTCTCCCACTCCCCCTGCTTGTGTTCCCCCTCTCGCTGTGTCTCTGTCAAATAAATAAATAAAATAAAATAAAAAAGGACAGATATTGTGATTCCACTTCTATGTAATAATACTCAGAGTAGCTGAATCCATAGACACAGAAAGAAAATGGGGGTTGAGGGCACAGCGAAATGGGTAGTGTAGTCTTTAGTGGGCATAGTTTCAGTTTGGGAAGATAAGGTTCTGGAGATGGATGGTGGTGACAGGTGCATAACACTGTGAATGTACTTAACACAGAACATAAAAATGGTTAAGATACTACATTGTTCCTTATGTGTATTTTACCATCATTTTTAACAATTTAAAAACCGCTATCACCTTTTAAAAATCAATCACAGCCCTGGTAAAAGGGGATGGGGGCACTGTGAGACCTTATCCAACTGTGCTCCACAGAAGAGTTTGAAAGCCACAACATTTAGCAGAAGTGAGAAAAATGGAACACTGACTCAGGGAACAGTGCTTTACAGGAGGTAAAAGCACTGGGTTAGACTATTTTAAAATCAGATCCACTCTCCTACAGTTACGAAACTGCATCTTCACGAACAAAATACCTTTGCTTCCTCTGCCAGTTTCTTCTCTTCATCCACCTCTTCCGTCTTTACCGAATCTTCACTTTGGAGTTTTCTTCTCTTTTGCTTGGGAGCCATGAAGCCTTGGAGAAACTTCTTTATGACACTGGCTTGTAGGGCAATAACACACTCACCAAAATCCTTCAGTTTCTCTAATGAGATCACCTACAGGAAATGACGGAAACAACAGAATGAATGAAAGGCCAAGATGACAGGAGACTATCCTCCCCTCCCCACACCCCGACTCCGGTCATCTCTGTGTACTACTCTTACTTGATGTGGGTTGTGGGGGGAAGCTAATTTTAAGCATGTTCAGTGGCAGCTCCCCACCAGTTTCAGTGTCACTGGGAAAGTTTATCCAAAAGCAACTTCACTGGGGGTTTTCCTAGGGGGTAAAGGCCTTTTACTGAAGCTAACCCCTCCCCACATGTGGTAGTAAAATTCTACATTTACTCAAAATAACGCATGCTGTCTGCTTAAAAGAAAAAAAAAAGGAGACTATCCTTGACTAAATTCAAATCAATCTGGGCCCCAAATGGGTCACACAACATGAATTTGCCTTGGTCCTCAGTTTCAATGGGTGGTTTATACATTTAAAAGCAGCTGACTACCTCCATTTACCCAGCAATGGGACCTATGGGATGCTGAAACTTGCTCTACTTAAGGAAGTTGGGGAGCTCATTCACTCACTCAGCAACTGGGTGTTTACTATATGCAAACTACAGTCTCAGGGCAAAGAAAACTGAGAAGGAAAATAAACATTTACTGACCCACTGGCTTACAAACTATAAGCCAGGTAATATGCTTTCCATACTTGGTGTCATCTAAGCCTCACTTTATTTTATGGATAAGGACAGAAGCAAAATCATTTTGATCCAAGTCACACTCCTGAGTGGACGCTACGTTCTCAGTCATGCAAAACGTCAATTTAAAAAATACCACTTTATAACTACAAAGAAAAACAAAGAATGATGATAATCCAATGTTAGCAAGGTGTAAGCCTGGGTTTGGCACAAAGTAGGCAACTGACAAATATTTGCTAAATAAACAAAAAAGTAAATATCGTATTTGAAACTGGCAAAATATTTAGTGTTGAATAATTCTTTAAAAAATCACTAGAACAGGGGCGCCTGGGTAGCTCAGTTGTTAAGCGTCTGCCTTCGGCTCAGGTCATGATCCCAGAGTCCTGGGATTGAGCCCCGCCTCAGGCTCCCTGCTCCACAGGAAGCCTGCTTCTCCCTTTCCCACTCCCCCTGCTTGTGTTCCCTCTCTTGCTGTCTCTCTGTCAAATAAATAAATAAAAAATCTTTAAAAAAAAAATCATTAGAACAATAAAGATATTTAAATCCTTTTTCCCACAAAATGTACCATGAATTCATAACCAGACTAATTTTTTTTTCTTTTTTAGATTTTATTTACTTGACAGAGACACAGCGATAGAGGGAACACAAGCAGGGGGAGTGGGAGAGGGAGAAGCAGGCCTCCCACAGAGCAGGGAGCCCGATGCGGAGCTTGATCCCAGGATCCTGGGATCACGACCCAAGCCAAAGGCAAACGCTTAACGACTGAACCACCCAGGCGCCCCCCCCCCTTTTTTAGATTTTATTTATTTATTTGACAGAGATAACCAGACTAATTTAAAAAAAGGCTGGGGGTGCCTGGCTGGCTAAGTTGGTAGAGCACGTGACTCTGGATCTCAGGATTGTGAGTTTGAGCCCCACAGTGGGTACTGAGATTACTTAAAAAAATAAAAATTAAAAAAAGGGAGAAAGAGAAAGCTACATATATAAGATGTATATATAATCTGCTAATTCTAATAGCAAAGAAATAAAAATACAAAAGTCTTACAGTAAAAGATTTATCCTATCAACTCCATGGGTTATTTTATGTACCCCAAAGCGATATAAAGACGTAAAGAAATGGAATGTACTTACAAATTGAGAAAAAAAAGATGCAACTGCTCAAAAAAACACATGACTAACACACACGCTGTAACACATATGAATAATTTGAAAAGACCCACAATTATTAGTATCTTTGGAGTTACGTGGATTTTATTATTTAAAATCAGTAAAAAGCATTTTAGTATTTTCTGATGGACAGTATTTTTCAATCTTCTCTCCTGCTGTGATATCTAAATCTATCTCATGTGGAACATGGGGTCTCCTGAATTGGTTCATCTACACCATGTGAGGGTCTTTCTGAGCAGTGACAGGACTCTAAACAGGCCTTGAAATGTACCCATTTACCAGCATGAGTGCTACCCAACATTAAGCATAACCCTACTGAGCTGATCAGTATAAACGACGGACAAAACAGGCATCAATCACATGGGAATATTATAGATATGTTAAATAATGTTTCAGTTCTGTGACTCCAGGACCAGTTTTCATTCAACTTAGTAGAAAATCACTTTTTGGGGTGCCTGGCTGGCTCAGTCAGTGGAGCATGCGACTCTTGTTCTTGGGGTTGGGGGTTCAAGCCCTTCACTGGATGTAGAGAGTACTTAAAAGTAAAATCTTAGGGGCACCTGGGTGGCTCAGTCCATTAAGTGTCTGACTTCGGCTCAGGTCATGATCTCAGGGTCCTGGGATCAGCCCTGCGCGATGGGCTCCCTGATCAGTGGGGAGTCTGCTTCTCCCTTTCCCTTGCCCCTCCCCCCGGCTCATGCTCACTCTCTCAAATAAATAAATAAAATCTTTAAAAAAAAAACTTAAAAAAACAAAACCAGAAAAGCTCTTTTTGAACAAAGGATCTAAGCCAATGATTAGATTTTTCTGGATATCAATGGAAAAATATCAAACGGAGAATTTTTGGTTCCACAAGCCTTTCAAAAACAAACCCACACATGATTTCCAGGGTCATCTGGGCAAGTCAAGAACAATATCAGGGAATAATTCCAAACTGAGTTTCCATGAATAACAGATCTCCTAAGGGTGTTTGCTTATGGTTCTTACCCGAGCTTCAAATTCTGATGTTTCTTCCACATAACCAAGTCCCCCCTTTTGTAATCTTGTTGCAACTTCAATGAGATCACTACGAAGAAAGTTTAAAAGCTCCTGGTTGCCATCACAGGATTTTAGACCCAAATTAGGCTTCCGGGCCAGATGAATAGAATGAATGATGTCCTGGTACCTAGAAAAGTTGGGGGCAGGGAGGGAAAATAAACTCTGAATGATAAGTCTCATTTCTAGAAGACTTACTCAGATCTTCATCTCTCCTTGGTGATTTCTTCAGTTTCGTGTTTCTTGTACAAATTTTCAAATTTCTCTTATTCTTGATTCATTTGAAAAACACCCTTCTTTTTTTCAGTTATTTGATAGTCCTAGTACCTGAAGTGTCCTGCTTTACCTAGTTCTCATTCATGGTTCCTGGTCTGCATATTATTTTTTTAACCTTTTTACCATGAGTTTCTTGGGATTTTATCTGTGGAAATTCTTTGAGGCCTGGTTTGAAGTTGTGCTCCTCCAGAGAACGGGCACTTGCTCATGTCAGTTACCAGGAATGCTACCAACCTGAGACAACTTTAAATCACCTGCCTGGAATGCCTCCTAACATAGTAAAAACGTGAAACAGGGCTGAAACTCTACACAAGGACCTTCGTGTTCACTCTCACACTAAAGATTAACCTGCTGAGGTCCCAGCAATAGACTGGCGAGTCCGTAGGCTTCACTGTTGGCTGCTTTTTTTTTTTTTAAGATTTTATTTATTTATTTGAGAGAGAGAGAATGAGACAGCATGAGATGGGGGAGGGTCAGAGGGAAAGCAGACTCCCCTGCAGAGCAGGGAGCCTGATGCGGGACTCGATCCTGGGACTCCAGGATCATGACCTGAGCCGAAGGCAGTCGCTTAACGGACTGAGCCACCCTGGCGCCCTCACTGTTGGCGTCTTACAACAAAATGAAAACTAGAGCTCAAGGTCATCTCAGTTGAAGTATACTAAGTTCCCATTTCATTCTTAATAAGCATTTTCAATATTATTTTCCTCTGAATACAACTTCATTGTGTCCCACAGGTTTTCTTGCAAAGATTTCCCTTTCCTTGCTTTCTACAATTCCCTTTATTTTCTTCTTTGATGTCATCTAGGAATATATTTAACTGTCAGTTAAGATCTTTTTGGACATCTTTAAGGAATTTGTTTCTGATTTTATCACAATCTGATCAAAGGTATCCTGAAACTCTATTTTTAAAATCTGTTGAGACTGCTTTTGTGGCTAAGTATATGATAAATTTTTATAAATGTTAAATGGATAGAACAAAAAACTTTACTTCTCTGTTTCCAACTGGCCTAGTATCATTTTGTTTTTAAATTCCTTTTTTTATTGAGGAGCACATGGGTGGCTCAGTCAGCTAAGCATCTGCATTCAGCTTGGGTCATGATCCTGGAGTCCCAGGATGGAGCCCCGCAGTGGGCTCCCTGCTCAGCGGAGAGTCTGCTTCTCCCTTTTTCTCTGCCCCTCATCCTGCTTGAGTCTGCTTCTCCCTCTGCTCCTTACCCGGCTTGTGCTCTCTCTCAATATAAATAAAATCTTTTTTTCCCCAAGATTTTATTTATTTGACAGAGAGAGAGAGAGCACAAGTAGGCAGAGTGGCAGGCAGAGGGAGAGAGAGAAGCAGGCTCTCTGCTGAGCAGAGAGCCAGACGTGGGACTCGATCCCAAGACCCCAGGATCATGACCTGAGCCGAAGGCAGCCACTTAACCGATTGAGCCACCCAGGCACCCCCAAAAATTCTTTTTTATTGAAGTGAGTAACTGAGTGCACACCCTGTAATTTATATCCTTCATCACTTATTTTCTTGTAAAGAGCATATATATTTGTTTTATAAATGTGAACTTCAAATGGTCTGTGATACATTACCCTCTCCCCTTGGCTACCCCAAAGGAAATCCAAATAACCACCACCAAGAGAACAGATAAATAAAGTAGAATCACAAAGATTGTACACAAATTCCCAGAATACGATATAGAAAGAAAAAATGATAAGAGTTTGGTTATAAAAATCATGGATGGAACCTGAAACCACCCATATATTGTATGTCAACTATACTTCAATTAAACACAAAACAACAGAACAAAATGTGGATGGCTCTTCAGTAAAATAATGCTAAGGAACATTAAGTCTCAAATATTACATATGCTTGACAGCCTTTAAAAAGTTCAAAACCAGCAAAACAAGGTATGTGTTTGGGTTTTTTTTAATGCTCAACAAACAAAAGTCTAAGTTTTGTTTTTAACCCTGACAATCCAATATTTTAACCAAACAGAAGAAACATCATAGAACCATATTCCTTTGTGGTTGGGTATACTTGACATTTTCCCTTGTCTTTCTTAATTTGCCCACGATTCTGAATATAATTTTAATTAATTTATGCATTAATTAAATGCATTAAGTAGTGGACTAAAACTAGTATCATGTACCCATCCATTATCACTCACAAAGTCTGGAAAAGTTGCAGTTGTGTACTGAATGATTTCTTCTTTCTTCAAACCCAAATGCAACTATGAAAGCATGCAGTCAGATACTAAAGGTGGCCTTAAGCCAAAACCATGCCCTGGCTTTGACAAGAGCAATGGCTAGAACAGGAAGGATACTAGCAAATCTAGATGTAGACAGTATTTGTTTTGGAGGCTTTTAAAGATACAATTCACATAACATTAAACTCACCAGTTTAAAGCATACATTTGCAGTGATTTTTATGTTGTGGAACCATCAAAACTACCTAATTCCAAAACTTACATCACCCCAGGAAGAAACCCCATACCCGTGAGCGTCTGCCTTCGGCTCAGGTCACGATCCCAGGGTTCCGGGATCGAGACCCACATCGGGCTCCCTGCTCAGTG
Organism: Zalophus californianus; assembly: GCF_009762305.2. NCBI lineage: Eukaryota > Metazoa > Chordata > Mammalia > Carnivora > Otariidae > Zalophus > Zalophus californianus. The sequence continues at coordinate 104,354,926 of NC_045604.1, read as the reverse complement.
GGGAGCCTCCTTCTCCCTCTCCCCTTGCCCCCCCACACCCCGCTCATGCTCACTCTTGCGCTCTCTCTGCATTCTCTCTCTCAAATAAATAATAATAAATAAATAAATAAATAAATAGAATCAGACATTATGGTCCTTTTGTCTAGCTTCTTTGATTCAGCCTGTTTTTCAGTTTCAGCCCTGCTGCAGCTACAGCATATAGCAGTACTCTGTTCCTTTCTGTGGCTGGATATGCCACATTTTGTTTATCTATCCAACCGCTGATGGACATTTGGATTGTTTTCATTTTCTGGCTATTTCGAATACTGATAATACCTCTGAATACCAACTGCTGTGGAACTGCAAGGCTGCCTAACTAGAACGAGGATCTCAGTTCAGTGCGTGACACACATTAATCAACAATCCTGCTATGCTGTATATACAGGGTTTAAAAACATGCTTTTCCAAATATGTATGAGTCAAGAAAATACCAGGCAATAAGAACATAAAAAGGTTACAGACACTTTTTAAAAATGTACTTTTATCATTTTTATGGATAAATAACCCCTAAGGTATTTATAATATCTAATGCTGAAGAGAAGCTGTGAGAACAAGATGAAAATCCTTACCTCTTCTCGAGTCTCTCTTTAAGTTGACTTTCTCTTATTCCCTGAGGATGGAGGCAGTTTAGCAACTCATCCAGTTCCTTCTGACTATCACATAAAAACCTGCAAGGAGCAACACAGAATCAGTAACTCTGAAAACTTATCAAATACTAAGAAAGGGATCTAGGATTGTTGGTGGGAATTGGGAGAAGAAAATTCCAAACTTGCTCACAAGTAGAACAAACAATTTACTATTTCCATGAGGCCTACTGTTAACTTTATCCTAGAATACCAGAGCCAATGTTTCCTACTAAAATACGAGACAAATTTTATTAAGTTAATTGACACACTTGTCCATACACCTTAAAAGAGTAAGCTTGCATCCAAAAATAAAAAATGAAAGGTCATTAAACAAAGCAATCATAGGAAAAACAGTTAATGCAATCACAAAATAAAAGGGACCCTCTCAAAACCTAGTTCCCTGCTTAAAAGAGAACTGCCAGAAAAGCAGATCAATGGCTATGTATATAATTTATATTCTTTAATTAATAAAGATGAAAATCCTAAATCTATTCCCAGACTGAAAAGCACTTCCAATGCAATGTAAGATCTATCCCAGAACATATACAAAGTTACACTGTAACAGGGAAATAAAATTCCAAAGCTTGGAACAAATATATTCTTACCAAACAAAATCAAGCCTGCTTTTAAAGCAATGAGTTTACATAACCAAGAAATCAAAGTCATACAAAATGATCTTAACAGATAATCACTGGTATCACTATATTAAATATTTTCTTAACATGAAAAAGGAAAAAGAAAGAGCAACCCGATAAATGCTCACATTACCATAGATTCTGGCCTTGTTTGGGTATGGTGGTCTCCACAGCAACTTCTGTTGCTGGTCCAGGTTGTGTGTTCATGCTTGCATTTTTGCCTAGGTTTGCTTTCTTACCTAAAAAAAATTTACATTAGGTTAATACAATAAATACCCAATTCCTCGTTTCAAACCTAAGCAGGACAGTGCCAAATCCAACAACTAATAACACAGATGCTGCCTATTAAATACATCCAGTGTACAACAGGTGTTAATTTCTCTTAAATAGCTTACACAGAGCACATTATTTGGGATACTTACTCTCTATACAGCTGAACAGTTGCACAGTTCAAAGTTTAGAGTATCACAACTTAGAATGGAGCAGGATGACTGAATAACTATATCAAAGCAAACAATCCATTTACTCTTTGTACATGAGGCTTAGCACAAAGGCATTTATTTGTGGATGTATTTTTTTTTTTTTTTAAGATTTTATTTATTTGACAGAGAGAGAGACAGCCAGAGAGGGAACACAAGCAGGGGGAGTGGGAAGGGGAGAAGCAGGCCTCCCAAAGAGCAGGGAGCCCAATGCGGGGCTCGATCCCAGGACCCTGGGATCATGACCTGAGCCAAACAAAGGCAGACGCCTAACTACTGAGCCAACCAGGTGCCCCTATTTGTGGATGTACTTAAGTAGGGACAAGTAAACATAGAAACTAGTATAAAAACTTACTGCTGGAGGATTCAAAATGTCAAACATGATGAACTTTTTTCTAAGCCAGCTCCTATATACTACTAGGACATAATACAGACAGATCTTAAGGCAATCTGTGAGGCCTCACCTAACACTATAATTGGTTCTGTCCCCTGCTCCCATTCTCTCCCCTTTAACCTGTTGCACTTTCCCTGCACTACAAACACAACACCCTATTAGCCTTCTGAGTCAGGTGATTTTGAAGAGACCCTACCATGTTGGAATGAGAGAACATGAAGCAACAATAGCCACCAGGATGCACTAGAAGTGAAGGGATGGAATGCCCATTTTCTCTTGGGAGCTAGAACTATGGAGACCTAATTTCTAAGGACGCCCATTAAGCTTCTGAAAAACATCAGAAAATCAGTCTCTCCTCCTGCTGGAAACTCTCCCCCCGGTCTAAAGATCCTGACCGTACATTTACTGCTCTCAAACATAACTGCCTTCATGTGGGTATTTACAAAGTCTACCAAAACTAGATTTTTCTACTAAAGTGCTACAATCTAACACTTAATACTATTAACACAGTTTGAAAAGGCCTTGGGGCGCCTGGGTGGCTTAGTCATTGGGCATCTGCCTGCTTCTCCCTCTCCCACTCCCCCTGCTTATGTTCCCGCTCTTGCTGTCTCTCTCTGCCAAAAAGTAAGTAAAATCTTAAAAAAAAAAAGAAAAAGAAAAAAGAAAAGGCCTTAATTGTGAAACTTCGGGCTACATATTAATTTCCTTATTTAACAATTTTGTGAGTTTTAAGTTTGGGTTAGGAGTTTCTTTAAAATGAAAGCTTTAAAAAAATTTCTTAAAGAAACATAATGATTGGGCGCCTGGGTGGCTCGTCGTTAAGCGTCTGCTTTCGGCTCAGGTCATGATCTCAGGGTCCTGGGATGGAGGCCCACATCAGGCTCCCTGCTCCAGCAGGAAGCCTGCTTCTCCCTCTCCCATCCCCCCTGCTTGTGTTCCCTCTGTGTCTCTGTCAAATAAATAAAATCTTAAAAAAAAAAAAAAAAAAGTACAGCTAGAAGCTTGCAGATCATTTAACCCAGTGGTTCTCCACAGGGAGCCAGGCTGCCTCCCAGGGGACATGTGGCAATGTCTGCAGACACATTTGGTTATCACTATTAGCATCTAGTCCGTGGAGGCCAGGGATGCTGCTAAATATCAGACAATGCACAGGACAATCCCCAACTATAAAGAATTATCTGTGGGTGCCTGGGTGGCTTAGTCACTTAAGTGTCCAACTCTTGATTTTGGCTCAAGTCATGATCCAAGAATCATGGGATTGAGCCCTGGGTCGGGTTCCATGCTGGGTGTGGAGCCTGCTTGTGATTCTCTCTCCCCCTCTACCTTTCCCCAACCCTTAAAAAAAAAAAAAAATGTAGCCCTACAGAGTTGGAAACGCCTCATAGAGTATATGTGTGGTTTCCTTCATTCACAGAACTATGTGTTAGATCTGTGGGAAAGAACTACAAGACATTTAACTGCTAAAACTCTGAAAAACCTAATAGTCAAATTTTTTTAAATCTTAGGCATTGGCGTATGCCAACAATCTGTACAGTTCTAAGGTGTGATGGTTTAGGGGTGAATAGGATTTGAACTCATTCACATTTTGAGGGTGTTTGAAATTGAAAACCAGGCAGATCCAGGCTCAGACCCTAACGGGGCCCTGAAGTAAAGACACTGGATCCCAAAGATTACAGGTGGGGAGTTTTTGAAGTATGTCCATATTCAAGTGGAGATCAAAGAAGCCCAACCGAAAGAACTCTGGACTGACAGTGACAACTGTGGATTGAACGAGTTCTTTTTAAAAGGGCTATTTTGAAGATTATGATTCTGACTTTGGAGGAACTATGGTGACTGGCAGTGGAAGGAATCACATGTAAAATTCCTTAAATAAAAATTTATTGACTTAAAAAAAAAAATCTGACCCAAAATGTCAATAATGCTGAGGTTGATGAAACCTAACCTAACCTGACCATTTTCTTTTTAATTAAAAATTTTTTTCATTTCTTTCTTGAAATATTACATATAAATGTTGCAAATATTACACATAATGTTCAAAGTACATATATCCCTCAAGAAAAAATACATATACACATTTATAAAAGTATACTTCTGTATTTATTTTACAAATCGAACACACCCATGTAACCAGAACCCAGGCCAAGAAAAAGAACCTCAGTGCCCCTTTATGACCCTTTCTCAGTCACTTATTTTTAGCTAGTTATTTGCTGTGTTGCCCCGTCACTAGAATTTTAGTTAAATGACACTGAGGACCTTATCTGTCGTTTCCTATCTTGTATCACAAAACATGAAAACCTGGTTAGCACACAAGATGCTCCACACATACTGAATAAATAAATTCTGAAAGTGGAGGAAAAAGATGTGTAACTGTCTTCTTAGCCCTTTACCTCAATTCCAGCCATTAAGGTACCTACAGAAAGACTTCCAAGAAACAAAGTCTGAAGACTACTCATATAAAATCTAATACTCGGCGGGGGGGGGCACCTGGGTGGCTCAGATGGTTAAGCATCTGCCTTTGGCTCAGATCATGATCTCAGGGTTCTGGGATCGAGCCCCACGTCAGTCCTCCCTGCTCAGCCGGGAGCCTGCTGCTTCTCTCTCCCCACTCCTGCTCCTTCTCACTCTCTCAAACAAATACATAAAATCTTTAAAAAAAAAATCTAATACCCAAATATCCTAGTATTCAAGCTCTTTATCTTTCCACACTACATTTGGAACAAAGCTTATAATCAAATATTAGTTTCCTTCCCTCTTCAATGCATTTCACATCCTCCCACCCCACTCAAATACATCTACCTAAGGAGACAATAAAGAAACTTTGCAAATGAAAAAAGTGACCAAGGAAAGACAGTCCTTAATAATGATCTTACTTGAGCAGAGTGAAAGAACTGACAGATATACATACTACGGGGACAGTAATCCTCATCAGGAGAGTCTGCACGGTCTTTGCGGTGATTAAATCGATAGTCGATGCTGTCATGTACCCAGCCTTTTTCGATGAACAATCCTGGAACTTCATCTGAGAAGAGCCAGTACCTATAAATCACAACCATATATTAATAAAATAATGACAGGTCATGAGCACGGGATGATTTTATTGTTGGGGGGATGATTACAAAATACCACTGAACGTTCAGACTGATACAAATGATAAAGTAAGGCCCAGAATACCAACATTTTCCAAATTTGAGATTTGCTTCGTATCTGTACTTTTTATAACTTCTAATATTTCTCTACTTTAGGTTCCACACAATGTACACATGTAAAATATATTACCATTTCTAATGACCTCTATTTGAATTACATTTCACCCATCATAATAATTTAGGCTTCATATCTGTGGTATCTTCAAGAACAGCATTGTGTCTTATTTAACTTTGTAACTCTAGCATGTGGCACAGAAAACATTCGATAAATGTGTGATGAGCAAGTTTCCAAAATCCATACACAGAATAGCTTGTCTATTCTAAGTACTTTAGAGAGTTTCATAACTCGGAAGAACACAATAACCCTAAAAGATGACAAAAATTAAGTCTAATAACTTACCTGTTATGGTTTCGATCTGTACCAATAGGAGTCCTACGCATGACTAGCTTGGCCTTGGCAATTCCTTCCTGGAAAGCCTTCTCAGCAGCTGCTTTGTGCTTTCGTATTCGTTCTTCTTCAGCTTCACGTTCTAGTTTCACTGGTAAAGATCAAAAGAATCAACTAGATTTTTTTTTCTAATAAATTCTATTCTTACAAGTTAAGATATGGAATAGAAAGTATAAAAGAGATTTCCATCAAATCTTAGTTTCCTTCTCCTAATTCTGATCTGTTGTAAGAAATGACATGCGGTAAGGCAGCAATTTCTCTTTTTTTTACGGATTTGAGAGAGAGAGCATGAGCTGGAGGGAGAAGGGGGGAGAAAGAAAATCTGAAGCAGAGTCTGTGCTGAGCGCAGAGCCCAATGCAGGGCTCAATCTCATGACCATGAAATCATAACCTGAGGATCACAACCTGAGCTGAAACCAAGAGCCAGCTGCTCAACCAACTGAGCCACCAGGGGCCCCTGTAAGGCAGCAATTTCTATCTGGTTCTCCTATGTCCTTTGAATTCTGGTCATGCCACAGCCATCAACTCAATGAAAATTATTTTCTCTCCAAAATTTAAGTTATTAATTTTAATAATTAAATTAGTTTTATTAATAGTTGAAAATGGAACAATAAAATAGTCCTTAAGGGAAACCTGCGTAGCTCAGTCAGTTGAGCATCTGCCTTTGGCTCAGGTCATGATCCCGGGGTCCTGGGATTGGCCTATGTCAGACTCCCTGCTCAGCAAGGAGTCTGCATCTCCCTTTCCCCCCTCCAACCTCCACTCGTGCTCTCACTTTGCTCTCTCAAATAAAGTCTTTTAAAAACAAAATAAAAAAAAAAAGTTCTTAAATGGAATTGATCCTCAAAATGATCAGAATGAATAAAATTTCAGTCCTGAGGAATTTGATTGTAATTCAGCCTTGGTGACAAGAAAAAAGACCTGAGAGGGCAAAGGCAGGCAAGCACTTGTGCATAAAAGCAATCACTGAATACTGAATACCATTTGGGGAGTTATTCAGCAAGTTACTACTGTTAATGATGAAAAAAAAGTTTTGGGGCGCCTGGGTGGCTCAGTCGGTTAAGCATCCGACTCTTGGTTTCAGCTCAGTTCATGATCTCAGGGTTGTGGAATCGAGCCCTGTGTTGATTCCCTGTGCTTGAGATTCTCTCTCTCTCTCTCCCCGTCCTTGCCCATGCTTGTGCAATCTAAAATAAATAAAATCCTAAAAAAAAAAAAAAAAAGTTTTAATCAACTTACTTCTGATCATTCATTATATAGGGTGTATTTCATCCAGACAGAAATTTCAACAAGAACAGCCCAGTAATCTTGCCTTTTAATTTTTTCTATAACTGTCAAATTTTAAAACACAGCACTACTATTTACGATGCCAGAATGTGTAACACTGATCTGATGAGAACATCTACATTATGGTGAGAATCTGGAAAATACATCAGTCTCAAGATGCTACTTTAAAAAATTAAGACAAATCTCATTTATTTAAAACCAACATGATACTCGTTACCTTTAACAAAGTTTGATCTCCTGAATGGAACTGTTATGTTTGCAAAGTGATTACAGTAGAAATCAGTACAAAGCTAAACAACACAAACTGTAATGGCCAAATCACAATCAAGGAGAAGTTCTTTCTCTTATGGCCACAAACAAACAAAAAAACCACCTAGGGCAAGTCATCAAAAGACCAAACTTGCTTCTGGAGGTTACAGCACTGAACTACATACTGAACAACCTGAACTAACCTTGGCAAAATATTAACATTCTTTCTCCCTTATTTCTCTGTACATCAACATTGTCTTTCCTTTGTCCTATGTTAAGATAAATATAACACACAGAGGAACACATCAGAAACTCAAGAAGTCATTACATTTCAGGTAAAACACAGCTGCAGTGTGATATATACACAAAGTTAATCTACATGTTATTTTACTTGGAATGTAATATATGGTCTTTAAAACTGAAAAGTATGTATATGCATCTATGTGAAGACATTTCAGTGGCCTTAGGTAGTATAAACTAGAATCCGTTTTAAAAGAAATTATTATAGGGGTGGCTGGGTGGCTCAGTCATTAAGCGTCTGCCTTCGGCTCAGGTCATGATTCCAGGGTCCTGGGACCAAGCCCCACATCGGGCTCCCCGCTCCACGGGAGGCCTGCTTCTCCCTCTCCCACTCCCCCTCCCCTGCTTGTGTTCCCTCTCTCGCTGTGTCTGTCAAATAAATAAATAAAATCTTAAAAAAAATAAAAAATATTATATATTCATGAAAGAACTAAAGTTATTTCTAGGTATCTAGGATCCAACTTTGACAAATAGATGGTTTTTACCATCTTCACTTTATAAGCTAGAAATGTTGATATGGTTGGAAACTATAGCAGCGACCAAAATAGTTTAAAGACCAAAAAACCCCCAATAAACTTAGCAAGTTTACGGTGGGAAACAGCGACTCTGAAACTAAGTTTGTGTACATTGTAAGACTCATCAAATAAGTAAATACTGGTATTGGTGGGTGTTAGGGTTCTCACGATTCATGAAAGGAGATATAAATATAGAATGAGAGACAGCAAAGCAGAACCCTTGAGTGGTATCCAGGCATAAAAGGAAATGAGGTACTGGACACATGCTACAACATGAATGAACCCTGAAAACATTATGCTTAGTGAAAGAAGCCAGACACAAAAGACCACACATTTATTATGATTCCATTTATATAACACGTCAGAACAAGCAAATCTGGATAGCTAAAGAATATAGAGGGTTTGTTTTTGAAAAGATGTATTCTAAAATTGTGATGAAAGTTGCACATATCTGTGAGTATATTAAAAACAATGAGTTGGGCGCCTGGGTGGCTCAGTCGGTTAAGCGCCTGCCTTCAGCTCAGGTCATGATCCTGGAGTCACGGAATCGAGTCCCGCATCGGGCTCCCTGCTTGGCAGGGAGTCTGCTTCTCCCTCTGACCCTCCCCCCTCTCATGCGCTCTCTCTCTCTCATTCTCTCTTTCAAATAAATAAAATCTTTAAAAATAAATAAATAAATAAATAAAAACAATGAGTTATGTTACAAATAGACAAGTTGTATGGTATGTGAACTATTTAATAAAGCTGTTTAAAAAATGTTCAGAGGGGCACCTGGGTGGCTCAGTTGTTAAGCATCTGCCTTTGGCTCAAGTCATGATCCCGGGGTCCTGGGATCAAGCCCCGCATAGGGATCCTTGCTCAGTGGGGAGCCTGCTTCTCCCTCTCCCACTCCCCCTGCTTGTGTTCCCTCTCTCTCTGTCTGTCTCTCTGTCAAATAAATAAATAAAATCTTAAAAAGTAAATAAAAATTAAAAATGTTCCGTTCTGGGGTGCCTGGGTGGCACAGTTACTCAAGCATCCGACTTTTGGTTTTGGCTCTGGTCATGATCTCAGGGTTGTGATATGAAGCCCCACAAGGGGCTCTGCGCTCAGCGCAGAGTCTGATTTTCTCTCTCCCTTTCCCTCTGCCCCTCCCTCTACACACTCTCTTTCTCAAATAAATAAATCTTTAAAAAAAAAAGTTCAGATTTGATGGTGCTATCAAAGCCCCAAATTTTTACATTCTTACAACATAATAAGGGAAAAATTAGTATCTGAGTTGGCAACTGTGCTGAGGGCTTCAAATACCTTGTCATTTAAGTGTTACAACAATCTTAATGAGCACAGAAGGACACTGAGGCATAGATAAGTAACTTGCCCAAAAGATTACAGCTAAGTCAGAGGTAGGGTTTGAAACCAGCCCAGCAATTCCCAAGTCCTATATTCTTTCCACTACATCGATTTGTGATTTTAGTCCTTCACTAAATCCAGAGAAGATGCCACCATCACATTAATCCAAGTCAAACCATCATTAGCCGCAGAAGGCCAGGCTGCACACTCCCACTGGAATATTACACACCCAGTGGGGTCTGGGCTACCACAACCCGAAATAACTGAAGAGTTAAGACAAACAGAGCCTCTACCATTCCCTTGGCAATTTCCTTCCTTCTACTATCTTCTAAAGGGTTTCCCTTCTGCTCTCAACACAAGGTTACCTTTCATCTCTCTCTCCTGGATTTCACGCTCCTTTTTGGCCTGGATGGCGAGCAGCCGCCTGCTCTTCACAGCACTGATCATGTCTTCAGCTCCCAGGTCTACCTGGGGCTCAAACTTCACCACCTCTTTTTTCCTATCAGGTTTGCCTAGCCCATTCTCCTCTTTTCCATTTTCCTTGTTTCTGGCTTCCATTTCTTTCCTCTTCTGTTTCTCTGCTCTCTTCTTATCATTCTCTTCCTTCAGTACAGCAAGCCGTTCTTTCCACAGCTCTGCAGACATCTGCTGTCTGGTTTCCATGTGGTCCTGCACGGAGTACGTCATGAGGATGCGGTGGCAGAGTGCGGTCAGGATCTGGAGCTTCTCTTCCGACGTTAATTCAAAAAACTCTGAGGTCTCCAGCTTCTCTAGGAACTCATCTTGTACCTCATTGTCCTCAAATGGTGCTGAATCTTTATTGTCATCTGCGTCGGAGCCCTCACTTTCTTCCTGAACGTCAGATCTGCGCAAGCAGAGCCGCACCAGCTCTGAAACAGAATGGAGAGTCAGAGGGATTTCTGACAGCTTCATTCCCAATTCACCATAGTCTTCCGCTATTTCGTCCTGTAATAAGGTCTGTAAGAGGATGACCAACACTCTATTCAGGTATAAAAAACCGCCTTTTTCTGCACTCAAGGCTTCCATGAGAGACACAGCAGTAATGGGATACTGAGCATCTGGTAAGAGTAGCCCCGAGTAACAGCTCAAGAACTCCACCACCATGGCCACATCCCCAAAGAGTGTGTTGGGCAGCCCTTCAGGGGTATCCACCAATCTAAAAGCTGGAAGGCTTTTGCCGGTTAACTCTTGGTCCTCATACCTCTTCTGTTTTTCTAGTTTCTCAAGCATTTCTTTCTCTCTCCGCTCCTTGGCTTTCTCCTTCAACTTTTCTTTCAGCTCCTCTCGTTTCTTTTTCAAATATTCTTTGCGCTGCTCTTCAGACATAGAGGCCCACCGCTTTTTGTGCTCTAGAAGCTCAAAGCGTTTTTGAACAATACTTCGCAGCTCTTCTGGGAGACGAGCTCTATCTTCGCTAGAGAGAAGACGAGCTGTTTTGGAGATAACACAGGACAGGGCACTCTTCTTGTCCTCCCTGTCTTTGTTTTCTTTGTAGTAGGCAATAAGGTGTAGGGCAGCAGGAGGCAGATGTTTGTGGGGTTTACTAGATGACCTGGCTGTACCCCCAGAGTTCCGTGGGGCTCGTGTCATCTTCTGAGTGCCTTTAGCCATATCCAACAAAGTCATCTGCTTCATTTTGGTTTTAGGAGTCTTCAAGCCCTTTTTGGGAGATTTGGAATTACCTGTAGATTTCTGTCCATTAAGGATGCCTTTGCTTCTGCCCTTCGCTTTCAAAGGTTTATCACTGTGCTTCCCCGATTTCTTGGCAGGTGGGCCCTTCTTAGGAATGTGAAAGTTAGCATGTAGCTTGTTGGGTGACATCATCTTCATCACTTCTTCCAAATGTTCTTCTGGAGATTTGGAATTTTTGGAGTTCTTCACTTTGAGTGGCGAGCCATTCAAGGATTTCTTCAAGTGTACATGACACCATAACTTGGGGTTTAGTGGTGAACTCAGAGAAGAGTTGTCTGTCTTGGATTTTTTTGAGGGCTTCCTGTCTGGGGATCCAGTATTCTTCCTCTTAGTAGAAGGGTTGAGAGTCATATACTAGAATTTAAGAACAAGAGCAAAATTAATTTTAAAAACTAATTTGAAGAAGCAGTATTTAAGCATCACACAGGCCCTCTTCCCCAGCTAACCAGGTAAAGCTATACATTCATTTCTGTCCACAGACACTATGTCCCTGAAGAAACAAAGACATGAATGTTCGCTAATGTTTTGGCCACATCAATACAAAATTCTCTTGATACCCAGACTTAAAAATCTATACTCTACAATTACACATTTTTGCTATGAACTAGTTTTCTGTTACCAGACAACCAGTGCTAGCAATTCTTGAACACTTTAATGAAATCTGTGAACCCTTTCCCCAGAAGCAACACACAAAAATTATGCATACAATTTCAGAGGGCATGCATGGATCCCAGACTGAAGATACCTGATCTAGATAATGGCAACATCTAAGGAGTTAATCAAGAACTACTCTGGATTTCTAAGCCTTTAAACCTCTGGTCCAACTGGTAGCATTGTATGCTTTTAAGTAGAAAGTATACTACTTTAAGTCTTTTTTGTCTAAATGCAGAAGCATATTTTATTAAAAATACCACCACCATCACCACCACAACAACAAATCACTGCTCACAAACAGGGAGCCCTCCTGCCCCTGGCCCTGGCTCCTCAAACTCCCTTTGTTCTCTCCCCATCAAGAACTCATTCCCCCATGAATACGTTATTAACTGTAAGCCCTCTACATTCCCAATCTCATACACTTCTCTTTCATGGTCCCTTCATAAACTTCAAATTCACTCCCTCTATGAGCCCAACTCTACAATCCTTTAATCCCGCCAGAACCTTACATCCATTAATTCAACTACACTTTCCCCATGCTCACTTCCTTGTCCTTTTTACCCGCATTAAATTCCAGTCCGTTGTTATAATCAGTCTTACATAAACCTATGCTTCCCTTCCCTTGTCTCTTCTGCTCTATTATACCGGGCTACCTCTGGCCTGAACATGTTCAGCTTACCCATGACTGGAATAGAAGATACAAAGACGGTGTGTGGTCTCACTTTAAATTCAGAACCAGGTACTGCAAATGCATCCTGAATGCCACCCAGTAATGACGTGATATCGTCCCTTAGTCCATTCACTTCCCTCTCCCCTGGACACACATCTCCACCATGTCCCCCTCAGAGAGAATTAGTTAACAGGCTAGAACCCAGTCAACTTGTCATAATACCATTGTTTCTGTTGAAGTGTGTGTTTAAAAAAAACAAACAAACCCAACTGCTGATTTTGGAACTTTCAAGAATGTAATTACAAAGAAAAAAGCTAAACCGAAGACTAAATGAAATACTAACCAAGCAGTGAAAAAGTAGAGCCAATTTCACAAAAATTCAAGTGAGCAGGAGGGAGACTAGATAACCTCCAGAAGATGTGATTTCTGTTACCAAAAGCAACTAAGCATAGAGGACACTTGGAGACTTGAACCTAACTCGAGGTTTCTGAGTGGTAAGGATGAACTTCACAGAAGCAACATGGAAGCAGCAGGTCAGCACAAGAGGACACTGCAGGCAAGGAAGCAGCTACAGACTACTGAAGACGAAATTGTGAGCCCCATGAAAAGGGCGAGGGAAGTGCCACGGCAAAAGTAATCCCAAAATCTTAAAAAAAAAAAAAAAAAAAAAAAGTAATCCCAAAGAGGACATGGAGGAACACCTACGTTCCTGTCAGGCGTAACCAAACAGGTATGGCAAAATTTAATAAGCTGTACTGCAATGTCAAATAAGATTTAAACATTACAGATATAATCATCAGATAAACTCCAAGAACCAAAGCAGGAGTAGGAGAAATCTGGTCTGCAACAAATGAGCGGACTATACCTAATATCCTTCTGGCTGTCTCTATCTAACTTCAAAGGCCAACCTGCCTTTTAAGGACTACAGGCAATTACAGATTATTGTTCCTCCAGCTGGCTGTTTCTGTTCCCCAATTATCGTCCTCAGTATTGGCGGACAAAGAGCTTTCATAGTTTACGGAATATAAACAGCATCTCTCCATAACTCGGGGGATACTTTCTCCAGAAGCAGAATTTCCTAGTTCTGTTTCCCCAGAACTAGATTTCAAAATGCTAAAATGAATAAGCAAAGATGACTTATGTGAGACTCTCTCCTGATGGGACAGTAATGGTAGCAATACTCCAAAGAGAACAGTGTTTCAGAAATCACCCTACACGGGCGCCTGGGTGGCTCAGTTGGTTAAGCGACTGCCTTCGGCTCAGGTCATGATCCTGGAGTGCCGGGATCGAGTCCCACGTCGGGCTCCCTGCTCAGCAGGGAGTCTGCTTCTCCCTCTGACCCTCTTCCCTCTCGTGCTATCTCTCATTCTCTCTCAAATAAATAAAATCTTAAAAAAAAAAAAAAGAAAAGAAATCACCCTACAAATCATAGAAGAAGGCCCAAAGCTACCCCGGCAGAAATCAAAGACAAATATGTGCCTTCCAAAAGTTAACCATCCTCTTCAACTAGTCTTGGAAAATCTTCAGAGTATAGAGGTTGATACTACTTCTAATGCTCAGGATAACAGGCTATATTTAAAGTCATTAAAATGAAATTTATCACTAAAAAGGAGACTACTGTGAGACTATGTTTCATTTTTACCATTTTAAAAAGGTATCTTTTAATAGGGTCTATTAAAAGGGCCACTTCTTAATTCACTGATTCTTTTTCTATTTAAAAGTCACTCAAATTATCATAAGGTTCTTTAAATTTCTTCTACTTAGAAGCATTATATTATGCAGAAATGATATAAGGAAAAGCTGGGATAGCTTAGCCATAAGAGGGTCCAGCAACCTATTTTTATTTATAAGGTGTGTGTTTTTTTGCCAAACCACACCATATAATTTTTTCTTAAAAATGAAAGAAATTAACTCACCCAACCCCCTCCCAACAGGCCAGCTCCCCGCTTGAGCAGTCCTTCAGTAACTGGATCATCTCAGCATAGGGCATGCTGGGCAGTCACAGCCAAATGGGAGCCGGCATGGCTGGACTCAGGGGGATCTGAAAAAGTATAAAACCACTTATGTGCTAAGGGTCTCCCCTATCCCCCATTCAGCATAAGTAATCTACCAGTGTAGTGCACAGGGAGGGAGAAAAGAATGGACACTGAAATAGCAGTATTGTGTGTAGGTTTTAGGCAAAGGCCCTTCCTAAATGCTAAACAGGAACGAAGTATTTATGAATGACTCAACAACTACAATTCTATACCTTGTTCCCTGTCACCCGAAACAAACCACCACAACAAATAAGGAAATCTAATAAGATACAAATGAAAAAACTTTATTTCTAGCACCTCATTCAGATGCTAAATTTAACTTAATAGTAAGCAGCAAAAACCCTGAACTGGAAAACTTTGGCAATCTATATTCTGATTCTTACTCCACTCTTCTCATTCACTCAAGGAGCCATGGTAGCAGTTTCATAGCAACATTCGCACAGCAGGCTTGCCTCAATTTCCAGATGTCTTTATCAGCCAAAGTGCAAAATATGTTGCCATAAAATAGGTTTAAGTGCTCTTAAAGTTAACATAATTTATTTTTTAAAGTGCTTCTCTAACTCAAATAAAATTCAAGAGGCAAATGTATTTAAAGAAAAAATTTAAACCATAAACACTTACTTGAAACATTAATTAGAAGAGATAAGAAACATCTTTAAAAATATTTAATTAACATCACTAGTAATGAGACAAAATTACATCGTGTACCTTCTGATATGATTCACTAAGAACACAACAATTCTGTGGTACTTCTACCCAAAATCCATAGCCTGAATACAATCATATGGAAATAACCACAAATTGAGAAGTATCACACAAAAGTGATTGGCTTGTATTCTTAAAAAAGTCAAGGTTCTTGAAAGACAAAAGCTGAGAGATGGCTCCAGATCAGAGTCCTAACAAGTCACAAAACAAGGAAGTATAATACATGATACTACACTGGATCCTACTAAAACCAAACCAATATTTTTTTGGCTAAAAGGGCAGTACTGGGACAATTTTCAAAATCTGTGTAAGGACTACAGATAATACTAGTGTTTCAATACTAACTTCCTGATTTTGCCAACTGTACTATAGTTACGTTAGAAAATATCCTTGCCCTTGGGGTGCCTGGGTGGCTCAGGGAGCTAAGCATCCAACTCTTGGTTTCGGCTCAGGTCATGATCTCAGGGTCATGAGACTGAGCCCCACAATGGGCTCTGAGCTCAGCCCGGAGTCTGCTTGAGATTCTCTCCCTCTCCTTCTGCCCCTCCTCCGATGCTCTCACGCTCTCTCAAATAAACAAATAAAATCTTAAAAAAGAAAAGAAAAAAAATATCCTTGTCTTTAGGAAGCATATTCAAGTGAAAGGGCATTCTCAGTGGCTCAGAAAAAAATAATTTGTGTGTCTGAAAAGAGAGAAAATAATAAAACAAATGTGGTAAAGGTTAACATTCCATTTGAGGAATTCACTCAAAGGTGTACAGAAGAAATTCTTCATTGTAATTTGTCTACTTTTTTGTATGAAATTATTTCAAAATAAAATATTCTTAAAATGCATTAAAAACCCTATTAAATCAGTCCAAATTATGCCAGGATTCCAAAGGTCTTAAAAAAGCAGTATTTAGTTGTTACATCTTTTTTTTTTTTTTTAAAGATTTTATTTTTTTATTTGAGAGAGAGAGAATGAGAGATAGAGAGCACGAGAGGGAAGAGGGTCAGAGGGAGAAGCAGACTCCCTGCCGAGCAGGGAGCCCGATGTGGGACTCGATCCCAGGACTCCAGGATCATGACCTGAGCCGAAGGCAGTCGCTTAACCAACTGAGCCACCCAGGCGCCCTAGTTGTTACATCTCTATCCAAAAGCTTCCCTACTAGGATATACCAGCCTGAAACAAGTGTTCAAACACTGGAGACTAAGGAACAAAACACTACAGCTGCAATGTATTACCAAAGGGCAATGAGACAAGATGGCAGATTTCACCTTAGATAACAGTTAACACACAAATGCCTTGTAAATCATTCCCCCAAGTCACTATCCCTAAACTCAACTGTCTGTTGCATTTTTCTCAACAAGTGATTCCTTTTTTTTTAATTTTATTTATTTGAGAGAGAGAGAATGAGAGCACGAGAGGGAAGAGGGTCAGAGGGAGAAGCAGGCTCCTCACTGAGCAGGGAGCCCGATGTGGGACTCGATCCCGGGACTCCAGAATCATGACCTGAGCCGAAGGCAGTCGCTTAACCAACTGAGCCACCCAGGGGCCCAAGTGATATTTCTTAAAGAGATGAATTCACTAGCCACATAGCTATTACACCTATGCCAAATATTACAGAACATGAAATGAGTAAGATAGTTCTCACATTCAAGAAATTTATGTTCTAGAGTTTACAAGACCATAAACACACTCTCATCATCACATCAGGCCCTACTCACATAACACTCCAAGTTCCAAATCTCTAAATAACTTTCTTCTCTCCCACCTAGGATCCCCATCCATCCTTTCCTTAAACTACTGCTCAGAACTTGCTTCTTCTCCAGGTCTCCTCTCTCTCCACAGCAGCTGCATTTGGCAGCCTAGCAGAACATGAAATTCTATGAAAACCAAAGAGAAGATGAAGAGAGAAAAAAAATTTTTAAACCTATTGCCTTTGGGAAAGGCAGATCGTATGTGATCAACTTGAATCCTCAATACATTACTTAAAATGAGGAAAGAATCCAAAATATTGTTTTATGGTCTCCTTATCCGTGTCTTTCCTGTATTCTGTCCTGAGATGCTCTAAATTCTTTAAGAAAACTACAAACAGGAGCGCCTGGATGGCTCAGTCCTTAAGTGTCTGCCTTCGACTCAAGTCATGATCCCAGGGTCCTGGGATTGAGCCCTGCATCGGGCTCCCTGCTCCGCAGGAAGCCTGCTTCTCCCTCTCCCACTCCCCCCCTGCTTGTGTTCCCTCTCTCGCTGTGTCTCTGTCAAATAAATAAATAAAATCTTAAAAAAAAAAAAAGCTACAAACAGGAAAAACACTTCCATGCAAAACTCAGGAAGCAAAATCAGGGAAATGTCAAATGGTATTGGGGAATAAGAATTATTGTGTAGACTGGTATTCTACGAGTCTCAAGTTCTCTGACTAAGCAGAATCACTTACAGAACTTCAGTCCAAACAAACTTATACTTCCTAGTCTCAATCTTAATTATAGCCGAATTCCATTAAGTTAGTATCTTAAGCCCTTGTTAGAAAATTTGAGAGTAGGGCGCCTGGGTGGCTCAGTTGGTTAAGCGACTGCCTTCGGCTCAGGTCATGATCCTGGAGTCCCGGGATCGAGTCCCGCATCGGGCTCCCTGCTCAGCGGGGAGTCTGCTTCTTCCTCTGACCCTCCTCCCTCTCATGCTGTCTCTCATTCTCTCTCTCTCTCTCAAATAAATAAAAAAAAAAAATCTTAAAAAAAAAAAAAAAGAAAATTTGAGAGTAGCTGATTTCTTCAGAAACCACTTTTTAAGATATAAGTTCCTGGAATTCTAGTCTCTGGCTCCTTACAAAAAGTGTGGATCGGCTTTTTTGTTCTAATAAAAGTACCAAGATCTTTTACACATAAATAATACTGTCTTTCTTTTATGTTATTCATACTTGAATCACTAAACGAAAATACGTAAGAGCTGTAAGATTTAAAAAGAGGAAAATATTGGGACGCCTGGGTGGCTCAGTCGTTAAGCGTCTGCCTTTGGCTCAGGTCATGGTCCCAGGGTCCTGGGATCGAGCCCCACATCCGGCTCCCTGCTCAGCAGGAGGCCTGCTTCTCCCTCTCCCACTCCCCCTGCTTGTGTTCCCTCTCTCGCTGTGTCTCTGTCAAATAAATAAAATCTTAAAAAAAAAAAAAAAAGGAAAATATTTAAGGACTCAAATGATCCAAGAGTCTAAAACTCATTCAGAGCAGGGGCACCTGGGTGGCTCAGTCGGTTGAGCGTCTGTCTCCCTATGTCTCTCTCTGTCAAATAAATAAAATCTTTAAAAAAAAAAAAAACATTCAGAGTTAATTCTGTATAGGATTTTTTCTTTCTTTTTTTTTTTAAGATTTTAAGCAGACGCTTAACGACTGAGCCACCCAGGCACCCCTGTATAGGATTTTCATACAGTAAAGATAATAATCTTATATTGTAACCACTGAAAGCCGTTATCACAGCTCCAAAACTCTAGAGCAATAAAATGACAAAGAATTAAAATTTCCCCTCAGTAAATAAAAAAATTTAGGTTTACCAAAGTTCCATAGAAACTTTAGTCCTAATCTAGAAAAAACAAATTAATTTCTAAAGTTTTCTTTTTATGCAAATAAAAATTTAAAGAGCACAGGAAGAAAATGCTTGGTCATGCTGGTGTGGAATAAGAAAACATGCTAAGTACTAAACTATGGTTGGAGAAATAAAATTATTTCTCAATATACCTTTGTCAGCAAATTAACCTAAAATAATTGAGGTAATTTAGTTGTATGACTCCAGATGTGCTTAGTTTTTCAAAATGAAAAGGAAGGAGAAAAAACAATCATGGAACTCTGACTTAGCTTTAATGGATCAGCAACCCCATCCCTGTCCCAGTATGGCCCTAAGACCAAGATGAACTATCAGTATGCAAATGAGCAAACATGCCATGAAAGACACAAATACTCTCAAAACCTACATTTAAAAAATCTTATTGGAGAAACCCTGAGATGAAAAAGACAATCAGAAATCTGAGGCCAATGTCTTGACTTTTGTCATTTTACTTTCTGTTGGTTCT
The DNA here is from genome assembly GCF_009762305.2 of Zalophus californianus. Lineage (NCBI taxonomy): Eukaryota > Metazoa > Chordata > Mammalia > Carnivora > Otariidae > Zalophus > Zalophus californianus. The sequence continues at coordinate 104,335,661 of NC_045604.1, read as the reverse complement.
AATTAGACTAGTCTCAGCTTCTGCATATGGAAAGTTAAGATTATACTCACACACACACACCCATCCCCTCCCCATGACTTCATAAGAAATGTTTTGAAGATCAAATGAATTAACAAAAAAAAAAAACCCCAACACAATTCTGAAGAGGGAAATGCTAGACTTTCTACTAATCTGTCATACACAGTAATACTCATTTCAAGTTTTCAAGGCTGCTGGTGTGTTTGATCATTTTATCTGATACACAAATTGTTTTTTCTATTTATACCATACCTCATTCCAAGAAGAATCTGAGGCAAAAAAAGTATGTGTGTGTGTTCTTTTTTTTTAATTATGCAACCATAATAAAAAATAAACTGAATTAGGGGAGATATTCAATACCAACCCCACATCATCACCTACATAAAATAGATTTGAAATTTTCTATATCCATTTTCTGATTTAAAAGCTCAAAATCTCATCTAATTGGAGCTACCAGAGAAAACAAACTCATCTAACAGTGTTCTACTTTGCTGTTCAAAAATTAATAGTGACCTTACCTTGTATGGATCAAGTAAAAAGTCACTGAACTTGCTAGGGAGGGAATATTTCTTCACCAATTCGTCTTCTACCACCCATGGTGCATTTTCACCAGTACCAGCCCGTAACGCATTATGCCGTATAAAGTATCGAAGTATCTCCTTATTTGGTGGGCGTTCTGTACGAATTAAGCTGTCTGCTGGCACATTACTGATGATCTAGGTTAACAAATATAAATAACTTACCACTGGGATAAAAAGCAATTAACCACTGAGAACAAAGATTTATCTTCTCTCCAGAAAAATAATTCCCTCTATAAAATATGGCTATAAGCTAGGTGAAACCAAAAGAATAATTTTCAGAGACAGATGTTAAACACATCCCTAGGCAATTTACCAGTATGTATCAAAGTCCTAAAAATGTGCATACCCATTGAACCAGCAATTCCTTTTTTTTTTTTAAGATTTTATTTATTTATTTGAGAGAGAGAGCATTAGTGGGGTGGACGGGCAGAGGGAGAGGGAGAAGCGGACTCCCCACTGAGCAGGTAGTCTGATGTGGAGCTCAATCCCAGGACCCTGGGATCATGACCTGAGCTGAAAGCAGACACTTAACCAACTGAACCACCCAGGTGCCCCTGAACCAGCAATTCCTCTTGTTAAGAATTTAGAAGTAAATGGATAGTCATCATCGACTGCTTATAAAAGGAAAAACAAAAACAGAAGGGAAAAACTACATAAAGGTATGTCAGTAAGGGAATCATTTTTTAAATTAAAATATATCCATATAATGAATGCAACCATTATAAACAAATAATTATATCTAATATACTGCATGTAACATATACAATCATATAATATACAACCATAGGGGAAAAATGTTTCTTAATCAGGACAAATTTTTCAGAATCATCTAGGGTGCTATTAAAATGCAGATGCTTGGCCCAAACTTACTGAATCAGAAGTATCTCTGGCAGTACAGCCTGGGAATCTATATTTTTAATAAACTCCCCTGGTGACTATCATACACCCTACAAGTTGAAAATACTGTTTTGGAAAAAAATTTAATGACATCACAGATGTTTACCACATAGTAAATGAAAAAAGTTACAAATTAGTAGGTATAGAATACTATTTTTAAAAGTCACTTAAAAGCTAACCACCAGGGGCACCTGGGTGGCTCAGTTGGTTAAGCGTCCAATTCTTGGTTTCAGCTCAGGTCATGATCTCATGGGTCGTGGGATGGAGCCTCTCCCTCGGTGCCCCCCCACCCCCCCCAAAATAAATAAATCTTAAAAAAAAAAGGATGTATCATGATTCCAGATGTATTAAAAAATATAAACCTTAGAATCAATAAAACAAAGCACTAAGTCATCTTAAAGGTATTTACTGTCTTAGATTAGTAGCTTCACATATTCCTTATAAAAGCATTGATTAGAACTGACTACTCAGTTTCCGAGTTTAAGTATTTGCTTTATTTTTAACTGGGAAGAGCTATTACCTGGGGAAAGTCCTTAACTGCTGGGAACTGATTCTTATTTTTCAAACTGAGTTTGAAGCTCAAATGCAAATTATTCTTACACCCTAATAATTCATATTAAAAGAAAAAAATCATGCTATATCCTAGGGAAAAAATACAATTTAACTTAAGGTCATAATTACAAAGACTAGAAAACCCCTCAGAATTTGTTGTAGAAACACATTCATTCCCATTTTTTTTTTAGCACATTTTCTCTGAGAAAACTAGCCGTATATTTTCTGAAGTAACATTTACTACATGTAAAAGGTCTAATACAAAGTGCCAACTAACCTTATCTTCATTTTGTAATTTCACATCATATTTGTGAGGCAGAAATTTTGGTGGAGCCCATTTCCTTTCTCCTTTTTTTAATGAAGTAGGGAGTTTTCGTGGAGATCTACGTGCTCTGTCACCTAGTCAAATCAACAGAAAATTAGTGAAAAAAACAAGTCTTTAATTTTATCCATTCATTCATTACTAGTATTCTTAATGAACACCTACTCTGCACTAGGCACTGAGTGATGGGGCACAAAGATGAATCATGAAGTCCTTACTTACCTCAAGCAGATAAAGTCTATGAGTCTACAAAAATTACATTACAATGTGATAAACGACTGTAATAGAGATTGGCACAAAAAAGTACCGTGATAGGAAAGAGAAGCAATGTCTAATTTGGTCTGGAAGATAGGCAAAGGAAAGGGCCTAGAAAGAGTAAGACTTGTTCAGAGACTATAAGCAACGAGGGAGGTGACTATGATCTAGACTACAGTAAAAACTTCAGACCAAAGAGGTAAGTAGGGTCCAAATTATAAATAAAATTGTATTCCATTTATTCTTATTTTTTTAAAGTAGGCTCCATGTCCAATGTGGGGCTTGTACCCACAACCCTAAGATCAAGTCACATGCTCTACCGACTAAGGCAGCCAGGTGCCCCAACACTGAATGCCATTTAAAGAGACTGGAATGTGTCCCGTAGGCACTAAGGAAACAAAGGATTTCCCATCTGACTAACTGGATATATGCTGTGAAAGATCACTATCATGAAAAAATTAAAAGAAACACTTCCAGCAGTTAGAAAACGAATGAAAAGGGCAGGTGAGACTGAATATCAGGAATCATAAGATAAAGCACTAAACATCTGAATTAATGTAACTGGAATGGAGGCTGAAAGAGTCGAGAGGCATTTAGAAGACAGACTTGGTAACCAACTAGATGTGGAAATGCTAACAGCTTCCAAGTTTTCTGCCTTAGGGACCAAGGAGATGAGGGGGTCATTAACTGAGTAAGAGAATGCTGAAAGAACAGCAGGACAATTCTTGTTGACATGCCTTGGGAAGATAACATAAAGAGTAAGATGATCAATTTAGCCTTACAGGTGTTAAAATTTGAACTGCCTAGGACAGGCATGTGAAGACTGGGTCTAGAGTTAAGGAGTTAAGCTGATGTGGGTCTGGGAATCATCAGCTCTTATACAGATTAAGAATTTAAACTGTGGGGCGCCTGGGTGGCTCAGTCGTTAAGCGTCTGCCTTCGGCTCAGGTCATGATCCCAGAGTCCTGGGATCGAGCCCCGCATCGGGCTCCCTGGCTGGCGGGAAGCCTGCTTCTCCCTCTCCCACCGCTGCTGTTTGTGTTCCTTCTCTCGCTGTGTCTCTCTCTGTCAAATAAATAAATAAAATCTTAAAAAAAAAAAAAAGAATTTAAACTGTGGGCAGGAATGAAATATAACAATACCCTTGTATAGAAAAATAAAAAGGAGACAGAACAAAATCCTATGAAAAATAACTTAATGAATGGTAGATGAAAAAAGGTTTAAAAAAAAAAAACAAAACAGAAAAGTAAGGGCGCCTGCCTGCCTCAGTCAGAAAAGTGTGCAACTCTTGATCTCGGGGTCATGAGTTGAGTCCCACGTTAGGTAGAGGAATTACTTAAAAACAAAAAACAAACGACCCCTCCCCCACCCCTGAAAAGTAGTTGGGAAACCTAGGGAGACTATGGTATCAAATAAACTGAAAGATATGAGAGTGACCAACAGTGTTAAATGGAACAGAAAAGTAAAACACAAAGGAGAAATGAGTGATTTTTACAATTGGGGGGGGTCACCTATAAGCTTATCAGGAACAGTTTCAGAAGTAAAGAGGCAGGAGTTACACTGTAACAGCAGAAGGAATAAACTGATGGCCAGAAAGTGGAGACAACATTCTCAAGAATCTTAACGTGAATAAGTAAGACAGAAATAGAACAATAGGATCAAGAGAAAATATGTTTTTGTTTTTAGAAAAGGGGACTTTGTTTATAAGCTGAGAAGAACCATTAGAAAGAGGGTTTAAAACACTGTATAGTAGAGGGGCCCTTGGGTGGCTCACTTGGTTGAGCGCCCAACTCTTGATATCAGCTCAGGTCTTGATCTCAGGGTCGTGTGTTCAAGCCCTGCATTGGGCTCCATGCTAGGCATGGAGCCTACTTAAAAAAATACACACACATACACACACACACACGTGTGTGTGTGTGTGTGTGTATTATATGGTAGAATAAAAGTTTACCCAGCCCTTGAGAAACTAAGAGGGAATGGTATTAACTTTTTTTTTTTAAGATTTTATTTGTGAGAGAGAGAGAGAGAGAGAGAGACAGCGCACAAGCAGGGGGAGTGACAGGCAGAGGGAGAAGCAGGCTCCCTGCCAAGCAAGGACCTGATGCAGGACTTGATCCCAGGACCCTGGGATCATGACCTGAGGCAAAGGCATAACCGAATGAGCCAAACAGGCATCCCAGAGGGAATGGTATTCAAACCACAAGCAACTTGGCCAAGAGAAAAGAGATCTCCCTTCTAAGATGGAGGAAGAGAGTCCTACCAAGAAGGTTAGGAACACAAAGCTGAAAAGTTCCTGCCCTAACACGTTACTTCTCCCCCCACAAAGTAAAAGGCCAAGTCACATGATAAGAAAATATTTTTCGTACTAGAATTTGCCTATCATATTTCTATGGAAATTCTAATCAATTTTTTCCTTGAAGACATGCAGAATACATAACAATTATTTAGCCCACCTACTACTCTTATCAACATACTAGCAATAACATTACATCTCAGTAATTAAAACCCAAACTAAGGCACACACTCTAAAAAATAAGCCAAAGCCTAAAACCAGCAGTTCCTGGTACACAATGCTTAGGTATAAAACAAACAGCTGTAACACATCACTGGTATTCCAATGATCCTCATTCTAGAAGAAAAGAAATGTTAGAAGACAGATCAGCCAACACCTAACCAAAACATTTATCAACCTCAAATCTAGGGAACTGTGAATAACACACATATTATAAAACTAAGTGTCGGGGCGCCTGGGTGGCTCAGTCGTTAAGCATCTGCCTTTGGCTCAGGTCATGGTCCCAAGGTCCTGGGATCGAGCCCTGCATCGGGCTCCCTGCTCAGCAGGAAGCCTGCTTGTCCCTTCCCCCACTCCCCCTGCTTGTGTTCCCTCTCTCGCTGTCTCTCTGTCAAATAAATAAATAAAAATCTTAAAAAAAAATAGACTGCAAACTATTATTAAAAAAATAAATAAATAAATAAAACTAAGTGTCAAAAAGAAACTGAAAAACTCAGACATTAGCATTCATAATACAGAGTAGAAAACAAAACCAAAGTATCAACAGCTAGGGGGGAACAGCTACACAACGATCTCTGAAGTTCGGGACCAGATAAGGACGGCCCTCTAAAACCATCTGCACGTATCCTAAACATCTGGAGACACAAAATAGAATGGAAGGCAGATAGCAGAACATTTTAATGTAACATTCTAACTCAAACTTTGTGCCAGTTAAATATTGAGGTGAAACTCTTTAATCCCCAAACAGTCATGGGGAAAGAGATCTATATACACAAACCAGGGTGCCTATTTTTGGAGAGAAAAGGGATCCAGTCAAACTCTTTAATCCCCGAACAGTCATGGGGAAAGAGATCTATATACACAAACCAGGGTGCCTATTTTTGGAGAGAAAAGGGATCCAGTCAAATTTTACACACACACACACAAGGGATCCAGTCAAATTCCTTATTTACACACACACACACACACACACACACACACACACACACACACACACACACACACACACCCCTGCCTATTTTTGGAGAGAAAAGGGATCCAGTCAAATTTTACACACACACACACACAAGGGATCCAGTCAAATTCCTTATTTACACACACACACACACACACACACACACACACACACCTGCCTATTTTTGGAGAGAAAAGGGATCCAGTCAAATTTTACACACACACACACACACACACAAGGGATCCAGTCAAATTCCTTATTTACACACACACACACACACACACCTGCCTATTTTTGGAGAGAAAAGGGATCCAGTCAAATTTTACACACACACACACACACACAAGGGATCCAGTCAAATTCCTTATTTACACACACACACACACACACACACACACACACCTGCCTATTTTTGGAGAGAAAAGGGATCCAGTCAAATTTTACACACACACACACACAAGGGATCCAGTCAAATTCCTTATTTACACACACACACACACACACACACACACACACACACACACACACCTGCCTATTTTTGGAGAGAAAAGGGATCCAGTCAAATTTTACACACACACACACACACACACAAGGGATCCAGTCAAATTCCTTATTTACACACACACACACACACACACACACACACACACACACACACACACACCCGCCTATTTTTGGAGAGAAAAGGGATCCAGTCAAATTTTACACACACACACACACACACACAAGGGATCCAGTCAAATTCCTTATTTACACACACACACACACACACACACACACACACACACACCCCTGCCTATTTTTGGAGAGAAAAGGGATCCAGTCAAATTTTACACACACACACACACACACACAAGGGATCCAGTCAAATTCCTTATTTACACACACGCGCGCACGCGCGCGCGCGCGGAGGCCTCAGAGGCTGAAAAGTCTCCCAGGAAGAATCATCTCAGTTTCTCAACTTTCAAAACATCACTGTTAGGTCTCCAGGTCCCTAAAAATTACTTTTAGTGTTTCACAATTCTGGCAGCTCCCATCTGAGAGGGACCTAAATTATAGAATATAGATAAAAGGAAGTACCTTAAAAGCACCACATTGGCTTATAATATGAAAAGAAACAGAAATAGAATTAGCCCCTCCTACTCCAATCACCCTCTTTCCACACTTACTTCCGTATTTCCAACTTAGAGAAAAGGAAAGCAAACTTTCTTTCCCATCTTGGGTAGACAGGTACGTGCACACAGATTTCTAAGCAGCCAGAGGTAATGACTTCCCAATGGTCCTAATTGTGCAGGGAGATTTAAATCTTCTTTTGGGGGGGGGCGGGTTTAAATCTGAATTCACTTGGTGAATATTTGGTTTTCTGAATCATAAATGAACAAAATATGTCTAGCTATCTACAAAACTCAACTACAAATCTAATTGCTAGAGAACTCAAAAAGATTTGTGTATAAAATAAACAGAACAGAGTAGCGTAACTCACTAAGGAAAGCTAGCATCATACATACTAATACTCTCTCTCCTTCCTTCATCCTCTTTTACAATTGCCTCCTTCTTCTGATGATCCTGAGCAATTTGGCTAGAATTCTCTTTGTCACTTGAGGGAGAATCACAGGCACCATCTGATTTCTTCTCAGTGGCCTCTTCATCTACTTTCTCCAAAGGATGAATCTTCACAATCCTCACCTTGAGCATTTTTTCCTTCCCAACCTATAAAGGAGACAGGAGAGAATTAAAGATAATAAATAAGAATCAGAAACCTAAAGATGTTTAGAATATATTATCCAATATCCAACCCACTTCACCTGACAAAAATTCACGGAAACTCTGAAGCAGCCAAGTACGGTGATTTTTTTTCCAACTTTATTTCTCAGACTTTTTTTTTTTTTAAGATTTTACTTATTTATTTGAGAGAGAGAGAGAATGAGAGATAGAAAGCACGAGAGGGAAGAGGGTCAAAGGGAGAAGCAGACTCCCTGCTGAGCAGGAAGCACGATGTGGGACTTGATCCCGGGACTCCAGGATCATGACCTGAGCCGAAGGCAGTCGCTTAACCAACTGAGCCACCCAGGCGGCCCTATTTCTCAGACTTCTAAGTTGAAATAGAATACCTTAAAAAAATAAAATGATCACCATCTAGTTCATAATTCATGCACCAATGTACGAAGGCCAAAAGGCAATCATTATACTAACCTGACATATATGTAAAATACAGTTCAAGAATTTCCATTTTTAAGAAAATCAACTATACAGGAACACCTGGCTGGCTCAGTAGGAAGAGCACATGACTCTTGATTTCAGGGTTGTGAGTCTGAGCCCCACACTGGGTGTAGATTACTTAAAAAATAAAATCTCTAAAAAATAAATAAATATCAACTATACACATGGATATCCAATTATTCTAGAATCATCTGTTGAAAAGACAATCTTTTCTTCACTTAATTATCTTTCCACCTCTCTCAAAAATTAGTAGCGGGGGGGCAGCTGGATGGCTCAGTCAGTTAAGCAACTGCCTTCAGCTCAGGTCATGATCCCAGGGTCCTGGGATAGAGCCCTGTATCAGGTTCCCTGCTCAGTGGGGAGCCTGCTTCTCCCTCTCCCTCTGCCTCTCCCCCCCAACTCGTGCTCTCTCTCAAATAAATAAAATTCTTAAAAAAAAAAAAAAAAGACTATTTCAGGGAAAGAGAGAGAATGCAAGCCAGGGAGAAGGGCAGTGGGACAGGGAGAGGGAAGTCAGAGGAAGCAGACTCCCCGCTGAGCAAAGGGCTCCATCTCCCCAACCAGTGATCATGACCTGAGCCAAAACCAAGAGTCAGACGGAGCCACCCAGGCACCCTTCCACATGAACTTCATAATCAGCTTGACAATTTCTACAAAAAAGCTGTTTGGATTTTTATTATTATTATTTTTTAATTTGAGTATAGTTGAAAAGCTGCTGGGATTTTATTGCAATTGTGGTTAATCTACACATCAATTTAGAAAGAACTGACATTTCAACAATACTGAGTTTTCCCACCCATGAACAAAGGTGCATCTATCATTTAAGGCCTTCTTTAATTTCTCTCAGGAACATTTTATAATTTTTAGCGTATGGATCTTGTGAAATACTCTGGGAGTAATCTGACAAGAGATTCACATTTTTTGACATTACCATAAAGGGTACTCATCTTTCCAGGAGGCTGGGTGGCTCAGTCAGTTAAATGTCTGCCTTCAGGGGTGCCTGGGTGGCTCAGTTAGTTAAGCGACTGCCTTCGGCTCAGGTCATGGTCCTGGAGTCCCGGGATCGAGTCCCGCATTGGGCTCCCTGCTCAGCAGGGAGTCTGCTTCTCCCTCTGACCTTCTTCCCTCTCATGCTCTCTCTCTACCATTCTCTCTCTCTCTCTCAATAAATAAATAAAAATCTTTTAAAAAAATAAATAAATAAAGATTTCTTTATTTGAGAGAGTGTGCACGGCGGGGAGGGGGAGGAGAGAGAATCTCAAGCAGGTGTGGGGCTTAATCTCAGGACCCTGAGATCATGACCTGAGCAAACACCAAGAGTCAGATGCTTAATCGACTGAGGCACCCAAGTGCCCTGGTATAGCTGCGAAATTTCTATTCAGTTTCATGAAAACTAAAAAATTCTGCTCTTCAAAGGACACTGTCAAGAAAATGAAAACACAAACCCTAGTTGGGAGCAAAAGCAAAGCATATACCTAATAAAGAACTTGTTCCCAGAATAAAAAACTCTCAAAACTCAAAAACAAGAAAACAATCCAATTTAAAAATGGACAAAGATATGAACAGACACTTCACCAAAAGAAATATAAATTAAGGGGCGCCTGGGTGGCTCAGTTGGTTAAGCGACTGCCTTCGGCTCAGGTCATGATCCTGGAGTCCAGGGATCAAGTCCCGCATCGGGCTCCCTGCTCAGCAGGGAGTCTGCTTCTCCGTCTGACCCTCTTCCCTCTCGTGCTATCTCTCATTCTCTCAATAAATAAAATCTTTAAAAAATATATATATAAATCAAAGGATAGCAACAAATACATGAGAAGATCTTCAACATTGTTACTAAAAGGATATTTAAGGAAAAAATCCTTTGTCAAACGTATGTGCACCTTCAATTGTATTCAGTAATGCTGAAGTGTTTATCAAAATAGTAGTAAACCAGCAGCTCCACATTCTTGTCAAAACTTGCCATTATTTTGACTTTTTCTTATTTACTAATCTGATGCCCATAAAACGGTCTTGCTAGCTTTTAATTTGCTTTCCTGGATTACTAATGAGTTTAAACACTTTGTCATATGTTTATGGGCATACTTATCTCCCTAATTTCTCTCTCCCCCTTCGTCAAACTTTTCCTCTTTTACCTTGCAGATGTGTAACAGCATATTTTCCTTTTGCCACTCCAAATCAGTCTCCATTCTTCTCTACCTTACTCTGTGCTGTATTTTACAGGCTGATCTTTGTGGCATACACCAAAGGGCTCCCTTGTCTAGATTTTGGTGAGTTCAACCCATAGGAAGCAAGACCAGAAAATCAGATGGTGGAAGAAAAGTGATGTTGGGGTATTTATTCCCTTGACTACTTCCCTATGAAATTTGTTACATCTTACTATCAAAGTACTCTTCTACAACTACATTACTCTTTTCTAATTCCAGTACCCACTCCCTCCCTTGTTTCTTTGGGGTTTTGAAGTGGTAGTCTCTCTACTGTTAACAGCAATCGGGTATTTAACCTTTCCTTGTTAGTTTTCCTTAACCTAGATCACACTGTTGTCTCTTATCTATAGTCCCTTTATTAAATTCGATTCAATTACACCATTTGAATATGCCATCTGTTTCCTGCCAAGACTCTGACTGATGTAAAGTATGTGATTAAAACCCACAGACATTACAAATATAACAAAAAGAACTAGCTAGGGGCTCCAGGGAGTCAAAGTAAATTAAGGAAAAGAACAAGAACTTTGGAACCACACAAAAAGACAAAAGTTTGAATCCCTGTCCCATCACTTACTGGCTACCATTGGGCTACCTAAGCCATTCCCCTCCCTCTTTTCTCTTGCCAGGCTGCCTTTTCTGAGGCTTTAAAAAAAAGGGGGGATGAAGTGGGTGGTTCAGCTGGTTAAGCGTCTGCCTTCATTCAGCTTATGATCTCGGGGTCCTAGGATTGAGCCCCATATCAGACTCCCTGCTTGGCAGGGAGCCTGCTTTTCCCTCTCCCTCTGCCCCTCCCCACAGCTCATGCTCTCTTGAGCTCTCTCTCGAATAAATAAATAAATCTTTAAAAAAATAAATAAAAAGGCAATATTCACTTTCTCAGCCCCCTTGCAGCTAAGGATGGTTATATAGACATACTCTAGCCAATAACATGTAAAGACAAGCGTCAGGGTAGGGGGGAGGGAGTATACACTTCTAGTAAAGATTTTCTTACAATGCTTAGGTAACCATTTTCTCACTCTGAATACAGTCACAAGTTCACAACCAAGAGGCAACAAAGCTAAGGACAAAACCCAACACCCTGAGAAGAGAAGAGCAGAAAGGCAGAAAGATACAAAATATAGGTCTTTGACAATACTATCCAGCCTCTATGCCAAACATGGTACCACCTGCCTCTAAAACTTACTATGTGAGATAATCAAATGTCTTCATTGCTTAAGCCAATACTACTCAAAGTGTTGTCCCCAGAGTGTCATCATCACACCCTGGAGCTGGTCAGAACTGCATACTTTTAGGCCCTACCCTCGGGAATGGTGCCCAAGTTCAGAAGTCCTCCAAGTGATTTTATTTAGGCTGAAGTCTGAGAAGTACTGGACACTGCTAGTCAGCTATCATAATTACATACAGCTGAAACTACTCTTAACTAAAACATATCAATCTGAGGACGCCTGGGTGGCTCAGTTGGTTAAGGGGCTGCCTTCGGCTCAGGTCATGATCCCAGGGTCCTGGGATAGGGTCCTGGGATCGAGTCCCGCATCAGGCTCCCTGCTCAGCGGGGAGTCTGCTTCTCCCTCTGCCTGCCACTCCCTCTGTTTGTGCTCGCTCGCGCTCTCTAACAAATAAATAAAATCTTTAAAAAAAAAAAAATCAATCTGAACAAGCTATTTTTTTTAAGTTTTTTTTTTTTTTTTTTTTGAGCTATCTCTATACCCAGTGCGGGGCTTGAACTCATAGCCCCAAGATCAAGAGTCACATGCTCCACCAACTGAGCCAGCCAGGAGCCCTAAACAAGCTATTTAAATACTTGAGCCTGACATGCACCCAATGTTTATAGCAGCAACATCCACAACAGCCAAATGATGGAAAGAGCCCAGATGTCCACCGACAGATGAATGGATAAAGAAGATGTGGTACATACACACGCGCACGCATGCAAGCACACAATGGAATATTACTCTGCCACCAAAAAAGAATGAAATCTTGCCATCTGCAATGATGTGGATGGAACTAGAGGATATTATGCTAAGTAAAATGAGTCTGTCAGAGAAAGATAAATATCATATGATTTCACTCATGTGGAATTTAATAAACAAAACAGATGAACACAGGGGAAGGGAAGGAAAATAAGACAAAAGCAGAGAGGGAGACAAACCATAAGAGACTCTTAACTACAGGAAACAAACTGAAGGTTGCTGGAGGGAAGGAGGGTGGGAGGGTGGGGTAACTGGGTGATGGGCATTGAGGAGGGCACGTGATGTAATGAGTACTGGGTGTTATACACAACTGATGAGTCACTAAGTTACCTCTGAAACTAATAATACACTATATGTTAATTAAATTTAAATAAAAAAGAAAAAATAAATTTAAAAAATAGATAAATATCTGAGCCTGTTTACCACCTCACCATTTTCTGTGCAGATTCCGCAAGATGTTATGGCAAAGCAATCAGTCCAGTATCCAGTACATACAGATATTTAACAAATGTTAGTTCCCTTCTTCCTGAATTTTACTTTAAGCTTTCAAAGGATTATATAGGGATTGCTTTAGTGTCAGGTTTTTACTTTAGGCATAGTTATCCTTGTGCTATCTGGACTAGAAAATTAAAAAAACAAATTTAGTAAAAAAAAAAAAGAAAGAAAAGAAAAAAGTCAACTCACTCACTATTGTAGTGAATGACATTCTTTGCTTGTTGGTACCATAGATTTGGATTAAACATTATCTGAAAGTCTTTGAAACAAAGTATGAAAAAATTACACAACCAAAAAAAGCCAAGATAGCAGTTATCAAAAAGGGATAAAACAGGGCAAACAAGGATGCAATGGTACAGAGTATAACAATTACCATAGTATTTTTTTAAAGATTTTATTTATTTGTGAGAGAGAGAGAGAGAGAGCGCACGCAAGTGAGAGAGAGTGCACAAGCAGGGGGGAGAGACGGAGGGGCAAAGCGGCAAAGGCAGAGGGACAAGCAGACTCCCCACTGAGAAGGGAGCTGGACTTCAGGCTCAATCATCATGACTTGAGCCAAAGGCAGATGCTGAACTGACTGAGCCATCCAGGCGTCCCAATAGTTACTGTAATACTAACATAATATTAAACATTCCCAACAATGAATATAGTTCTAAAATTTGGTCCTTACAATATCTGATACTAAGTAAAGCAGACTTCAAATATAACGCAATTTTACACACAGAACTACACTCTGTAATCTATGCTGGAAGCTCTAATCTCAATGTATGGTTAGTGAGTCAAGTAGTTCCAAAAAAAAAAAAAAAATTAGGGGCTTACCTCAAAATCACACTCTTCTCCCACAGCGTATTTGGTCATGATCTCCAACCAAGCAGTATCTACTAATTTCTCTAAAGAGGCTGTGTTATGGTGAACCATTTCCAGAACAAGTTTCTCGTACCAGGCAGGGAACTCCTCCTTCAAACTAAACAAACATGTTATTAGTTACCAAGAAAATGCACAAAAACCTATCTAGAGAATTAATTCAGTTAGTGCAAACCTTTCTTTAGCAAATATAAGCAGGCACTGGAGAATAGAAAGCTTAAAAACCATGTGGCATGCAGGACAAAGAAGGAACTGTAAAAAGCTCTGTCAGATGGGCTTATCCAGGTTAATTTTCTCATTTGGAAAATAAAATTAATAGGCACATCATCAGTAAGGCTGAACATTTTCCCATTTGTTTGTATAGCAGACTTCCCTTTTTCAGTGTGAATTATTTATTCATATCCTTTACCCTTTTTTTTTGTTTCTTAGAAGTCCATAACTTGATTCTATTTGTGTTAGGTTTCAGTCAATAAAATTCTTTCCTATGCATTCATTCGTTTAGGTCTCACAATACCTTGTGACATGTCTAGAATTTTCACTTTATGAATAAGGGAAATAAATCAGGAAGGGTTAACATGTTGGAACCATAACTTGAATCCCAAAGCCCTTGCAAAAGTAAAACAATGAAGTACTACTTTTCATTTATTAAACTAGCAAAAGAGAATTTTATTTTATTTTTTATTCTTTTAAGATTTTATTTATTCACTTGAGACAAAGAGATACAGAGAGGGAGAGAGAGAGCATGAGCAGGGAGAGAGGCAGAGGGAGAGGGAGAAGCAGACACCCCGCTGAGCCAGGAGCCTGATGTGGGGCTCGATCCCAGGACCCTGGGATCATGACCTGAGCCGAAGGCAGACACTTAACCATCTGAGCCACCCAGGCGCCCCGCAAAAAAGAATTTTAATTAACATACCCAACATGAACAAATGAAGGGTGCAACATGGCACTCATGCACTGCTGACAGCCTATTAAGCTTACTATCATAATATTCCCAGTCACTCTGTGCTGTTTATAACTAAAAATGTTCCTACAACTGAATGCTAGCCTTAAAATCTTAGTATACTGCCTTACAATTTACCTATGGAGTTATCTGCTATTCCCCAGTCCATCAATAAGCTTCCAGTCTCTCTGCCTTTATTAAGGCAGTTACCTTTTTCCTCTTCCTACCACCCTCCCTCCCAGCTCAATCATCGTCCCAAGATGTCCTCAGACTTCCTTAACTCCATGAGGCCTTTCCCGGCCCCTAAGAATGCACACTCTCCATCAAGCCTCCCAGTCAATAGGCTTAGAACTTCACTGTCCATGGTTACTTCTGGGGAGTGAGGCTGGACAGTGATGTTCAGATCCTTATATTAAATCTGTATTGCTTACATTCTTATAACAAGTATGCATTACTTTTATAAATGGAAAAAAGTGATTTCTACTTTGAATAAAAATTGTAAAACCATACTTTTTCAGTAATCCCTCCCATCACACCCTATATTCTGTTCACTATCAAATCACATAAAACACGCCCCAACTGTGTTTTTCAGAAATTCCCTCTGCTATAATGGCTTCTAAGCTCAAATAAGTTTGAAACCCACAAGGTTAAACCAAGCAACCGTTTCTTTAGTGGAAGTCTTCTGAAAATCCTTAATATGCTAATGTATATTACGACTTTTCAAGAAGAAAGTTTATAGAGCTTTTCCAAAGTTAAGGCCAAAACCCCTCTTTTCAGGAAGGATTAGAGAATCCATCTTATTATTTCTATTCCCAATAATGTCATGACTCTCTACCTGAATACTATCCTAGCAAGCCTACATCAACTTCCCACCTGCTCTTCCTTCTCTAACTCATCCTACACACTGCTTCCAGATTAATCTCAAAGCCTAACTCCAATCCCATGTTTCTCTGCAGTTCAAAAATTATTGCTGTCCTCCTATTGTTCAATGAATTAAATACAAATGTCTCCTCCTGTCTTCTATAATTTGGTACAAACTATCCTTCCAAGTGTCACCTTCCTCAATAAGCCTCATGAAGTTTTCCCTAACAACTCCAGGTTAGTCTCTAGCCTCTAAATTCCCACTGTCTCTTTGTATCTAGGAAAGCAATTTATTTACATTTTGAAACTGAATTCTCCTATTTATTCCTAACAGTTTTTCACTTGATTCTCTTTGGGTTTTTCTGGTACATAATCGTATTACCAGTAACAATAACTGACTTCCTCCTGAGTACTCCTCATACTCTTCATTATAGGTTAATGGTTACCATCTTTTTATTTACAATGAATTTTCACACACATATCTTTTTGTCCCAAAAGACACCCAGAAAAGGTAGCATTATCTCTATTTGCAAAGAGCAAACAGTAAGTGCTTATATAGTGCAGAAGATAGTGCCTAGCCACTGTAACCAATTCCAGAATAAGTCAAATATGAGACCTGCCCTCAAGAAGTCTACAAGCTACCATGAGGGTCGACAACAGCCCATGGGCCAAATTCAGCCATCCACTAGTTTTTGTAAATAATATTTTCTTTTATTTACAGTCATTCACATTCATTTACATTTTTACCTATGGCTGTTTTCACTGTACAATGTCAGAGATGAACAGCTGAGACAGAAATCATATGGCCCACAAACCCTAAAATATTTACTAACTGGCACTTTACAGAAAAGGCTAGCTAACCCCTGGTCTAGTACACTAAAGGAAATATATACGTAAATTGCACTAATCCAAAATGGAACATTGTTAAGTGATCAAGCAAAGAAGAAACAGGCACCAGGTTAACAGACTCAACAATTATTAGTGATGGAGCCATTACTAGAACCAGGTCTCAACTGAACCTAGTGCCGTCACACCAGCAAAAAAGCAGAACAGTATCAGATTACTCAGTTGTATGCTCTCTGTTTATCTATCAAGAGAAGTCAATGAAAAATCCACAGAAAAAGCTTCTTTGCACAATTCCTAAAACTGAGTTCTGTTTTATTATCTGGTTTCCATTTATCTTTTGCATGTTCCTTCTGACCAAACAGTTTTCTCTGAGAGAATACCCAGATGAGCAGGTACTTAAACATAGACAGGATTTTTAAAGACACCTCATTCAACCACCCTACTCAGTCTTCAAACTGTGTGTTTATTTTTGATAGCTATGTAAAGACTGTCCTAAATTTCAAATGACCACAAAATAAAGAAAACTTTCTAATTTGCTGTCTCCATATTACTTCTAGATTATCAACTTCCTTTGTTCAGAATCACATTTCCAGGGGTGCCTGGGTGGCTCAGTTGATTTCGGCTCAGGTCATGATATCAGGTTGTTGAGATTGAGCCCCGCCAGCCCCACATTGGGCTCTGCACTGAGCATGGAGCCTGCTTAAGACTCTCTCCTTCCTCTGCCCCTCCACACCCCTCAAGCATGTGTTTGCTCTCTCTAAAAGCAAAACAAGGGGCGCCTGGGTGGCTCAGTCGTTAAGCGTCTGCCTTCGGCTCAGGTCATGATCCCAGAGTCCTGGGATCGAGCCCCGCATCGGGCTCCCTGCTCAGAGGAGAGTCGGCTTCTCCCTCTTCCTCTGCCCGCCCCCACTCATGCTCACATTCTCTCTCTTTCTCAAATGAATAAAAAATCTTTTAAGACAATAAACAAGGGGCGCCTGGGTGGCTCAGATGGTTAAGCGTTCTGCCTTCGGCTCAGGTCATGATCCCAGGGTCCTGGGATCAAGTCCCACATCGGGCTCCCTGCTAGGCGGGGAGCCTGCTTCTCCCTCTGCCTCTGCCTCTCTCTCTCTCTCTCCCCGACTCTCATGAATAAATAAATAAAACATTAAAAAAAAAACAATAAACAAAACAAAAAACACATTTCCAGAGTATTTTCAAGGTAGAAGAATAGAGCAAGAACACTCAAAAGCCTGGCAAATCCTAAATAAGTATACATAACTATATATTCCACATACTTTGTTACCAGCAAAATGCCACTAGACAAGAACACTCAGACACCAACACATTACACTAATGTAATGTATTCCAATGTATGCCCATAAATTTAAATATAAATACTACTTTACTCTCAATATCCCCCCTTTCCTAATAATATGAAGATGGTGCTAGAAGGGCAATGCTTCTATTACTTACAGTTCAGCAACTTCCTGTTCTTCCTCCCAGGCCTCCTTGTGTGTTAGTTGACTGCTTCCAGTACTCTTACATGTCCAAATGCGCTCACTGTACCTTTCCAGGCGGGCCTCATACTCTCTGTTAGCCGTGGCTCAGGAAAACAATATTCAAGCAACAGAGACAACCTATCCATATCTGTAAAATACTTCATAACATAAAAAAAAAAAAATACCTAGAGCATCCTTTCTATAATGTACAGCATAAAAAGCTAAAATTGAAATCAGAGTTTTCAAGTGGCAAATTCAAATAAAATGATTAAAGCTTTAAAGAAGGATTTAAATGGTTTGTCATGTTTTTGTTTTACAAATAAAATACTAATATTTTAGGGGCACCTGGATGGCTCAGTCGGTGGAGCATGCAACTCCTGACCTTGGGGTTGTTGGTTTGAGCCCCACACCAGGTGTAGAAATTACTTTAAAGTAAATTTTTTTTAAAGATTTTATTTATTTATTTGAGAGAAAGAATTAGAGAGAGCACAAGAGGGGGGAGTGGGAGAGGGAGAAGCAGACTCCCCACCGAGCAGGGAGCCCGACACGGCACTCGATCCCGGGACTCCAGGATCATGACCTGAGCCAAGGCAGTCGCTCAACCAACTGAGCCACCCAGGCGCCCTAAAATAAAATTTCTTTAAAAATTAGTATTTTGTTATAAACGTGATTTCTTCAATTCACCTGTTTCATTTTTTTTTTAAAGATTTTATTTATTTATTTGAGAGAGAGAGAATGAGAGATAGAGAGTACGAGAGGGAAGAGGGTCAGAGGGAGAAGCAGGCTTCCCGCTGAGCAGGGAGCCCGATGTGGGACTCGATCCCGGGACTCCAGGATCATGACCTGAGCCGAAAGCAGTCGCTTAACCAACTGAGCCACCCAGGCGCCCCATCACCTGTTTCATTTCAAGAAAACTCCCACGGCGCTGAAAATTTATAAGAAAAGATAAAGGTAAATTAAACACAAGTCATAAGGAATAAGAATTTAAGGTATGTGGAATTGTTACACAACCCAGATGGTCAGCAAGCTTAAGAATCTGCTCCATGGAATGATGAGAGAACTACCCCAGTCTCATAGGCAGTTTGGAATAACCCTGTGCATATGCTAATGATCCATTTACTAGAAGCCTTCCAGTCTACCTCGGAAACACCTGTTGATCCTTAGAGTTTAAAAAATAAATTCCATAAAGCCCTAAAAATAATTTTGATACCATATTTACCCAGGCTTTATGTTGTCTCCAGTAATACTACACTCACAAGTCATTTACCAGACACTGTTCAATCCTTGTAGGACAGATGAAGGAAGAGAACATCCTATTAGTGCCATATAAATGGTAACTTTCCACACCATCTCAACTAGAATTCACTACCAGACAGCCACATTCAAATTCAAATGACAACTAATTTACTTTACGCACAGCAACAGATGCTACCCAGGAAAATAAACTGACACCACAACTAGAGAATTAGCTGCCAATCTCTGTACTTTCCAAGTGACAGTTTTTATAGTTGAAACAGAAGTATTTAAACAGCTCGTCCATAATATTACCTTACAACTAAACAAGTAATTCAGGTGCCTGGGTGGCTCAGTTGGTTAAGCGACTGCCTTTGGCTCGGGTCATGATCCTGGAGTCCCGGGATCTAGTCCCGTGTCGGGCTCCCTGCTCAGCGGGGAGTCGGCTTCTCCCTCTGACCCTCTTCCCTCTCGTGCTCTCTCTCTCTCATTCTCTCTCTCAAATAAATAAAAAATCTTTAAAAAAATAAAATAAAATAAACAAGTAATTCATTTTTAATATATGGAGATTCTTGGTTTTCCAGGGTCAATAATCAGTGAAAAGACAGACGACAGGGACAAATCCAGAGGTAATCCAAAAAGAATAGTTTTAGCCAATAATGTAAGCACGTTCCCTTACTGTATCTTTCTCAGGATCTGCCAAACACAAAATAGTAAATCTTTCTTCCTGGGGGTGGGGTGGGGGGGGAATGGTGCTAATATATTTAAATGACTAAACAATAAAGAAGTACCAGCAAAAACCAGGAAGCAAGCTTCCATATAAAACTATGTAAATTCAATCTCACTGAAAATTTATAAAAACTTACAGAGAAAAGGAAACAGCATGGCTTCCAAAGTGACATTATCATAACTAATCATAACAAGATACATTTGTTTTCTGGTTTTATCTGTTTGCACTGGGGAAGGGGAGGTAAAATAATGACAGAAAGAATCAGTAAATAGATTTACACATTCAAAAAGCTTCGTAACATTCTAACACAGTATTTACTTACATTGAAGAAATTCACTGTGTAATCAGAGAGAATGTGAGATAAACAAGTCCTAAAGAAAGAATTTTAGTTTTTGTTATTAGCTGCTATTTTTATTTTTTTTTAAAGATTTTACTTATTTATTTGAGAGAGAGAGAATGAGAGAGAGAGAGCACGAGGGGAAAGAGGGTCAGAGGGAGAAGCAGACTCCCTGCTAAGCAGGGAGCCCGATGTGGGACTCGATCCCGGGACTCCAGGATCATAACCTGAGCCGAAGGCAGTCGCTTAACCAACTGAGCCACCCAGGCGCCCTTAGCTGCTATTTTTAAAAGTAGGAATAATGTGCCCAGTCATCCTCCTATGATGTAGACCTACAGGGCCAGCAACGTGGTATCACCTGGATGCCTCAATGATACCTCCAATCCAACTTTTTCTAAACTAAACTCTTATTACCTCTTCCCTCCCTCCTAAGCTTGCTCCTTAACAGTTATTCCCAATGCCACTGAAAGGCCCTAGTGTCCCAGTCAGACACCAAGGAATCATCCTCAGCTCTTCAGTCCCTAATTGCAATCACATATCTATGGCTCAGTTCAGTCCTTCCTCTTCTACAACAGAACCATTATTCAAATTCAGCCTCTGATCCTCACTTCTCAGCTAGCCAAAATATTTTTAAACATTTTAATTGGCCTCACTGGTAATCCTTCTCTGGTCTTTTATGCTTCTCACCCAAACATCCTTCTTCTCAGTCTTGTTTTTAAACCCAGTTCTTCTTCTTACTTTAAAATCTCATTTGCTCTCAGGCCCCTGAAATGCAAATACGTTCACCCTGAGAAGCAATCCTGTGGCTCCCACAGTACTGAAAATCACTCCACCAATCAAGATTTTGTTGAGCAAGTTCCATGATTTTTATTCTTTTAAGAAGAAAAAAGGGAGAAACTTTATTTTCCTCAAACAATACATATTTAAGTATCAAACATTTTTTACTGATTATGCTTTTGCAAACAATAAACTCTCTCCTACTCTGATACATATCTTTCTCACCCTTTGAAAAATCACTATCAGTCCAGCATTCTCATTCGGGGTGACCGCATCCATTCCCATAACTTCAATGACTATCTATACGCTAGTCATTTCTATCACCAGCTCAGTCTCCTCTCTGAACTCCAGGCCCCTATAATACACTAGCAATACAGACACCTCCATTTGGATATCCAAAGCAACTCAATAGAAGAACATCCAAACTAAACACTCACTTCCTACCCTCCCCACCCATTCCCAGTCAAAACAAAAAGAAAAAAAAAAAACACCAGATCCTCTTCCAGCGCTCTCTATTAATTGAGAATGACCCACTAACCAAATGACAACCAAAACATTATCCTTGATTCCTCGCCAATCACCAAATCCCGTCAAATCTACCTAATTTATTCTGAAAGCTATATACTTCTCTCCTCAGGGGCTAGTAAATTTGTTCAGACCCCCATACCTGTTGCCTAGTTTACTTAATAATGGCCTCACCAGTTTAGCTGCCACTAGTCTCTAGGCTGCAGATCCATTCTCAACACTGCAGCCACAGTGAACTTCCCAAGAACCTGCTTCTATCCTGTTCGAATCTGTAAACAGCCTCCCATAAACTCAAGGCAAAGTCCAAACTTCTCAACCTATCTCCCAAAGACCTATGCGGCCCAGCCCCACTAAACAGCTCAATCTCCATTCCCACTTCTTTACCCAAGCTATAGAAAACTTCTTTCAAGTTTTAAAATTCAGGGCGCCTGGATGGCTCAGTTGGCTAAGCAACTGCCTTCGGCTCAGGTCATGATCCTGGAGTCTTGGGATCGAGTCCTGGATTGAATCCTTCATCGGGCTCCCTGCTCAGCAGGGAGTCTGCTTCTCCCTCTGAGCCCCCTCCTTCTCATCCTCTGTCTCTCATTCTCTCTCTGAAATAAATAAATAAAATATTTTTTAAAAAAATTTTTTTTAAGTTTTAAAATTCAAGAACCTGGGGCACCTGGGTGGCTCAGTCGTTGGGCGTCTGCCTTTGGCTCAGGTCGTGATCCCGGGGTCCTGGGATCAAGCCCTGTGTCGGGCTCCCTGCTCAGCAGGAAGCCTGCTTCTCCCTCTCCCACTCCCTCTGCTTGTGCTTCCTCTCTCACTATATCTGTCAAATAAATAAAATCATTAATAAAATTCAAGAACCTTTAAATTCACAAACTCTTCAAAAATCATAGTCCTCTACTCTTCATCTAACTACATTCTGATTATACTTTAGATCTCAACTTAGAAGTAACTTTCCCCAGGAAACATTCCCTGAACCCCGAAATAGAAATACGGTAGATTGCATTCTTCTTCCCATACAGTCACCTCCACTCCATAAAAGGATTCTACTTCTCCACCCTCTGCCCTGTGGCTTGCAGTGTCTCAGAGAAGAGTAATGCCCATCCCCTCCCCACTGATGTTAGGCTTGGCCATGTGACTTGCTTTGACAAACTGATGTGACCAGATAGGATAGATGCCACCACCAAGAAGCTTAAAAAGCCATCATGGTATCCTCCAGGTCTTTTGGCCATTAGAAAAGCATGTTCGAGACAAGGACTGCTCCTTCAGCCTGGGTCCTGAAATAAGAAAAATGTATCTGTCCTTTTTTTCACCTGTCTTCCTTTTTTTCAAATGTGGCCACTAGAAAACCTTTAATCCCATGTGGCTCACATTACATTTCTTTCTTTAAAGATTTTATTTTTCAGAGAGAGAGAGTGCATGCACAAGCAGGGGGAGAAGGAGGCTCCCCGCTGAGCAAGGAGCCCGATGAGGGCTTAGATCCCAGGACCGTGGGATCATGACCTGAGCTGAAGGCAGACCGTTAACCAACTGAGCCACCCAGGCGTCCTTTTTTTTTTAAGATTTTATTGGGACGCCTGGATGGCTCTCCCTCTGCCTCTGCAGCTCCCCCTGCTTGTACTCTCACTCTATCTCTAAAAAATATATAAATAAAATCTTTATTAAAAAAATTTTATTTATTTATTTGGCACATTATATGTCTGTTGGACAGCACTATCTACCTAATAAGGTTTACATCTAGGAGTGAATGAATGCCCTCTAACAATACACGAAAATTTTAATTGACTAGTCATGGGGGCGCCTGGGTGGCTCAGTCGTTAAGCGTCTGCCTTTGGCTCAGGTCATGATCCCAGGGTCCTGGGATCAAGCCCCGCATCAGGCTCCCTGATCAGCAGGAGGCCTGCTTCTCCCTCTCCCACTCCCCCTGCTTGTGTTCCCTCTCTTACTGTGTCTCTGTCAAATAAATAAATGAAATCTTAAAAAGGAAAAAAAACTGACTAGTCACCTAAGATTAATCTCAAAAGTTCAAAACTAAAATTCCTACAACCCCAACACTGGGTATTTTTAAGTTTATGTAACTCTGTTCTGGTTATTACTTTGACTTATGTTAAGAGAAAGAGCGAAAAAAGTCAAAATCAAGAAAAAAAAGCCTATTACAAGGATATTCGGTCAGCTGCCTCTAAATCCTATTTCAGATTTTAGGTTACCAAAATAAGTCACTTACACTCAAATAACTACTCAGAGCAAATGCCAATTGAGGTTTTTATGTTCCAGCCACTGTTGCACATATAATTGCAGACAAAATGTCAAAGCAACTCTCCAAAGACTGTATGTTATAAATGACAAGATATTCTCAAATCCTATATATCTCACTATGCATCTACTTTTTCGTGATTTCAAGAGCTACCTCCTTACCACAATATGCTGTTTCTTTGTTCTCTTTAGCCTTGTAAGGATTGTTTCTTTAAATAAAGTACTTGATAGCCTGAAAGGAAGTGGCCCAGAAAAGTATGGAGGTTAAATAAGAATAACTATAACCCTAAGAGTTCTATGTGAAATGACAAAGCACAAACTCAAGATTTGCTTTTTATCCTCTCTTCTGTCTTTGGAACAGTCTGTCATCAAGTTAAAAGCAATTCTCATTTAGTGTAACTTCTTTAAAGAAATTAAATTATAAAAATCAACATAAGAACTCACTATTCCAACATCCAATAAAATCCTGGCTTGCAACTACAATTTAAGTCCAACTCTTAAAACATGCTCTAGTCACTCTTGCCTAGTGCCAGATTAACTGTGTTCTAACAGCCCCTCCTCATCACACCATTTAAAAGCTCTCATATATCGAGGCTACAAAGCTTAGGAAATACTTGCTTCTAAGCTTTACAGAGGAGGATAGTTAAAGCAATACAACAAAAACATTAGCCCACAGCAGGTTGCTTGTAGCTTCAGTTCCTCCTCAAAACCCATCTTGTCTTAGCCACTGTGATTATCCTATTGCCAGATAATCACATCAAGAATTGATTCTGATGAAGTTAACTTTCCAAGGAAAATCTAGTGTACTGCATTAGTACTAACCTAGGAAGTAATGTACCATAGATTCAAAGCTATAATACAACATAATCATCAGTATATAAAACCCAGTCATTAAAGGTGTGCATCATTCCCAACTACCACTGTAAGTTTAATGAAGAGGTACAGTAATGCCTTCAAGAACATACCAACACTCACAGCTTTAAGTTAATAAAATATCTCACTGATTTGCTATTGCATATACATGCAATCAAAAGGTAAGTGTTAGGAGAAAATTAAAGTATCAAATTCTATTAAAAACGGAACTGTAAATATAAATTAAGAAGCGGAAACAACATACTTCAAATGCAGCTGTTAATCAACCACATACTTGTTCTCTATGAAATCACTAAGAGCCTAATAAATATGCCAACCTGCCAACCACACAGTACAATTGTTTAAAACCATCCTCGAAGTGCTTCCACTTGTAGAAATTCCCAAGGAAGCAATTTCCCCCTCAATATGCAACGCAATTTAAGAACTCCTTTGTTAAAAAGGGTTCTAAATACCAGTATAGGAAATTTTTTTAAAGAATTTTTAAAAAATACCTAACACTTAAAGTTTCAGGTTTCAATTTTCAACTGTCATCATTAACAGAATCTCTTCATATATATCATTACATTTCAATGATTTCAGTAAACAATACAAAAAGGCCTGGGCTGCCAGTTCTAAATTAACTATCTATAGCCATTTTTTACATGGCTCAATACCTATCACAGACTTTTGAGCTTGTCTCTACTGGGTGTTTCTTATACTACACTAGAACCAGACGTGAAAAATAAACATCTGATAATATTAGTGAGTACCCATCAAGTGCTCAAAAAATGGTATTTAAATAACATATGAAAAGGATATGGCAGATTCCTACAGTAAATTTTTTACGCCACTGATGTTTTTAAATATCTCAAAAAATAAAAATAAAAAAGTAGGACTCCGTTAGACTAATGCTGTATTCAGTGGAGCTGGAGTACTTGCCCAAAGCTTTCCAGAAGTCCCAACAGGCCAAGAAAAAGAACCAGATTACCCACCCGAAACCCCTCCCTGAAATGCACCTTACCCCACACCACAAACTGACACCGAAGTTGCCTTCTTTTCTGGATTTACTTACAGGAATAAGTTAGAAAAGTACTGCACTCTACCCCTGACTTTCATCATTTCGGTGTCTGACCTTTAACAAGTCAACCTCAACCCTCTGGGCCCACCTGGCAAACGAGGCAGGAGAACCTGACCATCCCCAAGATCCATTTCACCTACAAGATGCTATAGCTATAATTCCCCAAGAGCCGTCCTATGGCACAAGGCTCACTTTCCAGGTCCTTTTGTATGTAAACACCCAACTCCACAAACTGCATCAGAACAAGAATTAGGTTATCATCTTGCAAAAGATTGTATTAAAGACAGGATCAACGAAAAATGAAATCAAATGACATCGCTCACATGGGCACTTCCTCCCATACGGAAGCAACCAAGCAAACAGAAACTAAGAATCCAGTCCTTCCAAAGGAAAAGGGCTGATGAAACTCAGTAATATAGTGGCCTTCAGTCTTGACGCTTTCCATACGCTAAAGAAAGCGCGATTCAGAAATCTACTTCTTTTTTACACTGAAGCTTCAAAAAGGACTCATCTGGCATCCATAAAAGAAAAAAGTAAGTAAGTCGTACAACTAAAAGACTCTTGAGCTTGGGCAAGGAACCTTCAACGACTAGAAAACAGAATGCGTCTTCTTTAAAACGTCAGTCTCCCATTTCTAAGATACAACATAAAAACTTTAAGTATGCCTTCGTATTTTTTAAGTGCTTATTTAAAAACAAATACGGATCTCCTTCTCAATCGTCAGCATTTCAAACCTGTGCGTGCCGGGGAAGGCAGGCATCAGCTCCTCCAAGATAACTTTTTCTTCCCCTTCCCCTACGTCTGGAAATTCGTTCTCGGTTACGTGCCTCACGATCTTGTCAGTTCATCACCAGCCTCAAGGCTCCACTCCGGAGGAGAAAAACACAAGGGCCCCGCGGAGATCCGGGTAAAACGCACTAAAAATCTTGCACAAGCCGGATCACGAGGCCGCGTGGGTACAATTTCAAAAACTTAAGTTGAAGGTTTAATTTAAGAAGAAAGAAAAAGCAGCAAAGGGAAAGCCCTCTCCCGTCCGTACTCCAGGCCTAAAGCCACCCGGGGGCAGGGGGGGCCGCTCCTCGAAAGCGAGGCCCGGGGACAAAGTGCGGAGCCGGGGAAAGGATGGAGGGCGCCGGGCTCCGGGCCGGCCCGCGCCCCCACCCCGCGGAACGGCGGGCTCGAGCTCCGGCTCGGGATGCAGGCCCGCCGGCGCCCGGCGCGCTGACAGCTGCCACAGGCGCCGGCGGCGCTGCCCGCCGGGCCCCGACGAGCCCCCCGACCCACCCCGCCCCACCCCGGGGGCGGCCTGGCGGCCAGGCTGGAAAGGATACTCCCGGGTGCGGAAGGCCTCCTGAGTGTGCGCGATGGTGAAGAGCGGCTCCTCGCCGGGAAGCGGCTTTACCAGCGGGAAGGGCTTGCGGCCCAGCAGCGGCGCCATCGCGGAGGTGGCAGCGGCCCGGAAGGTGGCGGCTCCTCGGAGAGCCCGCGGCGCAACACTAGGCCCCGCGGCCCGGAGCGAGCGCCTGGCTCCCGGGGGTGGGGTGGGGGAGGGGAGGGGTGAGAGGGCGGCGCGAAGTCGGCTCCCTCAGTGCTGGCGCGGCCGCGCGAGGGCCATGCAACGGGACGCAAGGACACGGAACTCCCACGCACACCGCCGCGCCGCCCGGCAGCCCCCGGCCCAACCTTCGCTACGGGTCCCCGCCTTCGGCAGTCACGACTCCTCCTCAGCTGCACCGGAGGAAATTATTGAAAAATGGCGGGAGATTCCCCTCCTCCCCCCCGCCCGGCCAGCGCACACACTAACTTGCTCCCCTGTGGCGCCGGTGGCGAATGCTCCAATAGGCGGAGAGCTGATCAGCGCTCACAGTCTATTGGCTCAGGGGAGCTGCCGCTCTGCGCTTGGGTCCCGCCCCCTTTCCCGGCCGCGTAGTTGGGTTGCAGCGCACTAGAGGGCAGTATGAAGAGGTGAAAGGTCACGTTATGTAAGCGCTGGTGACAGGCCTGCGGGCCTCCAGCAGCGGAGTTGAAAATGGGGGACAGCGGGGAACCGAAAGGCCTGGAATTCAAAGAGGTCAGGCTAGAGAAGCTCCTTAACATATACAGACACTGCGCCATCTGTCACCGACGGCGACACCGACATCCGGGCACCGCTGTCCGTGTGGTGCGCCGGAGGGGGAGGGGGAGCGTGCGGCCAGGGGCTTTGTCTTTCCACTTGTGCTCCGCCCCCTCCTTAAAGGCGCCGCGCTCGGCCACGCCCGGGGATGAGCGGGTGGGGCGGAAGGGAGGAGGGGTTGGCGGGAAGAAACCCAAGACCTTATCCACGCGAAGGTTCTACTGAAGGACGGCTGGAGCCTCAGCATTGCTCACCCCAAAGTTAACTTTTTCTGGAAGAGAGTGTGGTTGAGACCTGGATGTTAGTATGATGCTTGTTTTTAGGGGCTTGATGGAAAAGATAATAGAGAAGCTTCTTTGGAAAAATATATTAAATGGCGTACCTATTAAAGATACATCCATTAATTCAGGTAGCCTTTACTAGCACCTCCAGTGTTCAGGGCCCGTACCGGGAGCTAAGGAGGGAAAAAATACAAGAGCCTGCCCTGAAAAAAATAAGAGGCCCAAGTAAGGACAGTCCTGTGATGAGTGCTGTACGAAGTGCACAGTAGGAAGACAGCACTAACGGCCTGGAGAGTGAGGACATTCCAGCTACTTCTCCAAGCCGACTACACTCACAGAGTCCACAATGTGTTTGGCTATCGAGTACAACCCGAAACATACTCATTCATAATTCTCTCCCTATTAAATCGTCTCCCTCCATCCAAAGATCTTCACTGACCTCAGAACGTACCTTCCCAGCCTGTTCTTGAGGATTAGACTGCGAGGTGTCCCTGAAAGCCATGGCGCATGCCAGTGCCAGGCCCTTTTCTCCTTTTCTTCTCATCTTGAGGTGAGAAGTACCCCCCCAGTAAGACGTAAGTTCCAGGTCAGATGCCATTGCTACAGAGCCTCCCCTGATCCCCTAGCAGAGATGGGAGGGCGTCCTCCTTCAGTAGCCATTTCTTCTAGGAGCGTTAAGTGCAACCTCAGGACAGGGCATTTGAGTTGATTGTGAAAAGATAAGTAGCACTTCACTAGGCAGAGAAATGATGGACGAACGTTCTAGGAAGAAGGAACAGCAGGGCCGACTTGGTAAATTCAAGACAACATACTTGAAACTTCGGGGGTGCTGAGGTGGAAAAGAGATGGGAGTGGCAAAGGAAGGGATCATCCCGGTCACAGCATGTGATGCTTGGAGTGACCGCTTAGAAGGAACTGTCGTAATTTGTGGCAGGGATACCAAGGGACCCAAATGTATTAAGATCGGGGGAGACAGATTTGAGAGGCACAGACTAGGTGACTAATGGGATGGACATTTGCAGGACCAGGTACCTAACAGCAGACTACACACAGAGTAAGGACTCCAAAAACATTAAGAAACACATTTTGGAAAAATTTGGTATTTCAAAGAAAGGTAATTGTACATGAGAATAGGGACCATAGTCATTTCAGTGCTTGGGGCCACTGTAGGTTAGAACCCAGCACTGGTATTGGTAAAGCAGAGATCTAAAATGGGAGAATTGGGGGTACCTAGCTGGCTCGGTTGGTAGAGCATGCGACTCTTGATCTCAGGGTCATAAGTTCAAGCCCCACATTGGGCCTAGAGCTTACTTAAAAAAATAATAATAATAAATTTAAAAAGAAAGAAAAAAGTGTAACAGACTAAGTTAATATAACTATCAGTTTCCTGCTCTAATATTTTTGTTGACTCTTCCAAGTTTACTCTTCCTGTTCAGTCTTCAAGCTCTTGATCCAGCAAGCCCCAAGTGGACTACTTCCTTCTAATTCCCAGAATTCATTAGCTTTATTCCTACCCACTGTCGGAAATGTACTTTTTTCTCCTCTGGGCATCTAAATCCCACACTTCCTTCCTAATGCCTTTTCCGGATTGTTCCAACCCACATCCGCTTTCACTATAGTCTCGAGGTTTTTTTTATCATAACTGTAGCAAAATTTGTTGTTCAGTGTGTTTTCTTTCCCAACATTTGAATAAACAAGTTAATAAAAAAGGGCAGAGATTAAAATGTGTAGTTTCCAGGTATCTGCACCAAAGCTTCTATTGCTCCAAGTCAGCTATGGGTGCTTAGCTGCAGGAATAAGACTGTCTGGAGGAGCATAGCACATTTCCCTATGTGGATCTCCACTGGGTAGTTTTAGGACATGAGCTCAGTTAGCAAGATCTGTTTCTGTGGTCTGTGTCATGTGGAGCTGTGCCCTGCCACATACCCCTCCTTCATTGATGCAGACACAAACCCTTGCTCAGACAGTTCCAGCTAGTCTTTTCCTCCCTGTCCTGTTGGAACCTCAAACTCAAAATATCCCAAACCCACAGTCTCACCATCTTCCTTCCCTCCATCATCTGCTTTATCTGGATGGTTTTCATTTCTATTAGTGCCCCACTCACAACCTCAACAGGCTCAGGCTTGACCTCTCTTGAGCTCCACAGCCATGGGGTCAACCAGATAATGTCAATTCTACCTGCCTGAAACCGATCACTTTCCTGCCATCCCCACAACATCCTACTTCAGACCTTTATTTATTATTTCTGGCCAAAACTACTACCATAATGACTTTCTCCTTTTAAAAAAAAAAATTTTTTTAAGTAGGCTCTACGTACAACATGGGGCTTGAACTCATGACCCTGAGATCAAGAGTCACACGCTCTACCGACTGAGCCAGCCAAGTGCCCCTCTTCTTTTAAAATGTTTTAAACTACATTAAAATTATATCTTTATAGTGGTAAAATGAACGTAGTTCCCAGAAGGAAACATATAAGTGTACTTTAAACAACAACAACAAATAGTTCTACAAAAAGCAGCCGTGGGGCACTCTCCCCCATGCACTTCCGGCTCCCATAAGCATCCATTTTCCAAATTGTTAAACTGTGTTAAAATTGGTAAATCTCATTTAAAATGGAATCAGGAGGCCAGAAGGGGAGCTCTCACAACTTATGACTGGTAAATTGCACACCCAACAGGAAGAAGCCCCTACTTTACTACCCCAGCAACAGGAAGAAAGCTTTCCTCCTCCCCCAGTAACAGCCCAGCCAATGAGAGAGTCAGCACTCAGCCAATGAGAAGCCACTACACCTCCAACTCCCAGTTTCCACCATTGGACTTGTTTATAACAGCCTTCCCAACTTCTCCCTTTCCTCTATAAAGGTTTCCTCTGCTTTGTTCTGTAGACCTGCCTATGGTGTTGCTGTAACCTGTGTATTCTGAATCGCAATTTTCTATTCCTGAATAAACCCATTTTTGCTGGTAAAATAAAGAAGAGTTTTATTTTTAAGGTTAACAGCTATTTCTGCTAATATTTACTTCCATATTTCTGTTTTTTTATTGTTATGTTAATCACCATACATCACATCATTAGTTTTTGATGTAGTGTTCCATAATTCCTTGTTTGCATATAATACCCGGTGCTCCATGCAGAACATGCCCTCTTTAATATTTACTTCCATATTTCTAAACATACATGTTGCTATTTTTTAGCTTCTCAGTTTTAGTATTAGCTGTTGACTTTTCTTGAATGGAGGTTGAGGACTTAGCCCTCTTACGTGCCCCACAAACACCACACACATGATCATATTCCCAAAATAAATATTGCAATTCGTTAAATCACTATTCACTGTATAACTTATGATTATGTATTATTCAGATGATCCACGTGGTGGTCTGATCACATTTCCTTTCTTCTTTTGTCTTTGCTGGTTTGCTTCAGGCTTTCAATTCATTTTTTATGTACCTATCACCACTATCCCTAAACTGACAGAACCATAGTCTCCTCGCAATACGTGCAAACCTCTCATGTTGCAATATGTCCCCCACCTGCTCTTTCCTCTCCATGGCATTTTGCACACTACAATCACCCCCCTGCTCTCGGCTTTCAGTGGTTGGCTCCCTAAAGCCAACACAGTAAAACCAAATTCTTTGGCCTAGCCTTCAAGGCCCTCCAGAATCTGTCCTCAGTCTTTACTTCCCTTGAACCCCGTACTCCAGTAAACTAGGTTTATCAAGGTTTCTAACCAACTGAGCCACCCAGGCGCCCAGGTTTATCTAGGTTTCTAAATACATTCTCCACTAAAAAGATCCAGGGTTCCTGGGAAAAAGGACTGGGGCTGGCAAAGTTCAAAGTGAGTCAGGAACATTGTGCCTGAAAGTAAGGAGGTGCTCAAATAGTGATGGGGACATGTCAAAAGGACACAGGAGCCAGCAGGAAGGGATTCTAACTGGCTGAATCTAGGACAATTTGAACATTTAAAAAAATGACAGCAACAGATTGTTAACACATTGAATGTAAAGGGAAACCATGAGCCTGTAGTAATATTCAGAGAGGAAGGAAGGGAGGGAGGGAGAAAGAGAAGTGGAGAGAAGGGAAATCTGTTATCTACAGAAGGCTGCCAATGAATGAACGTACAAAGATTTAGAAAACTCATCATTTTGCAAACTCCAGTGAAGTAACTGACTCAGAAATAGATCATCAACGGATACTAAAAATCACTGGTCTAAGTGAATGGTCTAAGATTATCACCCCCCAACAGATTATTTATGTAAAAGCGCCCTGAAGGTGGGAAAGTCTGGCAGACGCCTTAGCCAAATGATCTCGGCATTACCAAAAGTGAGACGACAACGTTTCTCTTGATACAGGCAATGAAAAATACGTATCACCTCTGTAGTATTCTAACCAAAAAATATTTCACCTGAAATCCTTAGAAAATAGATAAATCCAGTTTGTGGGACATTCGACAAATAACTGCCTAGACCCTTCAAAAATATCAATGACACGAGAGACACCAAGCTACCCACCTCCAAAAGAAGGTCCTAAAAGGAGACTAGGGGCGCCTGGGTGGCTTAGTCGGTTAAATGACCGACTCTTGGTTTCGGCTCATGTCATGATCTCAGGGTCCTGGGATCGAGACCAGCATTTGGCTCCCCACTCAGCAAGGAATCTTCTTGTCCCTCTCCCTCTGCCCCTCTCCCTCCTCTTGCCCTCTGAAATAAATAAAATCTTTAAAAATAAATAAATAGGGGCGCCTCAGTGGCTCAGTTGGTTAAGCATCTGCCTTCGGCTCAGGTCATGATCCCAGGGTCCTGGGATCGAGCCCTGCATCGGGCTCCCTGCTCAGCGGGGAATCTGCTTCTCCCTCTCCCTCTGCTGGTCCCTCTGCTTGTGCACTCACTCTATCAAATAAATAAATAAAATCTTTAAAATACATACATACATACATACATAATACATAAAGACTAAAAAGAGACATAAGAACTAGATGCAATGAATGGATTGGATCCTGGATCTGGGGACGGGGGCTAAAAGGAACTACTACTGGGACGCCTGGGTGGCTCAGTTGGTTAAGCGACTGCCTTCGGCTCAGGTCATGATCCTGGAGTCCCGGGATCGAGTCCCGCATCGGGCTCCCTGCTCGGCAGGGAGTCTGCTTCTCCCTCTGACCCTCCCCCCTCTCATGTACTCTCTCTCTCTCTCTCTCATTCTCTCTCTCAAATAAATAAATAAAATCTTAAAAAAAAAAATAAAAGGAACTACTACTACTATTGGGACAGTTGGGGCAATTTAAATATGTTCATATTAACTACTATTATTATATCATTGTTAAATTTCTTGGGTATGATGGTGATACTCTGGTCATGTTGAGGAATGTCCTTGTTCTTAGGACAGACAGGCTCAAGTATTCAGGCTAAAGTGTCAGAATGACAGCCACCTATTCTCAAGCAATTCACCCACCCACCCCCCAAAAAAGAAAGAAACGTGTATTGAGATGCAAACGTGCCAAAAATTAGTAATTGGTGAATCTAGATGAAGGGGAGATATAGTTTATTGAACTATCTTTTTCAGCTCTCTGTAGTTTTGAAAAGTCTCAAAAAGGGGCACCTGGGTGGCTCAGTCATTAAGCGTCTGCCTTCGGCTCAGGTCATGATCCCAGGGTCCTGCTCCGCAGGAAGCCTGCTTCTCCCTCTCCCACTCCCCCTGCTTGTGTTCTCTCTCTCTCTCTCGCTGTGTCTTTCTCTGTCAAGTAAATAAATAAAATCTTTAAAAAAAAAAAGTCTCAAAAAATTGGAGAAAATAGAAACCCAATTCCCTGGTTACTCCCTACACATAACCCAGTGCTTTGCTGCCTCCATTTGTTTGCCCATGCTAACCTGCCCGAGTGGTCTTTCCTCATAACCACAGAACATTTTCAAGGCCCAGCCTCGATTGCCACCTTTTCTGTAAGCCTTCTGTGATCTCAAAGCCTCCAAGTTTTTCTCTGGACCCTCCCAGTCCTCTACCATCTCCACCCCCCGTGGCACATGCTCCTTCTCTACCTCACCAGACTGTAAGCTCCTGAAAGGCAGACACCTGTCTACCAGTTGTACTTTACATACAGAGAACCCAGAATACACTTGCAACAAATATTTGTAAAATAAATGCCATTTTCCAAGACGACCGATAACTAAGGCATGGAAATCTGCTTCCGTGCCCTCAACTTTTCCATTCTCCAAAGTTCTGTGCAAAATCCATCGAGCTCTGTTGATCTTCCTTTGCGCTTATTCATATTCAATGAATTTAGTTAGCAGGCTCATATCTCTTTTTCTTAATAATTCAAATGGGCATATGCATTGGGCCTACTGATACCCGGAGGCAGTTTTCTGAATTATTTGTAACTTGTGGTCATTGCTTGATGCTTCCTCTTCTCTTTTTCTTCTCTAACCCTTACCCCATCAAGATTCTGGGATGCTGTTGGAGATGGCTAGCCTGGTTTCTTAGAATATCAATGAGAAGTGGTGCTGAAGTGGCCATCAACAAGAGAAGGGGATGGTTTCTATTACATCTTTTTCATCATCCCACATGCTCCTTGGTGGGTTCCACTCCAGCACTTACTACACTACACTCTAGGAGGTTCTATGTAGAGGTCTACTCCCTTGCCAGACTGTCTCCTGACGGACAGGATTCCTGGCCTCTGTGTGACTGCACAATATTGTGAATGTACTTAGTGCCACTGAGCTGTATACTTTTAAGTGGTTAAAATGGTAGATTTTGGGGCACCTGGGTGGCTCAGTCGGTTAAGCCTCTGCCTTCAACTCAGGTCATGATTTCAAGGTCCTGGGATCAAGTCCCGCATTGGGCTCCTTGCTCAGTGGGGAGCCTGCTTCTCCCCTGCCTACAGCTCCCCTTGCTTGTGCACTCTCTCTGACAAATAAATAAAACTAAAAAAAAAAAAAAAATATATATATATATATATATAATGGTAAACTTTATATTATGTGCATTTTACCACAATATAAAAAAGTAAAAACATTCATGAATGCCTCCCAAGGACCTGGAGCCATGGCAAACACACATTGGCTGAATTCACTGTACACAGGGACAGAAATATAAATCAGACTACACAGGGCACCTGGGTGGCTCAGTCGGTTGAGCGGCTGGCTGCCTTTGGCTCAGGTCATGATCCCAGGGTCCTGGGATCAAGCCCCGCATCGGGCTCCCTGCTCAGTGGGAAGCCTGCTTCTCCCTCTCCCCCCCTACTGGCTTGTGTTTATGTTCTCTCCCTCAAATAAATAAAATCTTTTAAAAAAATAAAAATTAAAAAAAAATAAATCAGACAACATGACAATTTCAAAGGGGGTCTCCAAATCATTTCTATCAGAAAATCCCTTTGTGGGAGTAAGAAAATTGGTAGGCACTCAGCCACCACCCCACTAGCCCCTGCCCCCACCCCACTAGCTCCTGCCCCCACGACCTTCAAGAATGAAGCACTCAGATACCAACAAGATGTATTTCAAATAGTTTAATTTTAAAAATATGCTATTCAGTGCTAAAATATGTCTTCACTCACTGTTGCCCATTTCCATTTTCTTAAACTTTTTTGAACAAAAAATAAAATCACAAAGTTCAATTAAACATGCAGATTTCAAAGAAGAGGGAATTTTCTAGAAAGTCTGAGCTGAAGGAGTACTGTGGGCGGATGGGTACTGCTGTCAGAACCTCAAATCCTTGCTGGGGGCAGAGTCTGTGGCAGGAGGCAGGGGACCGTAGCAGGAGCAGGGGATGCTGGAATGAAATCTATAGGTGAGAACAGGGAAGGCTGTGTGTGTGTGTGTGAACAGGGAAAGGTGTGTGTGTGTGTGTGTGTGTGTGTGTGTGTGTGTGTGTGTGTGTGTGTGTGTGTGTGAAATCTATAGGTGAGAACAGGGAAGGCTGTGTGTGTGTGTGTGAACAGGGAAAGGTGTGTGTGTGTGTGTGTGTTTGGGGAAGAGGATGGTTGTGTGTGTGTGTGTGTGTGTGTGTGTGTGTGTGTGTGTGTGTGTGTGTGTGTGTGTGTGTTTGGGGAAGAGGATGGTTGTAGCAGGGGTCAGCAGCTGGAGAGCCCATGAGAGCCACGATAACCTCAGGAATAGGGAGAAGTGCCAGGATAGCAGGAAACCTATCCAGATTTTTCTGCCCCCGTGTAGAGAAGAGCCCTTCCCTTCCCTCCAAAGTCTCTACCAGGCTTTCAACAGCAGCTCACAGGTCCCTAGCCGGATGGGAAAGTTCATGAATCTACAGTCTCCATTCAAGTTCAAGTAACCTAGGCACTCTCTTCTCTAGAGGGTGCCTTCCACATCTCTTTCCTCCTGTAGAAGTGCCAGCAGCTCAGTCCAGAGGTTCTGGAGCAGAGACTGCTTGCTACCTGGAGGTGACAGATGAACCTTGGGATGGCTGATGCTCCAGCCTATTTGGGGTGCAAAAAAGACATGAATGCTCCTCTTCTCAGGAGCAAGCAGACACAGGTGCCAGGGACGGGAAGATGATGCTACAACCCCAAGTCCTATGTCCAACCTTCCAGCCCAGAAGGCTCCTATGTGCGGGCTCTGGACCCCAGTGCTTGCCCTTACCCCAGCAACAAAGCACAGCCAGAACCAGAATGCAATAAATAGAGGCAGGGGGCCAGGAGGCGAAGGGCGCCAGGACAGTGCTAGCTTTCTGATGCTGTCTGCGGCACCGTGGGCTGGTCCACACAGAAGCGCTTCAGGGGTGGGGCACTGGAGTCTTCCTCTTCCTCAACAACCTAGGAGCAGTCAGAGCATGGAATTATAATAGGGCTACCCCTCTCTACTAGAACCTCCCGCCGACCCTAATTACAGCCCAGAAGAAGGTTACATCTGCAACTTTCTTCCCCTACCTTATAACCTGGAAACACCAGTGTCCCTTGCTGCCTCCCCAACCTGTATTTGATGCTATAAGGTCCAATTCATATTAACGGAGTCTTTTTTTTTAGAAACTGGAAAATCCAAAGTGGTTCCTTACCTGTGTCTCTAGTGGAACTGGTTCTTCCTTCGTGAGGGTGGGAGGTTCATCAGCAACTTCTGAGGCAGGCAGGGAGGGCTCTGAAAAAGCAGCAAGGTCAGGGGCGCCTGGGTGGCTCAGTCAGTTAAGCGTCCGGCTCTTGATTTTGGCTCAGGTCATGACCTCAGGGTCATGAGATTGAGCCCTACGTCAAGCTCCACGTGGAGCCTGCTTAAGATTCTCTGTGTCCCTCTCCCTCTCCCCGCCCCTCTAAAAAAAAAAAAAAACAAAACAGCAAGATCAGTACAACTGCATAGCCTCCAGCCTCAAGCTGGGGGAGCTTCCCTAAGAGTTATGTAGTGGCTTGTTGGTGGAGGGCAACACTGGCTGGAGAAGCAATATATGTTATCAGAAGAAATGTGCAGGACACAATGCAAAGAGCATAATTTCTGAAGTCAGAAAGCATGAAACGGGAGACACCCAGTTCCACCAGTTACTAGCTATGTGATCTTGGAGAAGCAATTTAACCTTTCTAAGACTCCACTTCCTCGTCTGTACAATGGAATAACACCTATTTCACAGGGTTTTTGAGAGAATTATACCAGGCATCGAATATGACAAGTGCCTTACACAGAGCCTGGTGCTCGATTATGTTGTTTTCTTCTTTCATTCTGTGAGAAGGGAAAATCAACCCTTCCCCAAAAAAGCCCAAACTGTTAACAAATGGTTCAAGGCTGTCAGGCCAGGAGCACCTTCTCTAGCCTCTTCCTCTAAGGAAAAGAAACTTCCAGAGTACAGGCCCCTCCAAGCTGCTCGTCCTGGGTCAACGGTGACTCACCCTCGAGGATCTCCTGGCCCAGAGTAGGGGGCTGGGAGTCATCTGTGCGGAAGTCAGAGGTGTGTGCTGGGCTCAGGGACTCACTCTGCTGGGGGCTGGGGCTTGAGTTGGTGCTGCTGTCCACCTTGAGTTGATAGACATCGGATACAGAACTCTGGTTGCTATTTTCATCTGAAAACCAAACATGACAAAGGCAACAGCTGAGAGTAGTAATGTTTCTTGAGAGTAACTCGGTACAGAGCCAAGGGCCTGGTGTCTCCTCAAGCAGCCATGGGCACAACCAAATGCAATGATCGCTGCTCAGATGCCCCCTGAGCCAAAGGCAAACAAACAAAGGTAGGGCAAATGATCAACAGTCTAAGTTGATTAATTTAAACATTTTCTATTTCACAACATATATTCTAAGCACCAGATGCAGCCAAAATCTTTCAGTTTATGCCACATTTATATTTCAGGAAGGTCAGGATAAGCTTAGTAACCCCTTCTTTACTACCCACCAACTGTAACTTGGACCTGGTATTTTCTCACTATCCAGTGGAAGGGAGTGACGTAGCTGTGCCTCTCAACCTTTCTCACGACACAGGATGTGCAGAAAATGCTAAAATCTGCCCGGCCTTCTTGGCTATCTCAAGGAGGGTGGTGGTATCTGAAAGTGGTCACACAGGCCCTTCAGCAGCCCAGGCTCCACCTGACCACCTCAAGGGTAAGAAATTCCCACCGGGGAAGGTCTGTCTGAAGGCTGCAAGTCACCACCTGAGTTAAACACTCAGGAGTCAAAAACTCCTTCCTCCCCCTCACCTGCAGCAGCCGGCACCCAGCCTGATTAGCCTGACTGCTCTGACATCTCCTCCTCTCCTGCCACCGTAGGGCAGGCCGCCTCCTCTCTGGCCTGGCCTCCTGCAACAGCTCCCCCCGACTGCACTTCCTTCAATCACCTGTACTTCACACCATCACCAGAGTTATTCTAAATCCTTCCGGGGCTCTCTGCTGCCCAAAGGATATAATTCAAATTCCAGGGCTTCCCCAGGGCAGGCACAGATGGCCCTATCACAACCTACAAAATCTTTTCTGATCTCCAAGCTCACGGCCGCGGACCTCCCACACTCAAGCCTTGACTCCAGCCACGCGGACTTACTGAGGCCCCACTTCACACACAGGTGTCCAGTGGGACTGCTCTTTCCAGTCTTCCTGGAAAGCCCCGATACAGACCACTACTCAGCTCAAGCATCACCTCCTCCGTGAGCCCCAGGTTCCAGGCTCCCTTGGGTGGAAATGACCAGCTTCTCTATTATGCTCCTGTTGTATCCTACGCACACCTACACTCATTATTTTA
Organism: Zalophus californianus; assembly: GCF_009762305.2. NCBI lineage: Eukaryota > Metazoa > Chordata > Mammalia > Carnivora > Otariidae > Zalophus > Zalophus californianus. Next base: position 104,296,389 of record NC_045604.1, on the reverse strand, counting down.
CACACCAATTTCCTTCCATTACACTCTGTGCAGGCAGGCTTTGTGGCTTACTTGCCCCGGAATCTCCAGTGCGGTACACAGTACCTGGCACACAGGAGGTCATTAAATGTTCACTGAATGAAAGGGATGGGATGGTGGCCAGATTGAGGAAATGGAGCCTCGTATGTCTCCCAGAGCTTTGTGATTATTGGACACCCCACACACAGCTAGAAAACTGTTCCCTTGTATTCCCCTTCTTCTATCATACTCGCTGAACTTGGGGGGGCTGAGGGAGAGGTGGAGGGGGGATACCTGCACACTCCCAGTCTTGTTCCAAAGGGAAAATCATAAGCCTTTTCTAGTCTTTACTCCTACAAAGACAGGATCTTCTACGCTAAAACTGAAGCAGCATTTTACTATAAAAAGAATAAAGCTCTGTCACTTTTGAGCTTAGGCAAACTCTTCTCTGAGCATTGGTTTCCTTCCATAGGGCTGATGATAACTGCCTGCTTTATGTCACAGGCAAAACAAGAAGCTCAAGTGCAAGTCCTTCTGAACAGCAGCTGCCACGCAGGTGTGAAGGGTTCTCTGGGACTGCAGTGCCAACACAGGCGGGACATTTACTGAAGACCAGTTGGTTCAGGAGGTGGAACTTGGCTAAAAGTGGACAGGAGAGGCCCTGGCTTTGGGCGGCCTACTCTAAGGCACTATCATCATAAAACATACCATGTAAAGAAAAGAGCTTCTGATCCAGAAAGCCAGGACCTAACATGGGGTCTGTCACTTACTGGTTATGTACCTTGAGATACAGAACTTCAGCTCTCTGAGCCTCGGTTTCCCTAAATGGCAAATGAAGCTCCAATCATCTACCTTGCAGGGTTGCTGTGAGGTTTAAATGAAAAGCCGTGATGTAAAGTGCCAGCAAGATACGAGCAGAACAGCAAGCACTGAAGTGACACATGGAACTTTCTTTTCGTTATTAATGGGTTCATCTAAGTGCTGCTTTTCCTGCAAGGAAGACACATGGATGCAACTCACCCTGGAATTCAAGAAGGAGAGAGGAATTGGCTGAGGCATCAGAGGGAAAGCCATTAGGTTCCCGGGCTGCTGAACTGTTCGATTTTGACTTTTCTTTCTAGAAAAGGAAAAAAAGAGGAATATGACAGAGCCAAGCAGGAGACCCACAGAGAGGGAGAAGGGTGCTATGTGAGACACCACAGAAGTCTGGATTAGGACTGAACAGGAACAACGACAACAGTGTGAGAATCCAGGACCCAAGGAATAACAGAATCCTGGACAAGGTGTCCCCAAGCCTCAGTGTCTCTTCTCTATCTTGTAAAATGGATCCTGCTGGCACTAATATCATGACTCAAAAGTGAGAGGCAGATACGTAGGCTTCCACTAGAGCTCCCTGTGGTTCTCTTCTGCTTTCTGCCCTGAGCTGAATGCTCTATCCCACCCTTCCCTATGTGGATGGAACAGAAATACAGAGTACTCATTTGAGAAGGATTCCTGTTTTGGTAGCACAGCAGGAAAAAGGGAAAAAAACGGGCCTCTGATTGGACCCAGGAAGGAGTCGCTTTATATGTAACACAAGCAGTGACAGGACAAAGGGGCCCTGCTAGCCTGATTACTGACCAATCAAGCCATCCATTCAGAATGACCCCAGGTCTACCTCTGCCTATAACACCATTTCCTTCAAGCAGGATGTAGGTTACACATGTGGGGAAACAGTGTGAAGGTAAGCACAAGCTTGCAAGAAACGAGCCCAAAGGAAAAGAAATAAATCCATCCAAAAATTTCCAAATGAGAGCATCTCAACAGCCAAAAGTTTAAATCTGGGTAATCTCAGATTTACTAATTTATACTTTTTAAACATGTCTATTTACTATACATGCATTTAACTTTTGTTAATAACTCAATCCTCTCTGCAATGAATCAACTGCACACATTCATGTACTGCTTTCCCTTCACTTGTTTCATATGCAGACATTTTAATGCAATTACACTTCACATTTAACCAAAGAAGCTACATAAACACAATTTTTAAAAATTTACTTATTTATTTAGAGAGAGCACACGCTTGAGCGGGGGGGGGGGGGGTAGTGGGAGAGGGAGAGAGAATCCCAAGCAGACTCCATGCTGAGCAGCAGCAGCAGAGCCCAATGTGGGGCTCGATCCTACAACACTGTGATCATGACCCGAGCCGAAATCAAGAGTTGGACACCCAACCGAGCCACCCAGGTGCCCGCAACCGAAAACTTTTAAATGTACACTGCATAGAGTTTGTGTCAAGATAATCTACTCTCTCATCAGTGATGTCCCACTCCCCCTTGGATCCTTCCCACTCCTTCTTCATCAATTTGATCATCATTTCCCATTTCCCTAATCTAGCAGGTCTATACTAGTACCTCAGAAGATGGCCCTCTACCATGGACCACTGGAGGGCATATAAACTGAGGGGCCTCAGCAAACACATGAGAAGCCCTTGGGAGACACAAAAGGAACTGGGTCCCGGGCAGGGAGAATTTGAATTAGGAAAGGGCCAGGGACTTACATGTGAGAAATGGATTGGGGTGGGGAAAGGCTTTCTACCAGTGCCTCCCACTCCCCATTCACATGCCCAAGAGATTTAACTGCATCTCTGTGGATAATGGCACCACTAGAGCCAGGGCTAGATGAAAAATCAAGGGTGGCTCCAGAGCTGCCCTAACTTTCACCCACCAACTCCCTGTGGCTGGCAATGACAAGGAAGGATGGCGGCTCCCAGATAAAGGTAGCACCTCAAGACTGGTACTAGGGAGTCCCCTGGGAGGGAGGGGAAGAGGGAGTGGGGGCAAAGGAAAGGCTGAATCCTGAAGCTCACCCAATGACCTAAATTCACTGAGAGGAAGGAAAACCACAGCCTGGGCTTACATCCTCCCTCAGTTACATATTGCTAGCCAAGGCAGCTCAGAGTCCCCAGGGAACAAAAAATGAGTGCACAGAAAAAACTAGCCAGACACTGGAAGAAACAAGCCCCATTAAAGACAATAAATAGAACAAGCTGTACCAGAAGAAGGAGACTAAGAGAACACAAGAATTTAAATAAAACAGTAAGTCTCAGGGTACCTGGGTGGCTCAGTTAGTTGAGTGCCCGACTCCTGATTTCGGCTCAGGTCATGACCTCCGGGTGATGAGACTGAGCCCCCCCCACTGGGCTCGGGGCTGAGCATGGAGCCTGCTTAGGATACTTTCTTTCCCTCTCCCCTTCTCCTCTCCCCCTCAACTGGTGTGTGGTGCTCTGTCTTCCAAAAAAAAAAAAAAGAAGAAGAAAAAAAAATCTTAAAAATAGTAAGTCTCCTCAGAAAGATAAGGATACTGGAAAGTTGTTTTGAAGAACCACCAACTGAGGAAATTTGGTATGAATAATGTAATTGTTGAAAATAAAAATTAAGTGAATGAGTCTAGTAGGAGAAATAGATACAGCTGAAAATGAGCAAAAACTGGGTTGAGAAATCAGAATACATGAGAAAAGAATGAAGAGATGAAACAAATGAGAAGAAAGGGAAAAACAAAGCTAGATATGAACATCACAGGATATTCTTACAGAAGTCCTAGAAGAGCAAAGATAGGGAAGAAATTCTAAGTTTCCAGGAATACAAGAGGACCACCTAGGAAGAATCAAGAAAAATTAGACTGACACTAGACTGTTCAATAGCAACACCAGAAGCACAACAATTGAGTAATAGTTTCAAAATGCTGGAAGAAAACCCAGAATTTCAGATGTAGGTAAAATAATCAGTTAAACATAAAAAATGAAACAAGGATACTTTCAAGAGTAAAAAGATATTTTCAGAAAGTTTTCTCCACAAAAGCTCTCTTCAACAAAACTCTTGAAAGATACGTTACAACAAGAAAAGAAATGAATCTGGGAGAAAGCAATAATAGGTGCAAAGAGTGTATAATCTGTAACACTTACTTTGTCTAACCAAGCATTGACTAAAACAAGAAACATCTGTAAAAACTGAAATATCTGAACTGAATACCTGATCTGAAATTCCAGTCAAAACTAAAGACAGGGTAGGGATGGAAGTGGGGGAGGGGTGAAGGAGAAGCGGTTAAAAATGTGTTATGGGTGTTACCAGGTTCCAAGGGTAAAAGCAGATTTTTTTTTTAAGATTTTATTTATTTATTTGACATAGAGAGAGAGACAGCAAGAGAGGGAATACAAGCGGGGGGGCGGGAGAGGGAGAAGCAGGCTCTCCGCTGAGCAGGGAGCCTGACGTGGGGCTCCATCCCAGGACCCTGGGATCATGACCTGAGCCAAAGTCAGATGCTTAACCAACTGATCCACCCAGGCACCCCTAAACACAGATTTTTGATAAGCTTCATACATTGACAGGGAAGAATAGTAAGTATAAGTCTTACTAAGTTAGAGGTAGGCAATAGAAAAATGAAAACAGAATGCAGAACTTTCAAATCAGCAAAGAAAAATTTGTCTAGCCATCATGAAGCAAAGAGAGAAAAAAAAGTGTATTATGGCAAAAATCCTTGTCCATTTTTTTTTAAAGATTTTATTTATTTATTTGACAGAGAGAGACATAGCGAGAGCAGGAACACAAGCAGGGGGAGTGGGAGAGGGAGAAGCAGGCTTCCCGCTGAGCAGGGAGCCTGATGCGGGGCTTGATCCCAGAATCCTGGGATCATGACCCGAGCCGAAGGCAGATGCTTAACGGGTGAGCCACCCAGGCGCCCTCCTTGTCTGTATTAATAGAATTTTTAGGTGGTCACACTTCCCCAGCCTTCCTGGCCACTAGATGTCATATAAGCTATTACAAACACACATAGTAAATACATATGTCCTGAGGCAATTTCTAGAAGACTCCTACTAATCTTCATGAAAATTCTATCGGTCCATCCTTCCACTTCTCTGCTACTTAGAGCCTAAGCGTGTAGAATGAATGGCTGGATCTTGACCTTGGAATACAAGGTCAAAACTAGAGCAGAGGAATGGGGAGTTACTTAACAGGTATAGAGCTTAGTTTTGCAAGATGAAGAAGCCTAGAGATTGACTGCACAAGGTGAATGTACTTTTTTTTTTTAAAGATTTTTATTTATTTATTTGCGAGAGCGAGAATGAGAGAGAGAGAGAGCACATGAGAGGGGGGAGGGTCGGAGGGAGAAGCAGACTCCCCGCTGAGCGGGGAGCCTGATGCAGGACTCGATCCCGGGACTCCAGGATCATGACCTGAGCCGAAGGCAGTCGCATAACCGACTGAGCCACCCAGGCGCCCAAGGTGAATGTACTTAATACCACTAAACTGTACACTTAAACACAAAAATAAAAAAATACACTGTACACCTAAAAATGGCTAAGATGGTAAATTTTATGGTATGTTAAACTAAAATTAAGAGTCATTACTCTCTAAAAAAGTTTAGAAAAAAAAGGATCAGAAAGGTTGGAAGAAATCTGAGCCCTGGGGACTTCTGGAGCAGAACCACACCAGCCCTGGACTACATGCTTCTAAGCACTAGCCTTAGAGGATTAAGGAAAAGAGTAAAATAAACTTCTTAAACTACAGCTATTTTGAGTTTTCTGTCACCCACAGCAAATCTTAATGCTAATACACCCAATAAACAAAAACCATGAAACAGGTGACAAAAAAGAATTTCACAACACACTAATCCAACATAAATCAAAAGGAGACAGGGTAGAAATTGTAATATCAAATAAAATTGAAATTGAGGAGAAAAAGTTCTGGATATAAGGGACAAAGAAGGACATTATATACTAGTAAAATGAATGACAGGACAAAATGACATAATAATAATGGCATAATCATATAAATACATCAAAAACAGAGCTTCAAACATAACATGACAAGTGACTCATCAGCCATGAAGAAGCAAACATATCAACAATTTCACACACCCTTTTCAGAAACATAATAGGACAAACATATAAAAAATAAGCAAAGATATGGAAGATTTGGGTTAACATAATAAATGCTTCAATTGTTTAATTTCATCCCTAGAGAGTATATTTGGTTTTTTTTTAAAGATTTTATTTATTTATTTGAGAGAGAGAGAATGAGAGAGAGAGAGCATGAGAAGGAAGAGGGTCAGAGGAGAAGCAGACTCCCCGCTGAGCGGGGAGCCCGATGTGGGACTTGATCCCGTGACTCCAGGATCATGACCTGAGCTGAAGGCAGTCGCTTAACCAACTGAGCCACCCAGGCGCCCAAGAGTATATTTGTTTTAATCACAAGTGAATGGCCTGAAAATCAATCATGTACCAGACAAGATCACAAAAAAAGTCCCAATAATCCCAAAGAACTAATATCCTACCAATTCAATAAAATCAGTACACCAATCTTAAAAAGACAGTTAAAGAACAATCTCACATATCTAGAAATTAAAATTCATTCTATTAGTACTTGCTTTGGCAGCACATATACTTAAAAAAAAAAAAAAAGAAAGAAACATTCTATTAAATAAACTTTGGATTAAAGAGGAAACCAAAGAGGAACTTATGAAAAACTTAAAACTTAATTACACCATCAATGACATTTTGACATTCATATATGTCAAAATTTGGGAGAAGACTAAAGTGAAATGTATTTTATTTTTAACTAATCTCTACGCCCAATGTGGGCCTCAACTCATGACCCTGAGATCAAGAGTTGCATGCTCTAAGGAGTGACCCAGCCGGGCACCCCAAAAGCGAAATATATTTTTTTTAAAAAGAAGGGGTGCCCACCTGGCTCAGTCGGAGGAGCGAGTGAGTCTTGATCTTGGGGTTGGGAGTTCAAGGCCCACATTGGGCATAGAGATTACTTAAATACATAAAACTTTAAAACCGTATAAAAAGGGGCTCCTGGGTGGCTCAGTGGGTTAAGTGTCCACCTTCAGCTCAGGTCATGATCCCAGGATCCTGGGATGGAGCCCCACATTGGGCTCCTTGCTCAGCGGGGAGCCTGTTTCTCCCTCTTCCTCTGCCTACCACTCCCCCTGCTTGTGTTCTTTCTCTCTGTCAAATAAGTAAAATCTTAGAAAGGAAGGAAGGAAGGAAAGTAAAAAAAAAAACCTAGAAAAAAAGAGCTAAGTTCAAAACAAGGAGCCAGAAAAAGAACAACAGAGTAAACCCAATAAAACAAAACAGAAAATTACAATGGCAAAAACTAATGAAATAGAGAACAAAGCAAACAAAAAAAGATCAACAAAAATTACATTTTTTATTTTCATTTTAAAGATTTTACTTATGTATTTGACACAGAGAGAGAGAGAGAGAGATGGCGTGCACACACACAAGCAGAGGGAGAAGCAGGGAGCCCAATGTGGGACTCGATCCCAGCACCCTGGGATCATGACCTGAGCCCAAGGCAGACACTTAACCGACTGAGCCACCCAGGAGCCCAAAACATTTTTTAAATAGACTTCAGGAGAGACAATGAACCAGATCATATTATGGAAAAAACACAAATAACATGTGAAAGAGGTAAAATAATTACCAATATAACAGAGACTTTGAAGTACATAAGAAAATCACAAATAACTACATACCAACACATGTGAAAACTCTGATCAGTGTTCAGGGTATTGCTGGCATCTGAACAGGCCAATTAATTCCTCATTATACAAGACTGAGTCATGCACTGCCAAAAGTTTAGCATTACTGGCCAACCGAAAAGTGCCCTGCCTCATTTCTAAACACAACTGGGGATATGAAGAAAGTGGAGGACCTAGCACTGAACCCTATTAAAGAACCAATGGTCTATTTGCATTGCATAAATTTCTAGGAAATATATAAAATGCAAAATAAGTACCAAAAAAAGAGAAAACCTAAATGCACCAATCACCGTTAAAGCTACCATGATGACAGTTAACACCCCTCCACCAAAGGCCCAGAAAGTACTAAAGGTGACTTCTACCAAACTTTCTCATTTTATACCAGTTGTTCTAGAAATCAAAAGAGGGGAAAGTGCCTAATTTGTTTTAGGAGGCGAATGCAATCTTAATACCATAACAAGGTAAAGACAGCATAATAAAAGAAAATTGTAGACCAATTTCACTTATGAATCAGATGCAAATATCTTAAATGAAATATCTGTGAATTAAACACCACATTCTATGGGGGGGAAAGAAAGCATATCCAAGTAGGATTTCTCTTAGGCCTACAAGAATGTAAAAGTTTCAACATCAGACGCTTTATTAATATAATTCACCATACTAATACATTACAGATTAGAGGAGGAAATCTGCATGCTGGATAAAGCCCAACATCTATTCATAATTTTTTTTTAAGATTTTATTTACTTATTTGACAGAGAGAGACACAGTGAGAAAGGGAACACAAGCAGGGGGAGTGGGAGAGGGAGAAGCAGGCTTCCCATGCAGCAGGGAGCCCGATGTGGGGCTCCATGAGGGCCTTGATGCAGGGCTCAATCCCAGGACCCTGGGATCATGACCTGAGCCGAACGCAAACACTTAACAACTGAGCCACCCAGGCGCCCATCTATTCATAATTTTTAATGAATCTTAGAAAACTAAAAAGAGGGGGCGCCTGGGTGGCTCAGTTGGTTAAGCGACTGCCTTCAGCTCAGGTCATGATCCTGGAGTCCCGGGATCGAATCCCACAGCGGGCTCCCTGCTCAGCAGGGGGTCTGCTTCTCCCTCTGACCCTCTTCCGTCTCGTGCTCTCTGTCTCTCATTCTCTCTCTCTCAAATAAATAAAATCTTTAAAAAAAAAAAAAGAAAACTAAAAAGAGAAGGGAATTTTTATTTTGATAAAGGCTAATCTTCCCAAAAACCTACAGCAAGACAGAAAATTCATCCTACTTAATATTAATAATAAATTTATAATTTAGTATAAATTATATATAAATTAATATAATTTAGTATAATTTAATATAATATTATAAATAAAAGTCACACTAGCCCAGGAGGAAATAAACAACAACAAAATAGAATGCAGAACTCAAAAACATCTAGATATGACTATGGCACACAACAGAGCTGACATCACAAATCAAGAGAGAAAGGATAGGTTATTTAGTAATAGTATTAGGGCAAATAGCTCTCTGTATGATGGAAAATTAAAATTAGATTCATATCTCCATCATTAAACAATATATCCAAAACATAACAGATGGAGACGTTCTTTATGACCATGCAGTGGAGAATAATTTTGAAACAAGACTCAAAAAGCAAAAACCTTAAGAAGAAGTTGATTAGGGTGCCTGGGTGGCTCAGTTGGTTAAGCGACTGCCTTCAGCTCGGGTCATGATCCTGGAGTTCCTGGATCGAGTCCCGCATCGGGCTCCCTGCTCGGCAGGGAGTCTGCTTCTCCCTCTGACCCTCCCCCCTCTCATGCTCTCTCTCTCTCTCTTTCTCAAATAAATAAATAAATAAAATCTTTAAAAAAAAAAGAAACCATATTTAAAAAAAAGAAAAGAAGAAGTTGATTAATTCGACACAAAAAAATTAAAGGCCTGTTACTGACAAAGTTATCAGACAGGCAACATGTCAGAGATATCTGCAAGGTACAAATCTGACAGGAGTTTTCTGTGTCTAGGATATCAACGAATCCATGCAAATCAGAAAGGTAAAGACAGGAAACCCAAAACAAAAATACGCAAAAAAAGAAAAAACAGAGAAGAGGATATTCAAATGAATTCAAAAAGGAAATCTGAACGGAAACCTGAAGAGATGAAATCATCCATCTCATGAGTAATCAGGGAAATGTAAAATAAACAAAAAGATCTAGCAGCCTGGCAGGACTGACAGTATCAAATGCTGGTGAAGTTGTAGAAATGGGAAGCCCCTGGCACTCCTGGGGAAGTGTACTAACTACACTGGTACAGCCCTTCTGGGGAAAGATTGGGCAGTTGTTTTTTGTTTGTTTGTTTTAAGATTTTATTTATTTCACAGAGCGAGCGCACAAATAGGGGAGCAGCAGAGGGAGAGGGAGAAGCAGGCTCCCCACTGAGCAGGGAGCCCGACATGGGGCTTGATCCCAGGACTCCAGGATCATGACCCACATGGAAGGCAGACGCTTAATGACTAAGCCACCCAGGCGTCTCTCAGGCAGCAGTTATTAAAAACAATTGGTGGGGCGCCTGGGTGGCTCAGTCGTTAAGCGTCTGCCTTCGGCTCAGGTCATGATCCCGGGGTCCTGGGATCGAGCGCCGCATCGGGCTCCCTGCTCCGCGGGAAGCTTGCTTCTCCCTCTCCCACTCCCCCTGCTTGTGTTCCCTCTCTCGCTGTGTCTCTCTCTGTCAAATAAATAAATAAAATCTTTAAAAAAAAGATATTTAAAAGTACTAACTATAAAGCAAAAGATTATTTTGTCTACATTAAAATTAACAACTGTGGGGCGCCTGGGTGGCTCAGATGGTTGAGCATCTGCCTTTGGCTCGGGTCGTGATCCCAGAGTCCTGGGATCGAGCCCCACGTCCCACTCCTGGCTCAGCGGGGAGCCTGCTTCTCCCTCTGCCTCTACCCCTGCTCATGCTCTCTCGCTCTCTCTGTATCTCTGTGTCTCGAATGAATAAATACAATCTTTAAAATAATAATAATAATAATAAAATTAACAACTGTGACTGAAGGCAGCCTACAGAAAGTGCAAAGGCAAGCCGTGGAATGGAAAAAGATTTGGATAGTATATAATCAATAAAGGATTTGTATCTAGAACACAGAGAATTCCTACTAAGTCATAAGGAAAAAACAATCAAATGGATTAAAGAGGCATTTTCTGAAACAGGAAATCCCAAAGGTTCAATCCTAAACATTGAAAAGGTACTCAAACTTGTTGGTAATTACATACTTAGCAAATTAAAATCACAAGATATTTTTACATATAAGTAACAATACCAACATTGATGATGATTCGGAGCTATGAGAACTCTCCTATTTCTCTGGTGGGAATACAGATTGGTACAATCACTCTGAGAAACAATTTAGCATTAGCTACCATAGGTCAACATATGCATACTCTAAGACCCAGCAATTCCACTCCTAAGAATATATCCTAGGAAAACCCACGCATTTGCTGACCCATATACCAAATAAGAACGTTCACAGGAACACTGTTCCTACTACCCTAAATTGGGAATAATCCAAATATCCATCTACAGGAGGATTAGAGAGGTAAATCATGGTACAGGCCTATAATAAAATTCCATACAGCAATGAAAAGGGACAAATGGCTCCAAAGAAAACATGGATGAATTTTACAAACATAATACTGAGCAAAAAAAAGCAAGACACACAAAAATAGATGATGCTGTTTACATACAGTTAAAAGTTTTTACAAATGAGTAGAGAAGTGATAAGAGAAGCAAAAGTAGGAGAGAGATTTCCTCTGGCGAGGGAGGGGAAGCTGGGAAGAGTCAAACAGAGGTCTTAGGAAGTTGGCAATGCTCCGTTTTTTGACCTGGGTGGTTTTTACAAGGGTGCCAGTTTTATGTTTCTTCATTATACCATACATTTATGTTTTTTATACTTTTCTGTATGTGTTTTATAGTATTTTTCTTCTCTTCTCTTTTTTAAAGATTTCTTTATTTATTTTAGAGAGCGAGCGAGAGCGTGCAAGCACGAGCACGAGCAGCAGAGGGAAAGGGAGGAAGAATCTGAAGCAGGCCGCACACGAGTGCAAAGCCCGATGTGGGGCTCGATCTCACAACCCTGAGACCACAACCCAAGCCGAAACCAAGAGGTGGACGCTCAACTGACTGCACCCTCCGTGTGCCCCAATGCTATGTATTTTTCAAGAATACACAGCTATCCACATAAACCCATGGAAGAAGAATTGGGAAAGTATATATACATATAAAACACATAGAATACACTATAGTGGATAGCTAATCAGGGAAGAGCAGGAGTTAGCAAGCTTCTTCTTACAGGGCCAGATAAGACATATTTTAGGCTTTGCATGCGAGTAGGTCTTAGGGCAACTACTCAACTCTGCCATTACAACTCAAAAGCAGACACAGACAATAAGGAAACCAATGGGCATAGCTGTGTTCCAATAAAACCATATTGACAATCACAAGGCTGTGGTTCACCAAGCCTTAGAAAAAAAGAATGGGTTAAGAAAAGGGAATAAAGGGGAGAAATAATAAAGTAAGAGAGGCTTTGCATGGATCAACCACACAGGGTGCCTTGAAGTACTTTCGACTCAATTTTGGGAAATAAATTCCTTTATTACTAAGAGAAAATCAAGGAAAGAACAAAAGGAAGTAAACAGTACCTTTTTGTTGTTTTGATTTTCTTCCACACTTACCTCCTTGCTATCTGTCACAGGAACCCATTTAAATATCCTAAGGGACGTGTCACCGACGGTCACCCACTTTTTCTCCCTGAAAGAAAGACATTTCTTAAAACCGATAATAATGAAACAGATTTTTTGTTCATAATGTGATTTTCTACTTCTCAGCAGATCGTTCCTTCAATCTTTTAAAAAATTTTTAAATTTAAGTTTATTTAATTTCAGTCATCTCTACACCCAACGTGGGGCTCAAACATACAACCCCGACTTCAAGAGTCACATGCTCTTCCAACTGAGCCAGCCACGTGTCCCAAGCTCCTTCAATTTTAAATGCCTTCTAAACTTACTTCCCATCCAATTATACCTTTACCTTACCTTGCAAAATCATCCCTTCCAGAAAGACTTCTCTATCAAATTCCCTTGGCTCTGAGACTTGCCTTTTCTCAGTGTACCAAAGCTCTTTTTACCTCCCAGACTACACCCATATTGAGTACCCGCACATTTTCACACTCAGGTATCTACCTGGCATTACTTCTTTTTGAAAAATTAATTCAATTCCACTGATATTTATAAAGCCCTGTTATACAAGGCCCTACAGGAGATAAAGAATGTATAAGATACGGTCCCACATAGCACATAGGAATAAAAAACTAAGTAAGGACATCATTGTGATACACGAAGGTGATAAGGAAGTTGAGAAGGCTGAAAGACGGTAAAACTGGGCTATGGCATAGAAGGAGAATTCTTAGGACTCCTGTGTAACTCTATGTTGAAACATGATTCCATTTAGAAATAATCACAGGTGCAGCATAAGATGCTTCTAAGTCTTACATTGGTTTCTGAAGGAGGTGAAGACGGGGCCACGAAAAGAGTGCTTTAAGGTTTTATCTTACAGAGAAAATTACTTTTGAGATAAGCCTTAAAAAAAATAAGCCTAAAAAAAATTTCCCCCATTTGGGGAAATGCAAGTGACATTTTTGAATAAGGACCAGATTATGGACAAGCAGAGTTGGGGAGTCTGAAGTATGACTTCTGAACTTGTCAATTCCAAATGTGAGGTTACAAAAAAGCAAAAAAAAATAACTGTTGTGACTGCTGATATTGATGATGCTGTTTAGCAAACAGAAAGAAGAATGAACACAGACTTAGGAAATTGAAATTAATTCCTGGACAGACCACTCCACTTCCTCACTGATTCAACAAATACTATACATGACCCTGTGATAGACCCTGGGCACGCAGGCAGCAAGATGTACAGCTCCTAGCTTCACAGAGCCTCATTCCAGTTGGAAACTGACATCAAACAACTCATTTCACAGTCACTTAATCATTAGGTTTAACCACATCAAATTGCCACTTCTGTTAAGTTAAAAAGTCAAATATAGGAAATGTCTTATGATTCAGTCTAATACAACTGTGGAAAGTTCTATGAAGGGGACCTGGTTTAGATTAGGGATCTTGAAAGGTGTCCCTCGAGAAAGCATTTTTATACAGAGCTAGGAGTTAACTAGGCAAGGAGGAGGAGAGGGTAGAGGATGTCAGGCAGCATGTCAGCCAGCAACCCCCCGGAAAGAGGGCAATTTGAGCCAGTCTGGTGAGGCAGCAAGCACCATCTTTTGTCTTTAACCTAAGAGCAAGAAGAGGTCACTGAAGCATTGTTTCTATAGCAGGGGAGTACTACGATAGTATTTACACTTGAGAAAAGTGAAATCACTGACTGCAATGTGACAAATGGACTGGGTAATGAAGCAAGAGTTGAAGCAAGCTAAGAGTTCCAGGTGAGAGAGGATGGTCATCTGGCCTAGGCTGCTGGAGTTGGGCCGGGGGGGCGGTGGGCAGAGGGCCAGAAGAGAAAGGTGTGGTGATTCTTAGGTTTCACCTAAAAACTCTAAGAGGATTAGATTTGGAGGGGGTAAAAATCATTAATTATGTAACTAACATGTAGGAGTCCCAACTACATATAAAACCCTTATATACAAAGAGATAAAGAACTTGTGGGGAATTGAACACATAAACACGCAAAAAAAAAAAAAAAAATCCAAGGTAATGATGCCCCTATAGGGGGTGGAGGTCTTGGGAAGGAAGGCTTCCTGGAGGGAGCTAATCCCTTCCTGGGCTTTAAAACTATTACTAGTTGCCAGAGAAAAGGACTCAAGAAGTTGGAGCAAACAGTTGGCTGTTAATAATGCATCGGAATTCCTGATACAAAATAGGCGGTCAACCGGCCCGCCGTTTCCAAATGAGGGTAGGTCTCGACTCCTTCACCAACAACTCGTAGCACCAAGAAAAAGAAAGCCACACGGTTCCGTGTGGGCCAGTATTGGGGGAAAGAGAGGGGTTTTGATTCCGATGACCACACCTGCTCTCGTCACAAGAGCTCTCACCAAACTTAAAACGAGTTAATACATAGAGCGCTCGGCCTGGCCGGCGGGAACCCCCCCAGAGATTGTTAGCTGTATACTGGGCAGCTCAGAACGCGAAAGGCTTCTCAGACCCGCGGCCGAAGGGAGGAAGCCGCGAGATCCTGCGTGCGACCGAAGCCCCAAAGCCCCAGCGATGCCGGAAGCCGACAGCCCCTCCGGGAGATTCGCGGCCCTCCGGCAGGTGGGCGGACCCGCGAGCCGGGCGACCCCCTGATTGGTGGCAGTCGGCGCGCCCTCTGACCTCACGCCGACGCGAGCTGCACCCTCCTCCCGCCTTCCCCCGCTTCCCCCCTCCCCCCAAGCGTCTGCGGGTCGGCTCCCACCCCGCCAGCCAGTCCCGCGCGCCTCTGGGCCTGGGCCGGCGACTGCGCCGGCACCCTCGGGCCCGGCCCCTCACCATTTCCGCACTTTCTCGATGGCCGCCATCACCTTCTTGATGTCGTCCTTGGCCCGACTGCGGGTCTCGGCCCGGACCGACCGGCCCGACATGGCGGCAGCGGGAGCGGCGGGGGCCGGGACACTGCTCCCAAGACACGGGGAATCGCGCGCCTCACGCGCCGCCGCCCGCCCGCCGCAGCAGCGTCACCGCGGCCGTCGCCACTTCTGTGCGCGCGTGCGCGAGGAAGTGCGCGCACACGCCCGCCTCTTGGGGCTCGAAGCCTCAGCGCGCCTGCGCGCCCCGCCCCGGGCGGCCCTCCCTGGGCGCCCCGGGAGTCCCCTCGGCCACCAAGGAAGCCGGGGTACGCGGCGGGCGGGCGGCACGTGCTGCGGGAAAGGCGAGGTGCGAGGCGCTTCCAGTGGGGTCCCTGGCTCTCAGGGGGTTTGGAGGTTGGCACCTTTGTCCTCTGGCCATGGTTGCTGCCTTTACCTATGTTTTAGGCACTTGACCCTAACAGGTGCGTGGTTCTGTTGCCTCTCATCTCCAGCGCCCTTGCTTTCCAGATAATACTGCTGCGCTCTAACCACAGAATTTGACACCTTTCTTCCGAACTTTGCGGACACCTGTTCCCTAGCTGGAATTCTCTCATCGCTTTACCTGGTGAACTGACCACTTACTCTTCTAACATCCAGATCCAGCTCAGAGAAGCCTTCCCCTGATATTCTCGGGTTACACTTAGCACTCTACAGCACTGTCTGACTTAATTCAGCAGTCGTTAACCGAGTGGTGCCTGCATTGTACAAGGCTATGTGGTCAATGCTGAGGACAAAATCTGGGTTTTTGCCTTCAAAGAGCTTCCAGTTTAGAAGAACATGCAGACCAGAAAACAGGTGTTTAAAGTGCCATTTTATGGGGCACTTGGGTAGCTCTGTCGTTAAGTGTCTGCCTTCGGCTCAGGTCATGATCCCAGAGTCCCCAGAGTCCTGGAATCGAGCCCCATATCGGGCTCCCTGTTCAGCAGGAAGCCTGCTTCTCCCTCTCCCGCTCCCCCTGCTTGTGTTCCCTCTCTCGCTTCTCTCTCTCTCTCAAATAAATAAATAAAATGTTTAAAATAAAATAAAATGCCATTTTATAAATGATAGGCTGAAGTAAGTTCAAGGTGCTATGACAGCCTTAATCCAAATGAGGGGTGTCCAGAGGCTTCTGGGAAAATACAGCCTTGAAGCTGACCTCTGAAAATAGGGTACATGCAGGGCCTGTGTCCACACATTGTAGAACATGCTCAATAAATGTTTGGGTGAATGTTTAATTTTGAGTGCAGCTCCCTTGCTTCCCCCCCCCCCCCCCGCCCCACCACCACAGGCATTTACTGATACCTTGCAGTATTTAGGGAGGGCTATATAGTAACTGCCTCAGGAGACATAAAGGAGGCAGGTGACAGTTTGAATTGATTAGGTAGTGGCTACTTCTCTCGCCTCTAGAGAAACTTCCTTCTGTGTGTCCCAGAGAAATGCCTAGCTAACTCTGAACTTGACACAGCCTCTGACTATGTTCAGGCTTTCATGACTGACTAACATCATGATTTGATAAGCATATGCTGTCTTGCTAATGAGAGGGCTGGGAATAGCATCTGCCTGAGGACTGGAAGAGCTGAACCAGCATGTGGAGGGAAGGGATGATTCTAGAACTAATGTGATAAAGGTGGCACATCTGTTTCTCAAGCCCAACTGATCCAAAATAACTCGATGTAAGTACTGCCTGAGCACCCTACAGCATATGGACACTGTGTGATGCCAAGATGAGTAAGACACACTCCCTGCCCTTGAGGTGAGGGTAAGGAAAGCAGGAGGAAAAGAAAACACAAGGCAGAACATGGTAAGTGTCGTGAAAGAGGCCAGCTCTCTAGGATTCTAATGCTGTTCACAGCTCCCCTCCTGTAAGCACACAGCTCAACAACCTCTGGCGGTTCGATCTAACTTCTGTCTCTCCCTTGTCCAAGCCCTGGCCAGCCTCCTCGCTGAGGTTCCTTGCCTACGGTTTCTCCCTACCCCAAGGCCCACTGCTCCTTCCAGCAGTACCTATGTTTTAGGTCCTACACCCGTCTCTCCTCCAGCCCACCCTGCTAGTCAGCCACTGTCCTCGGGCCATCCCCTGCCCTGAACACCCAATGAGCTCCCTGTTTTCTGCCCACCTTTGTCCACCTAGCCGTATTCCCCACCTCATCTCTATCTCTACATAAGAGAATGATCAAAGTGGGTACCTACCAACTACTCCCTACGGGCCACACAAATGCCCTCGGTTGACATCCTTTTCCTTAAAAAACATTGCACCTTGGAGTGCCTGGGTGGCTCATTTGGTTAGGTGTCTGACTCTTGATTTCGGCTCAGGTCATGGTCTTGGGGTCCTAGGATCAAGCCCCGTGTCGGGCTCCGTGCTCAGCAGGGAGTCTGCCTGAGGATTCTCTCCCTCTCCCTCTGCCCCCCCCCCCCCACCGCTCATGCTCTCTCACTCTAAAATAAATAAAATCTTTTTAAAATTTTTAAAAATTGCATCTTGATATTTTTTTAGGTGAAAGCCCTGTGCTAGATGCTGAGGAGGATACAGAGATGAGCCAGCCCAGACCTTACCTTGGGCAACTTGCCCTCATGGCAGTGACTTCCCCTCTCAGAGTAAAAGCTACAGTGGTCTACAATGCCCCACCTGTCCCCACACCTCCTTGCCTCCTATAACTCTACCTTTTGTTGTCTCTGCTCCAACCATACTGGCCTTCTTTGCTCATCTGAAAACATCCAGTAAAGTTTCTGCCTCAGGGCCTTTGCACTGCAGGCCCCTTTATCTGAAACACCCATCCGCTATATATTTCATGGCTCACTCTCTCACATCTTTCAGATCTTTAGCCAGATGTGATCTTTTCAATGCAGCCTTTCCTAGCCACCTATCAAAGAACGTAGTATCCATCCCTCCACTCACTATCCCCCGTCCACAATTTGTTTTTCTCCAGAGCATTCATCACCCCCTGAGATACTATTTTTCTTGTCTCCCTTGCTTATTACCTATCCTCTTTTCAGTAGTTCTGAGACGGTACAACATGGTCTGTTTCATTTTGTTCAATGATTATCCCTAGTAGCATCTAAAACAGAGCCTGGGGGGTGCCTGGCTGGCTCAGTTGGTACAGCATGCGACTCTTGATCTCAGGGTTGTGAGTTCAAGCCCTATGTTGGGTATAGAGATTACTTAAAAATAAAATCTTAAAAATAATAATAACAAAATAAAACAGAGCCTGGTATTCAGTAGGTGCTCATTACATATTTGTTGAGTGAATGCCCAACCTCAATGCATCCTCTTCCATGAAGCCTTCCCCAGGTCACTCTGAGCAGGAGGAAGGATGCCTCCCTTCCCTGAACCCCCACAGAACCCTGAACACAGTCTGCATTACACTCAGGGGCAGGGATTTCCAGGGCGAGCAAGAGAAGCCACCCTGAAGACCACAGGACACTGGGTGACACGTGCTCATGGTCAGGAAGATCCTATGTTTAGCCACAATTGGAAGTTCTTGTACTTGTTCATTTGCTCCTTATGATCCACTGTCCCCTGAAGTGTTAGTCCTGTGAGGGTCGGAGCCCTGTGGTCAAGTTCACCATTACATCCCCAATGTCTAGCATGACACTCAGCACAGGGAAGGCACTTACTAAAGAGAGATTGGAAGAATGAATGAATGAATGAATGAACACCATTCTTCCCCACAGGGCCCACATCAGCCATGCTCTCCCTCCCTGCCCTGTCCATGTGACCTGTAGAGCACCCCACTTTCTCTGTCAGAGCGACGTAGCCCCACTGCAGCGCTCAGTCTCCCTTAACCAGCACACGTGCCCAAGGCCCAGCACACCTATGATAATCACAGCTCTTTTTTTTTTAAGGATTTATTTATTTTAGAGAGAGAGCGTCAGGGGGGAGGGCAGAGGGAGAGAGAGAATCCTAAGTAGACTCTCCACTGAGCATGGAGCCCAACTCAGGGCTCAATCCCACAACCCTGAGACCATGACCCAAGTGAAACCAAGAGTCAGACGTTCAACCACCACCAGGCACCCCAACTACAGCTCTTCTAAAATTCTTTCTGTGGCTCCCCATTGTTTCAGTTCAAACTCACACTGTAGCAATACTCAGGTCCCCCAGTATGACCCTGGTCACAGGGAAAAGAATGCCAAGAGACAGAAGGCGGGGTCGGAGTCCCAGCTTGGCCACATACTTGTGCCATGGCTTTGCATAGGTCACCTGACCACTCTGAATCCCAGTCTTGTTTTGCTTTTTGTTTTTTTGGGGTTGTTTTTTTTAAGATTTCATTTATTTATTTGAGAGAGAGAATGAGAGAGAGCTCATGAGAAAGGGGAGGGTCAGAGGGAGAAGCAGACTCCCCGTTGAGCAGGGAGCCCTGCGGAACTCGATCCTGGAACTCCAGAATCATGACCTGAGCTGAAGGCAGTTGCTTAACCAACTGAACCACCCAGGCACCCCTCATTTTGCTTTTTGTTTTTTTTTTTCTGGGAAACGAGTTCACCAACAATGGCCTCACACCTCACAGGGCTGCACTTAGGACCTGGTGAGGTGGGGAGTGGGTGAATTTTGTAAACTACAAAGTGCCTTGCAGGCAGAAATACTTTTTGGTTTCCAGTGCCCACTGCTCCTGCCTGTATTCAGTTCCAGCTAAACAAGACCTGCTCCCTGTTCCCCGCTCACCATCCTCCTTTTGAAATACCCATCTTTCTTTCTTTTTTTTAAATTTTATTTATTTATTTGACAGAGAGAGAACACAAGCATGGGGAGAGGGAGAAGCAGACTCCCTGCTGAGCAGGGAGCCAGATGTAGGACTCGATCCCAGGACCCTGGGATCATGACCTGAGCCGACAGCAGATGCTTCACCGACTGAGCCACCCAGATGCCCCAAAATACCCATCTTTAAAGACTCAGCCTCCTCCACGGTTGTTCCCAATGCATGTAATCAGACCCTTAATCAGACCCCCAGAGCACTGAGTTCACCCCTGTCAACGCTCTCCTTTTATTTTACCTCCTGAAAAGCTGAGATCCTCACTGGGCTGCTTCAGTGGAGGACCGGGCCCAAGGAACCTGATTATGCTCGCTGGTTCCAGCCTAGAACCCTGGGTGTTCATCTCCCACACTGGTATCTGCGAAAACCTGTTTGAAGACAAGCCTCGAGGCGGAAGTGCCTGAACTATGCTGGAGTTCCTCTCTTTTCCCTCCTTCTTGGGTTGTGTCAAAAGCCCTGTTGAGAGAGAAGACAGAGGACCAGGATCAGGGTCATCTTTCCATCAAAGGCACTTTGGAGCTGTGCTCCTTTGTAAAGCCATAGAGGCCCAAGAACCAGTCCTAAGGAGTAAGGGAAACCTATAGGGGGTTGTGAAAGACTCCCTGTGCCTTTGCAAGCAGGGACAGTGAACCTTCTGGAATTCTTTGAGAGCTCCAAAAATGGAAGGTGCAATGAGGGCTTCAAAACATCTCCCCTGGTCATCTCTCCACTGCTCTTGGCGGTGGCCCTCCCCGGCCTAAGGCACGAAGGTCGCAACCGAAAAGAAGATGAAAAAGTCGCTGCAGTCGATCAACTCCAGGCTCCAACTCACTATGGAAAGTGGAACGTACACGCTGGGGTGCGAGCCGACTCTGAAAATGATCTTACATGGCAAAACAGAACTAGTCACCCTCGCCAACAGCTGCCCAGTCTTGAGGAAATCTGAAATTGACTAGTACACCACGTTGGCCAAAACTGGTGTCCATCACAACAGTGGCAATAACATTGAATTGGGCACAGCTCGTGGGAAATACTACAGAGTATGCACACTGGCCACCACTGACCCAGGCGATTCTGATATCATTAGAATCCTGCCAGAACAGACTGGTGAAAAGCAAGTCACAAAATATTTCTCTTTAGGGCGCCTGGGTGGCTCAGTTGGTTAAGCGACTGCCTTCAGCTCAGGTCATGATCCTGGAGTCCCGGGATCATTTCCGGCATGGGGCTCCCTGCTCAGCGGGGAGTCTGCTTCTCCGTCTGACCCTTCCCCCTCTCATGTGCTCTCTCTCTCTCTCATTCTCGCTCTCTCAAATAAATAAATAAAATCTAAAAAAAAAATATTTCTTTAATAAAACTGGCCAGAGCTTATTTTAAAAAAAGAAGAAGAAGAATACGGTCTGGGAGGGCTAGTCAGAGGCAGAGAGAGCCCAGTGTGGCCCCCAACTACGAGGAACCACCCCCCACACCAAGAAACTTGTTAAAATGCAGATTCCTGGGCCATGTCCCTAAGGGTTTTTTTTTCTTGTTTTGTTTTGTTTTTATGTCCCTAAGGTTTTATCTCCATAGTTTGGCAGTCCAGCTTGGGCACACGTATTTTATTTTCATTATATTTATCTTTTTTTTAATAATTTTTAAGATTTTATTTATTTATTTGAGAGAGAGAGAGAGAGAAACAGTATGAGAGGGGAAAGGGTAAGAGGGAGAAGCAGGCTCCCTGCTGAGCCGGCAGCCCGATGTGGGACTCGATCCCCGGACTCGGGGATCATGACCCGAGCCGAAGGCAGATGCTCAACGAGCCTCACCTTCCAGAGTTAAGTGTAACGTTAGGTTGTTTATTTGAGATTTTTCTTGCTTCTGATAAGAAGCAATCTGAAAAGATTCATGGAATGACTTTGTTGATATTTTAGAATTCGTTGAGACTTGTTTTTATTTATTTATTTGCGAGAGCGAGAATGAGAGAGAGAGAGAGCACATGAGAGGGGGGAGGGTCGGAGGGAGAAGCAGACTCCCCGCTGAGCGGGGATCCTGATGCAGGACTCGATCCCGGGACTCCAGGATCATGACCTGAGCCGGAGGCAGTCGCTTAACCAACTGAGCCACCCAGACGCCCTCATTATATTTATCTTAATATATAATACTTCCACGTGCTGGAAAATTAAAAGGATGCGATGATGTTAGTACTTCTGAAGCTGGGCAATGGGTACACAGGGGCTCATGATACTGTTCTCCCTACTTTCATTATACTCTGAAACTTTCTATAATAGAATATTTTTTCAAAGGTATGCAGTGGGGGCGCCTGGGTGGCTCAGTCGTTTAGCGTCTGCCTTCGGCTCAGGTCATGATTCCAGGGTCCTGGGATCGAGCCCCGTGTCAGGCTCCCCGTGTCAGGCTCCCCGTGTCAGGCTCCCCGTGTCAGGCTCCCTGCTCGGTGGAGAGCCGGCTTCTCCCTCCCCCACTCCCCCTGCTTGTGTTCCCTCTCTCGCTGTCTCTCTCTGTCAAATAAATAAAATCTTTAAAAAAAAAAATAAAGGTATGCAGTGAAGTTCAAAGGTTAAAACAATAAAACAAGCCCTTCCCTTTTTCCCTCCCTAGTCCTTCAGTCACCCTGTGCCTCACTGCCTCACCTTCCAGAGTTAAGTGTAACGTTAGGTTGTTTATTTGAGATTTTTCTTGCTTCTGATAGTAGGCCTGTATTGCTATAAACTTCCCTCTTAGGGCGCCTGGGTGGCTCAGTTGGTTAGGCGACTGCCTTCGGCTCAGGTCATGATCCTGGAGTCCCGGGATCGAGTCCCGCATCGGGCTCCCCGCTCGGCGGGGAGTCTGCTTCTCCCTCTGACCCTCTTCCCTCTCATGCTATCTCTCATTCTCTCTCTCAAATAAATAAATAAAATCTTTAAAAAAAAAAAAAAACTTCCCTCTTAGAACCACTTTTGTTGCATCCCAAAGATTTTGGACCGTTGTGTTTTCATTTTCATTTGTCTCCATGTATTTTTTTTTTCAGATTTTATTTATTTGACAGAGAGAGACACAGCGAGAGAGGGAACACAAGCAGGGGAGTGGGAGAGGGAGAAGCAGGCTTCCCACGGAGCAGGGAGCCCGATGTGGGGCTCGATCCCAGGACCCTGGGACTATGACCTGAGCTGAAGGCAGACAGCTAATGACTAAGCCACCCAGGCGCCCCTCCATGTATTTTTTTTTATTTCCTCTTCGATTTCTTGGTTGACCCATTCACTGTTTTGTAGCATATTATTTAAACTCCATGTATTTATGCTCTTCCCATAAGATTCTTATGATTGATGTCTGGTTTCCTAGCATTGTGGTCAGAAAAGATTCATGGAATGACTTTGTTGATATTTTAGAATTCGTTGAGACTTGTTTTGTGGCCTCATATGTGATCTCTTCTGGAGAATGTTTCATGTGCACTAGAAAAGAAGGTATATTCTGCTGTTTTAAGGTGGAATGTTCTGAATATATGTGTTAAATCCAACTGGTCCAGTGTGTCATTCAAAGCCACTGTTTCCTTGTTGATTTTCTGTTTGAATGATCTGTCCATTGAGGTAAGTGGGGTGTTAATGTCCCACAAGAGTACTGTCTTATAGATCAGGAGTCTGACAACTGGGCTAAGATCAAAGTACATTCCTTCCTAGAGGCTCTAAAGGAGAATCTGTTTCCTTTCTTTTTCCAGCTTCTGGAGGCTGCCCCTTTCCTTGGCTCCTTCCTCCATCTGCAAACCCAGCAACATCAGGTTGAGTCCTCTTCACGCCGGCACCTCTGATTCCTTCTTCTGCCTCATTCTTCCACTTTTAAGGAGGTTATATCCCTGTGATTACATTGAGCCCACCCAGATAATCCAGGATAATCTCCCTATTTTAAAGCCAGTTTAATGCCATCTACTACTTTAAATCCCCTTTGGCATGTGTCCCTGCAAAATTCTTATGTTGAAATCCTCCACCTCTTCACCACCTACACCATGGGGTTGGAAGGCGGGGTCTTTGGGAGGTGCTTAGGTCATGAGGGTGGAGCCCTCCTGAATGGTATTTGTGCTTTTTTTTTTTTTAAGATTTTATTTATTTATTTGAGAGAGAGAGAGCTGACAGAGAACACAAGCAGGGGGAGTGGCAGAGGGTGAGGGAGAAGCATGCCCTCCCACTGAGCCAGGAGCCCAATGAGGGGCTCTATCTCAGGACCCTGAGATCAAGCCGCTTAACCGACTGAGCCACCCAGGCGCCCCTTTGTTTTTTGCTGAGGGGGTGGGGGATGTATTTTTTAAAAGATGATCTTATGTGTAGCCCAGTTTGGCAGTCAGATTGGGTCCCGGCTCAGAAAGAATATCCAAGTTTGAGTAGGGGGCTCTGACCTGGTTTCATTATTTATTTAAATATTCTCCTTACATAAAAAAACCAGCAAACAAAAATATCTTTTGAGATTTGTAACCTAAGCATGTTCAGCCAGGCCTGCCTTCTCCCCACAGCCACAGGAAGGAAACATCTCCTATACTCCACACACAGTCCATAGAGGGCTCAGCAACTATGTATGGAAGAAATGAGAGAAGAAGAAGAAGGAAGGGAGGGAGCTCTCCTTACCATCTTCTTGACACTGGGTCTGCCCAGTTTTCCATCTGCCTCCCCGAGTGAGCCTGTTCTCTCTTCTTCTCCAGCTTCTGTGGCTACTTCCACTCACCTGTAGAAATAGGACACTTCCTCAGGCAGGGCAGTGGCATAAGGAATAATGGAGCTATTTCTGGAGCCCGCAAACAAACCCCAAATAGTATAGCAAAAGTTGTCCCTTATGCTCTAAACACTTAGAAAATGACAATGCCAGGGGCACCTGGGTGGCTCAGTCATTAGGCGTCTGCCTTAGGCTCAGGTCATGATCCCAGGGTCCTGGGACGGAGCCCCACATCGGGCTCCCTGTTCAGTGGGAAGCCTGTTTTTTCCCTCTCCTACTCCCCCTGCTTGTGTTCCCTCTCTTGCTGTGTCTCACTCTGTCAAATAAATAAATAAAATCTTTAAAAAATAAAAAGAAAATGACAAGGGTTATGGGAGCTGTGAGCCAGGGCCATGATTGAAGACCAAACTATATTATGTCTTATTATAAATCACAACACAGGGGTAACTGAAGAGAGATGCTGGCAGCTGTCTTTATAATAAAGCAGTGTGAAAATAATTAAAGGCAACATCATTAAAAATGGAGTTGGAAAGCCCTCAGTGCACAGCCACTCAGCCCCCAAACAGCAGGAAGCTTACTTCACAGAGCCACCAGGAAGTCTCCTTGCCCAGCCCAGCAGCGAATGTACTCAGCCACTGAAAACCTGTCACCACTCTAAACTCTTGTCAACAGCCCCTCCCAACTTCTTTCTTTCCTCCATAAAAGGAAGACCCTTTTCATTCTGTCCTAAGTCTATTAATCAGGATAGGCTAGCTGCTGTAACAAACAACCCCACTCATTCCATGCCTTTTAAAACAACATGAATTTATTTCTTGTTCATGGTCACAATACAATGCTGGGGTCAGGGAGGACCCACTCCACAGAGTCGTTCAGGGGCCCAGGTTCCCTTCATCTGCTGACTCATCCATCTACAGCCTCAGCGGTCTCCAGTGAATCCTCTGCTCACATTTAGCAGGAAAGAGAAGAGAGAACACGGAGAACCACAGGACGGTTTCTAGAGGTAGTCCCAGACTCAACAGATGGCTTCTGCACACATTCCAGGACTCATCACATGATGTCACCTAGTTGCAAGAGAGCCTAGTAATTGTCTAACCTTGTAGGAGAAAGAGGAGAAGCATGGATGTTGGTGAGCAACAGTGACCTCTGCCACAGTGGACAAATTTGGGGTGTGGCACACCAAGAAATTCAAGTTTGCCCTGGGCTCCAGATCACAAAAGGCTTAGAGGTAGGGAGGGCAGAGGCCACCTTGTTAGGGTGACATACCCACCCGGGGACCAGAGACCAGTCATCATCACCAACAACATCATCAATTTCTCTTTCACTTTGGGTTTCTTGTGATGGTTGCTATTTCTCCTGCCTCTGGGCTCCCCAAACCACTGAAACTTGTCCAGGCCATCAAACCCACTGGCTGTATGGGGATGGTCTGTGTATACGACCCTGTCCCACCCTGACCATCATTTTACAACCTGTAAATGCCAAGGCACCAGAGGACTTAGCACTCATTTAAGATCTGATCAATCACTGGATCTGAAAGACGCGATAGCAAATGGGAAGAGGGACCTTTTAGTGGACAAGGGAAAAGTGATGCTGCTGTCCAGCAAGCACCGGGGGGTGGGTTGCTGAATCTTGCCACATCACCCTGGCCCCTGGATGTTTTGTCGCCAATGAGGAATGGGCCCCCCACCCTTGCTCCCATCAGCTGATTCAGAATCAATACAGGAGGAGACAATGGTTGTGGGTTCCAGGGATCCTAAAAGTCTTTTTTTTTTTTTTTTTAAGATTTTATTTATTTATTTGAGAGAGAGAGAATGAGAGATAGAGAGTACGAGAGGGAAGAGGGTCAGAGGGAGAAGCAGACTCCCTGCTGAGCAGGGAGCCCGATGTGGGACTCGATCCCAGGACTCCAGGAGCATGACCTGAACCGAAGGCAGCCGCCCAACCAACTGAGCCACCCAGGCGCCCTAGGGATCCTAAAAGTCTTAGAGAGACCAGCAAAGCAAGCATGTCTGAGGGGTCTGGTGGATTGCAGCTACCCCCACCCCACCCTTACTTCATGGACATGAAGTCTTTTTGGTAGCTAGTGCTTTGAATTCAAATTGTCTGGATGTGATGGAGGTGAACTGAAATCCTGGGAAGTGCTCAGGGTGGCTACAGCCTCTGAACCCCAGGGTTTGGCCTTCTGGTGCTGGAGCTTTAATGATCTCCTCAGCCCGGGAGCAATTAGCCCCTGGGAGAATCACCCTCGGGTGTGAACTTACAAGGTGTTGTCATCCCAGAAAGTAATGGAATGATTTCTATTGGCAGCATGGTTGCACGGTGGAGGGGGTAAGTGGAGGCCATAGTGGGCTCATTAACTGTTGAGCACTAAGTATATGTGTTCATCATCATGTTAGCCAACAAATATGAAATGCCAACTGTGTGCTCACTTGCATGGGTATGCTAAGAATAGGAGGCGCAAATTAGGCTCCTGAGACTACGAAGTCCCTGCCCTCAAGGAACTTGCCTCTGGATGGCAAGGTCGGAGGCAGTGGGGGGTGACACCAAGAACAAGCTTGAACTCTGGACTCTGTCCCAGGGCTGAATTCTTACTTGCTTAACCTCAACAAACCTGTTTATCCATCTGCAATATGGAGAATCATTGTTACCTCACAAGAGCTGCTGTGAAATGAATGAGAAAATTATGTGATAAGAGGTTATTGTGAATACTTGCAACGTATCATGTGATAGTCTTACTGGTTTCATAAAAGTGCACATTCATTGTGGAAAATAGACAACAGAGGACTAAAACTTTATGCACCTTTTCCCAAGATATTAGCCTCTGAAACATGCCTTTACTGGAGTAGCTATAATTGGGAAAACATATCCATGCACAAGACACTACCCTGGGCTTCAAGTATCACAGAAAGATGGCAGACGAAGGAGCTGGTTTCCTGGATGCTCCTGAGAGGCTGGGTGCAGGCAGTGGGAAGAGCCCACTGCCCCTGGGAAAG
This sequence comes from Zalophus californianus, assembly GCF_009762305.2. Classification (NCBI taxonomy): domain Eukaryota; kingdom Metazoa; phylum Chordata; class Mammalia; order Carnivora; family Otariidae; genus Zalophus; species Zalophus californianus. Next base: position 104,268,899 of record NC_045604.1, on the reverse strand, counting down.
TGGTCAGAATGAGTGTGGGGCTGAGGTGAAGAGAAGGAAGGGAGAAGTCCCTGGGATGTACCAGCAAGCCATTAGGATGAGAACTCCGTCTGAATCTCTCCATGTATTGTGTGGTTTAAAAACCTACAAAGCCAAGCTCTATTCCTGACCCTCCTCTTAAAGCAGCCTCAGGTTCTGGGAGTTTGACGGATGTGGTGCCCCAAACCACAGGCTGGTTAAAGACTCCCCTATCCCTGGGTCAGGTGTGGGAAAGGCCCCTTCTGAAGGGAGGTGTCCAGAACTTGCTCAGGGATCCTGAGGCCCTGGGGGCAATGGGGGAAGGTTCCAGGGAGGTGGAAGTTCTTTTATTCAGCTGACTGGCTCTCTGTTAGGCTGTTAAAATGTCGAAATCAAGCAGAAATGACCTCCTGTCCTCCAGATAATCCGAGCACACGGCAACACACTGTGGGGCAGAGACAGAGGAACATCAAGGCTTGTGAAAACAATGAGGGGCCATTAAGTTAATCTGAGGTAATGGCGAGGAAAGCAGTCTCCAAAGAGGAACTCCTGAGGGAGTTGAGGTCACGCCCTTGTGGCCAAGGACACGAGCTGGAGGATTTCTGGGGCCAAGCAGGGAATGGGATAGCCTGAGAGGGCCCCCGGCTGGTGAACTGCAGCTTTTCCTCCGCTGAGCACAAGGAAACACTCCCCTGTAGGAACAGGACACGCCCTCAGGCAAGGCAGTAGCGTATGAATATTCCAAATCAAGGCAGAAGAGCACAGTGCAGTGCCTCCCATGCTTTGGTATCTGAATCCCGAGAGCTAATAAAGAACACAGAGGCCCGGGCCTGCCGAAGCAGGAGGACCTGGGACTTGGTATTTGTACCCAGGTCCTGGGTGATTCTGACACCTGCCACAGGCTGGGAACCAAGAACACAAGCTCTGGACACAGACTCCCTGGATTTGAATCCCAGCTCAGCCACATGCCTCCTCGGCGACTTTGGCAATGCTTGTGATAGTTCTGAGAGTATGTATCTCAGAGCTGCCGGGAGGGTGGGCTGAGCTGTTACCTGCACAGCACGGAGAACGGTGTCTGGACTAGAAGTTGTACTCTGGGAGTGGTACCCATTATTCTCAGACCTGTTTCAGCTGTGGCAGAAAGGTGCCACCAGAGGAAGACAAAAAATTTAAAGGGAGGGGATTTGAGGTTAAAACAGGATATTTGATATTTAACTGAGATTTTTACAAAAGCAAACAGAAAATCCTACTCGATTAGCTAGCCTACACTGCCAGTCGGTGAGCAGTGTGAGACGTTTGAGCCAGAAGCTGAGTGCCCGTGTTGCAAAGAGAGCATCCACAACAAGAGGGAAAGCTCTATCAGTTTATTAGAGAAAGCTGGGGTGCTCAGCCCCCCACCCCCACCCCATGGCTTCCTTCCTAACCTGTCAACTTGATCCTGGGGCGTGATGGAGGAATGATCAAGGTGTGAATGGCTTCCATACGGGTGCCCTGGCTGCAGCTATTCTGTGGGATACTTGGAAGAACTTAAAGGTGAGACTAGAGAGGCAGTAATCAGGCTCCAGAAATCGGTTAATATGCAGGGCTGTTTCCACATATCCAGAACTTCTAGAAGAACTCTCAGACATACCTGGCTGAACCCTGCGAACTCACAATACTCACTGTATTTCATTTCTGATTAAGGACAGCTTGGCTTAGGTTAGTGAACTTGAAGCTGCAGGCAAAAAATCAAGTGTGGTTAACAAGGTAAATGTTAGATGTGGGCCAAGAGGACTCCTTCTGGGGGAACTGTCCTGGCCTCCTCTGGCTACGTCCCTCTCCATGAGGCACTGGATTTGCAGGACCAGGGAAATGGGGACACCCAGCGCTTGTGTCCCCCCTCTCACCCACAAGTTCAGGTACCCATCTTAGACCTTAGAATCCCAGTCCAAAATGACCCAAGCCTGCCTCTGAGGCCTACAGGAGGAGCCTTTCCCCTGAGGCCATTTTTACAAAGACGGTGCTGCCCCATGGTGCACACCCTAAGGCCCAAGTGCTGGGTGGCCAAGAAGTGGTGGTTTGCAGTATGATGACACTTCGGAGGTGTGTGCTGGTGTTTCCCTTGTAATATGGGAAAGAAGCAGGTGGGAAGAGAAGAGGCCTAGACCACAGGATGGCCAGCTATGACACCACATTGTGGCACAGACCTGACTCTGAGAATTCTCAATTCAAACTTGGTCTTCCAGAATGTTATGTCGCGGTTAGGAGGATGGAACGTATGTGGGCTCAGCTTGATTTTTTTAAATTTTGAAATATTAAGACATGGCGCATGGGTCTCCATTTGCATTCCTGCCTCTGGCTTTTACAAATGTTGGGGATGTGCCTGATGGCTAAAGGTATGTACCAGATAGGCCTCAACTGAAATATTGGAGTGTGCTGTTTATTATGTGCCTTGGGCAATTTACTTGAACTCTCTAATAATACTGATGTTAAGGCCTTTCAGTTGCAAGTTCAGAATATCCCAATTCAAACAGACTTCATCATAAATAGGAATTTATTGGCTCTTATAACTGACAAGTCCAGTGGCAAACACCTCAGGTGTGTCTGGATCCGGCAGCCTCACCAGCATCCTCAGCACGTGGTCTCTGCTTCCCTGTGTTAGCTTCCTTCTTGAGCAGGACTACCCGTTGTAATAAGCCTACATCCTACTTACTAAGCAATCCCCACAGAAAATTAGAGCTATCACTTTTCTAAAGATCTGGCAAAGTCCAGGGACCTGATGATTGGTTATATGCCCACCATGAAGGGTCTCAGTCTCTCTCCTTGAAGTCATGTGGATTGTGGATTAAGAGTCAGGGAAGTGTAGTTCACCAAATAAAAATTAAGATGCAGTTGCTAGGAGAACAGCTGAGGCAAAAACAATAGTGGGTTGGTGGGGATTAAATGCTTAGCACTCAAGTTAGCTGCTACTAATGTGATCGAGAAAACACAGATGGACTCAAATCGGGTGTGCATGTGGAAAATGGAAACCACGCTCATTTTCCAAGCGCCCTGAAATGGAGACTTGGAAATGCCCTGACAAGCTCAGAAGACACACTGGAATTGCATGTAGGAATCATGCCTTTGGTTGCTATCACCAGTCCTGCAGTGCCAACCCGTGCCCCTCAGCACACTTCTGCCTGAAGAGCTGGGTGTGAAACCACGCCATGCTCGCCAAGAAGACGCCTCTGGAATTGTGTAGAGAAGTACATGAACCCCCAAATTATTACGTTTCCAGATCTGTGGCCAATCTGGGGCAATGTTCAGTCCATCTAACACTGAGATAACCTACTATCACTGATGACTCATCACGACAGTATGTGTTTCCTACTCACCACCTGTCATCTCCAATTACAGGACAATCTTGAATAGGAGGTTACTTTGATGGAAATTGACCAAGACTATCAATAGGGCTTTAAATGTGCACTTTTGTGGTTTAAGTATTGTGTTCTATTTTTGATGACTGATGAAAATAGGCTATATACCACCATTGAAAATATATTCCCGGCTTTTTATTTTGGAAAACTGCAAACTCACAGAAGTTGAGATAGCAATACTAAAATGTTAATGCTGCCTTCACAACCCACAGAGTTTTAATCAAAAACACGCGGCGGCCTCTGCGCTAGGTTAATATCCAGATACCTTCTCCATGCTGACAAGTGAAGCAGCCTCGACATCAGTGAGAGGAGCGAGCGGTGTCCTCAGGAAGTCTGTGACGACTTTTTTGTAGGGCTTCACTCGTCTCATTAGACACTCACGGCCCTATAAGGCCCCCAGAACAGGATTTATTCCCATTTTACAGAGGAGGAAACAAACTCAGACGCCCAGTGATCTATCTGCTCAAGGTCTCAAGTCAGTTAAGTGACCCAGCCAAACCTGAAGCCAAAGACTTCTGACTTCAGTAACTCAACATACTACGGTCACTTGCCTCCCGGATACACAGTGAGAGGAAAGCCAGAGCCAAACAGATATGCAAAGAAGTGTTTTAGCCTCATTCTTCTGACAACCTGAAAGCAACTGTTCACCGGGACCCACGTGCATAGCGTTATTAACCAGAAGTCTGTTATCAAGAGCATAAAACCACAATGGAAATTGAGTGGGACGATGCACACAGAGGGTACCAAAATGTCTGCTAACTGCCCCCCCGATTTGACTTCAGTATTTATTGAGTGCTTACTCTGTCCCTGGTATTGTGCTTGGGAATACAGAGCAAATAAGACAAAGATTCTGCCCTTGTGGAACTCACATTTCTGTAGCTTAATGAACAATCCAGAAGCTGCCAATGAGAGATTGGTGAGCGGCATCTGGCCCACGTTAGTGTTCTGTTTGGTCCACCCAGTGTTTAATTTCTGTTTTTATAATAAATCACCAACTTCTAGCTTCTCTCAAACAAGCAACTTCTGCTGGATTCCTGAATAACAAGTAGCAGCCACCCCTACCCCTCACCCCGGACACCTGCCCTCTAGAGATCACTTCAGTTTCCCATTTTCCACCGTCTTACACCCAGGCCACTGTGGCCCCATGCACGCATTTGCATTTTCCCCTTGACATCCATAAGCGTTTCAGCCGAAACCCCTGGAGCAAACATGTATCCAAACAAGATGATTTCAGATAGCATTAGGTAACTACAAAATAAATAAAGTAAGCTAATGTGACAAGTGTGGTATGATTGGTGGAAAGGGCTACTTCAGACTGGGTGGTCAGGGAGGGTCTCTTTGAAGTGTAATTGAAAGGGAGACCTGAATAAACGACAAGCACAAGTCGGCCAACAGAAAAGAAAACGGCTTCCAAGCAGAGGGAAAGGCACAGCACAGCTTCTGCCTGAGGCGGGACAGAACTTGGCTTGGTCAAATCTGTAACAGCAAGGCTGGGGTGGTTGGGAGAGTGGTAACGAGATCACAGAGGAAGGAAGAAGCCAGATTACACAGGACCTTGTGGGCCATGATGAGAATTTTGGATTTTATTCCAAGTGCGATGGGAAGCCTCTGGAAGGTTTTTGCTTGGGAACAATGTGATCTGGTTTACATTTTCAAAAATCCCTCTGCTATGTGGAGAGCGACTTAACGAGGCGAGAGAGGAAGCAGGGGGATCAGCGAGGAAGCTACCTTATCACAGTCCAGTAGGTGACAGTGGCTCGGACCAGGATGGTAACAGAAAAGATGGAGAGAAGCAGATTCAGGATATAATCTGGAGTCTAACCAAATGAATTTTCTGATGGAGTGGATGGCAGGAGTAGGAGCAGGCTGGAGGGATTAATGAAAAAGGGAATCATTAGGGGTAACTTCAAGGTTGTGCCTTGTTCAAACACTTAGGAGTTGGGGATGTTTAGGGGAGGCCCCGATTTTAGGGAGAGAGACAGCAAGAATGTGATTTCAGAGGAATACATTTTGCCAAGATTCAAGTCTCCCTGGATCCTCACTTCCCTTCTCCCACATCAAAGCAGTCTCAAATCCAAAACATTTGAACTTCGAAATGCCATCTCTTACCAACTCCACCCCTTCAACTTCATATCCATTGCCCACGTCCTGATTCAATCCTCTCTCTTGCCTTGACTTTTACAGCAGCCGTCTATGGCTATGAATTACCTAGCAAAAAGCACTTAACAGCCACATGTCCCTCTCGCCCACTACCCATCTTTGATTGGCAGCGATCATGTCTTGTTCATATTTATCTCCAGTGCCTAGTGCTGCGCTGGGCACAGAGCAGGCACTGAAATATCTGACCAACCGAAAAGAGATCGCCTCAAAGAGGATATAACCTTGAGGACAGGAGTCCAATCTTGGAATGCTATGACTCCTCTACCCAACTGAAAGCAGAGCCAGATACAACATGTATGATCAAGTTCCAGAAACTTCGCCTTCCCAAGGGACGTGTTTCTTTCCTTTTCATTTAGTTTCAAACTACACTGAGTCCCACTTTTACCCGGTAGTTAGTTAATAAGTGAGATTGGCTGACAGACAACATATATTACTACTCTTTTCCACTTTTCTTCCAAATCTAGGGACTTTATACGTGCATACCTTCACAATACCTTTGTAATAAATAGATCAAGAGAAAATCATTCTCCATTTTACAAATAAAAAAACTGAGGCACAGAATGGAATCCCTTAATTCCTTTTCGATGGAGTTAGGAGCTTCACCTGGATTAAGACTAGCCCTTCCCTGACACCCCACCACAGTTCTGTCACCGGATGGTATCCCAGGCTCCCAACCCTGCCAAGACTGCTGGTTAGTACTCAGGTGTCCCCTAGGTTTTGCCTCCACAATTACAAACTCCGTTGGGTACAGGGTGTGTTGCCACAAGGTCAAGGCCATGTCCTCTCTCTCTTCAATTTACTCTTTCCCTCCGTGCCTGGTGAAGACAGATTCCATCCCTTGGGCCCAGGAGAAAGAGAAGCACCTTGGTTATTAGACTGGGAGGTCAAGTAAGGCCAGGAGTCACAACCGGCAAGAAGAGAGAGAGAGAGATCAAAGTAGGCAAGAACAGTTTCAATGGGGAAAAGGGAAAGAGGAGCCACCACTGAGAAAATCAGAATACTCCTTTCAAAAGGATTCCAGCTGGGGAGTACCTGGGAAGAAAAGTGGCAGCCGTGGTGGCAGCAGCATGCCAGACCCTTCCTGCCAGACCCTCCCAGAGTCATTTCTTCAAGGCACCCAGGCTTCTCAGCGCCTCCTGGGCCTGGGTCAGCTGCTGCTGCAGCCTCTGCCGGGTGCTCTCGTTGGAGGCCCGCTTCAGGAGGCCCTGCATTTCCTCCACCACTGCCCGGTGGCCAGGGGTGTTGTGGAAAAGCCGCACTGCCCGGTCCCCACAGGAGGCCAGAAGCCGACCGGTGATGTCAAAGGACAAGTCAGCGATACACTCCCCATGGACCTGCTCAAAGCACTCTTCCTTCTCACCCCGCCGGGTGTTGTAGAGATGAATACTGCTGCCACTGGCCAAGGCCAAGGCCTGGGCGTCAGGGGAGAGCGCCAGGCGGCACGGCATGGTGCTCGCCTCTTCAAAGCAGCCTGTCCTCAGCACGTAGGGATCCTGCTGCTTCTTGTATTCCACATCTGTGTCCCACAGTTTCCACGTACCATCCTTGGAGACCGAGGCCATCCTGCAGCATGGAAAATCACGGCTCTAGCCTCAACACACCCTGGGCGGGGAGGGCACTGGGACGGCGTGAGGGGCTCCAGCTAGGAAGCCAACTGCACTGCCGGGCCTACTTCCTGCCGAAGGCCAGGCACTCTACCCACTTCAGAGCTGCTACAGAGATAGGCAAAAGGGCCTTGGTTGCCAAGAGGGGCTGAGAGCCACCATAAGCCATCAGAGGATGCACTCACCTGCGGGAGTCATTGGAGAAAGCGAAGAAGTGGACGGCTGCAGAGTGCCCCTTCAGTTCGAAGGCTCGCACAACCTCCTGGAAGTCGCTTTTTTTCCCAAAGCAGACTTCCCAAACTTTTACATCTGGGGTGAAGCCACACGAGGCCACAAACCTGCCACACAACCAGGTTCCTTTTCAACTTAATTTTAAGGGCATCTCATTTCCGCCAACCCACTAAACCTCATTCCTGAGAAAGTTAATAATCGTACGTGTAAATAACGCTGTGCCTTTTAAAACCACTCTTATACAGAGGACCTCAGTTCATCCTCATGACAATACTATGAGATACATAATACGCCCACCCCAGCCGTTTAAAAACTATAGATGAAGAGAGACTAAGGACTTGGATCTAGGCGTCCTGATTCCACATTGTATGCTCTTTCCACTATTTGAAGCTGGCTCTCTGCTCTGTCCCTGGTCACAACTTCTGCCCATCCCAGATGCCAAGCCCCTCCTTCCTCACCTGCTACAGGGGGAGATAGCAGCATGGGTATTGTTCATCTGGTTGGTGTTGATGGTAGACAGCACACGACCTTTCAGATTCCAGATGAGGATAGTCGTGTCACTGGAAGCAGTCATGATGAACTTCCCTGAGAGGGGAGGGGAGGGTGACATGAACTGAGGTCAATAATCTGACCAAGTGTCATTCTCTAAGGAGACACTTACAATGGCCTCTGCTGCCTCAAATATCCATGCTCCCCTCCTAAGCCGAGGGTCCCCACAGATAAGGATTTTGCTCAAGACTGCGGCTCTTACCTGCCTCCCTTGGGGACCTGCTGTGGCTCTGGGACTCCAGGGGAGCCCAGAGCCAGAGCCCCTTTGTCACACTAGGGCTAGCATAACTCTCAGGCAGCATTAACTCATTCAGCAAATAACTGGTGCTACTTCTTCTAGTCTTAGGGTAAGCTCCACCCTCTGAATGCCTCTTACCTGTGTCCGCAATGCCAATGTTGATGATGGGTGCCTTATGCTTTTTAGGAAAGTCCTCTGGGTTGGCTGTGAAGGTATAGCCCCCATCCTCTCGCTTGGTCATCTTGAAGACACGAAGGGTGTCTCCATTGGCCAGCCAGACGATGAAGGCTCTAGAGACAGGTAGCAGACAAGGTACTCGTTCGTTTGAAAGCCTATGCGTGCCAGTTCCTATGCTAGGCTCTGAGGAAAATCATGGTCTTCCTTCATGCCCCAGTCCAGCCCTGCAACTTAACCCCTTGGTTCAAAACCTCTTAATACACTTCAGAAGATATGACTCTCATAGCTTTGGCTCCTCCTCTGTCTCTATAGAGTTTAGAAAACCATTATAATAGCTTCCAAGATGAATCTGGAGCCAGACTTTGTTTGGTACTTCCCAAGTAGGAACACATCTTCCCCTCTCTGCTTCCCTGCTGTGCAAAATGCAGAGACCTCCAGGGAGCCCCCAGGCAGTGCTCAAGCTGTCCAGATAGTCTTTCTGCCACCCCCACGGAGATCCAGGGACCCCCCCCTCGCTATTCCAAGTCAGGTATGGGAAGGACATAAGCCTGGGGTTGGGCTTCTGCAGGCAAAGCTGAGTCCCACCTGCAGTCAGGGCTGAAGCGCACCAGGGTGGCATGGTCCAGCTCCACATTGGCTCTCATGCTGCGATGTTCCCGCTGCAGGAAGTCCTTGGTACTCCAGATGCGGACGGTGCGATCATCTGCACAGGTGGCCAGGTACTTGCCATTGCTGCTAAAGTCCATGCAAGATATGTTCCCACTGTGGCTCTAAGGGAAGGGTTGCAGGAAGTGTGAACAGGGACCCCTTGGGCAGATGGGGTCTGTTGCCTGGATTAACGGCAAGCTGCTGATGGGGTGTGATGAGGAGGGTTAGGAAGAGGCATCCCCACTGATTCTGGTCAGAGGCAGAAGAGTCTGTCATGTGCACAGAATACTAAAAAGGAAAGTCTGCGGGGGGCTGGGGGGTGAGTCTCTGTATATGTGTGCTGAGTATGGGTACCCATGTACCTTCAGTGCCCCAGCCAGGAGGCGGTGAGTGAAGTTGTGCTGTTGAGGCTTCTCCTTGCGATTTCGTTGATGCTGTTTCTGCTTCTTGGATCTCAAGGACTTGTCAAGTGGCAATCCATTTGCTTTTTGGCCTATGAGGAGGGGCCGTGTCATCTACCCATTCACTCACTAAGCATTTCTGACCATCTATGATTGGCCAGGCATTGAGCAGAGCAGCAAGAGAGGACCAGATAGGGTCCCAAGCTCGAGAAGAGACAGTGATGTGGGCAAAAACAGGGGCTTTGGAATCAGACTGGGTTTGGATTGTGTCTCTCTACCACTGAGTGATCTTGAGGAGACTGCTTGCTGTTAGTCCATACAGCACCTCAATGCAAACTAGAAAAGGCGTCGGCGCAGCTCAGTGGGTACACAGCACAGCCAGCCAAGTGCAGGGTGTTGGCCAGACATCCCTAGGTAGGGAAGAACGTACACAACCAATTCTGGTGGCCCTGGCCTTGGGCAAGTTACTTCATTGCTCTGGGCCTTGGTTTCCTTAAAGAGAAGCTATGATTACCCAACACAAGCATTAAAGGCTCAGAAGACTCCCAGAGAGAACTCAGGGATGAGAGGTATGTAGTCAACACCTGTTGAGCACCAACCCTGTGCCGGGAATGGTGCCAGTCACTTTTGCATAAAATAGCTGTTTTCATTGAGAATCAGGCCAGGTGCAAAGCTGGCATGTGTTAGATTACTGCAGATGCCCCTCAATTCCTACAGGAAATAAACTCCTGAGGCCCATGTACAGAGACCACCACAATCTGCCCTCTCCAACCTTGTCCCGACAGCGCTCTCCAACCCCTCACATCAGAGTCCCATCAAATGCCCTTTGAGAACTGCCTGCTTTCATGCACGTTGCCTTTGCCAGCGGAGCTTCTTCCTCCCTCCTTGGCCAAACTGACACATCCATCCTTCAAGACCCCACGCCACGTGTTTCCTGCTCAGTGAAGATTTCCTTGACCACCCCCCCCAAAATAAAGCAGGGCTGACCACTCCCGGCCTTGGGTTTCCGGTTGCTAGTACCGGCCTCCTCCCTGAAACCCATTACACTCTATTTTTCACTTACATTTTCGGATGTTCTTCTCCCTTACGCGACAGCGTGCTCCCTAAAGGAAAAATCCACCCCACCCCCCACCTATTGAGAACCAGGGGGAGTGCTTACAAATGCGTGTCCGTCTCCCCTCACCCCTCCCCGCTTTCCTAAAATAACGAGCAAGTAGCGCGCTCGAGAGTTTGCAAGCGCTCTCGCAGCAACCCCAGGGAGACGCGGAGGCTGAGCGGGACAGCTCCTTGGCCTCGGCCACCGAGAAAGCGGCAGCGCGGGACCCAGCTTGTAACTACGGGCGCGACCAGCACGGCGAGCCGGAACCTCGTCTCCGGAAGCGAAGTTCATTTCACAGAAGGAGAAACTGAGGCCCCGGGGTCCGCGGCACCCCTGCCGGCCCAAACCGCACGTCGGACCACGGGGAGGCCGGGAGCGAGGTCTCCGCGGGTCGTCCCTACCCTCCCCGTGCCCGCTCCACTAACCGGCGGACCGGCTGCACGTCTCCTCCTCCGCGCGCAGCCACCCCCGCGCTACCGCCGCCGTCGCCATCAGGGCCAGCAGCCCGAGCAACAGCGACAGGCCCATCAGCTCCGGCATCTGCGGCAGCTCCATATCGGCAGGGCGCTGCCACCTCAGCCTCCGACTACGCGGGCGCCGGCACGCCTCCGCGGGGCCGCGCACGCACGCGGGGCGGGGTCTGGCCGTTGGCGCGCCCCAAGGGGCGGGATCTGGCCGTTGGGCACCCTGGGGGCGGGGCCTGACCGTTGGGGCGTCCTGGGGGGCGGGGCTTGGCCGTTGGCGCGTCTCGCGGGGCGGGGCCTGATCGTTGGAGCGTTCCGAGGGGCGGAGCTCGGCTCTTCCTGTGTTTGGCTGCGAAGCTCGAGGACAAGGTCTGCAGCCTCTGCCGAGTTCTCCTCTTGAGTAATTTACTGATGATCGTTTATTAAAGGCGCTGTTCCAGCCAACTCCACAGTGGATCCTTTCGAGGAGGCAAGGCGGGGATGAGACCGTCTGGATGGACCAGTGTGTGCCAAGATCAAAGACAGAAGGAAAATCAGGAGGCGGTTGCTAGGATCCAAGAGGGAGGTGATAAGGGCTTAGACTTAGGGGTGGCCTGGAGAGTGGAGAGGAACTTGAAAAGATTTTTAACGAGATATTTTTATTTTGAAATTATAGATTCACAAGGGGTTTGGGAAAACCAACAGGAAGGTTCCCCGTACCTTCACCCGGTTTCCTCCAGTGGTAACATCTCACGTAGCAATAGTGCGATATCAAAACCGGGAAATTGGCATTGATACGGTCTATGGAGATAATTGATAGGGTTTGAAATAGACCTGCTTGGCTGGAAAGGGAATGTGCTCGGAAGAGGGAGCAGTGCCCCGTGGGCCTCCCAGCCCTGCAAAGCAGAGTGAATTGAAATACCAGGGTCAAGGGATTCCAGATTCAAAGGTTTCCATGCTCACCAGGAAACCTCTCCTGAGAGTGCAGGCCCTCGGGCCTTTAGAATGACCCTCTAAAGAGAAGGGCCGCTGCAGAGACCAGGTGAGACAGATCACCCATAAGCTCGGTTGAGGACATAGATCCAGTCAGGGAGCAGATAGAGTGTGGCCTCATTTCCTTCCCTTTTGTTCTTGGGGGGAGGGGGGTTGGCATTGACTCAGCTGTGGGCAGTGGGGTAGGGACGGCTGGGAGGGGGTGTCCAGAACATCCTGGGTCTTTTCCTCCTTAATTTGCTATTTAGAACTGTAGGACCAGCCATGAACCACTATATCACCTAGAGACAAAGCTATACTTTTTTTTTTTTTTTTAGTTTATTTAAGCAATCTCTACACCCAACGTGGGGCTCAAACTCACGACCCTAAGATCAAGAGTCAAATGCTCCTCTGACTGAGCCAGCCAGGTGTCCCGACAAAGCTGTACTTTTAAGAACTTCATTCACTGAGCATTTTGCATGTGACATTTATTGATCCGGGAGCTTTGTATTTAATTTAATCTCCCATTCCCATCCCACAGATTAGGAAACTGATGCTCTAGGAGGTGCTCATTAATTGACTTTCCAGATCACACAGGAGAAGAGTGAACGTGGCAACACATGCAGGTCTGTCTGCGACTCCAATCTTTTGATGTGGGTGACAAGGAGAAGAAAGAGTAGGGCTCTGTGGACAGCTCAGTCAAGGCTACAGAATTCTTCCACATCAGGAGTTTAGTTGATTTTTCTACCGGCCTCTAAGGCCAGTGATGCTATGAAATTAAACAAATGAAAAAAAAATTAGGCTCAGGTCAAGTGACTCACCCAAGGTCAACAAGGAAGCAAGAGATACAACTCGTTGGGGTGGGTGGTAAACTGGGGTCCACTACACTCCAGGACCCATGCTCCTCCCACCTCCTCACTCGGTGGTGATAAGGCCTGGCTCTTACCCTCAAGTGTCACAGTTAGAAGCCAAGGTTAGCTTGTGGAAGGACAACCAATGACACAAAGCAGGATTTGGGAAAGCTGGGCAGACCAGGGAAGGAGCTCTACTGATGGGTTTTCAGGGGCAGTGAGACTTGGCTGTATGGGCCGCGGCCCAGCATCAGTAAATGTAAATTCTTAGACTCCATCCCAGACCTGTTGACTCAGAAACCTGGAGGTTGGGTCCCCCGGCAATCTGTATTTTAAAAAGTCCCGCTAGCTAAGTGATTCTGATGCATAGTACGGTTTAAGATCCACCAATTTAGGGGTGCCTGGGTGGCTCAGTCGTTAAGCGTCTGCCCTCAGTTCAGGTCACAATCCCGGGGTTCTGGGATCGAGCCCCGCATCGATCAGGGAGCCTGCTCCACGGGAAGCCTGTTTCTCCCTCTGTCTGCTGCTCCCCCTGCTTGTGCGCTCTCTCTTTCTCACTGTCAAATAAAATCTTTAAAAAAAAAAAATGATGAGTTCTGTTTTGGTTCTTTCGAGGTAAAGGGAGCTGTGAAACATCCAGAAGGGAGGGGTTAGGGTGGCAGTTGGATATGTGCTTTTGTAGCTCCAGGGGCAAAGCAGGGCAGATACAGAAGAGTGGCTCCTCGGCAGAGAGGCCAAAGGGAATGCTGTTACCCGGGGCTTGCCACAAAGTGAGAAGGAAGTGGGCCAGGAAGGGCCAGGCGGAAGAAGAGGCTCCCACAGCAGGCCCTGGGAAGGCACTGTCAGGGAGGAGGGAGAGCCTTGAGAGAATTCTGGATTCATGAAGAAAGGGTGGTTCTAGAATGAGGTCCAAGCTGGGGCGCCTGGGTGGCTCAGTCGGTTAGGCATCTGCCTTCGGCTCAGGTCATGATGCCAGGGTCCTGGGACTGAGCCCCTAGCCAGGCTCCCTGCTCAGTGGGGGGTGGGGGGGAGGGGTCTGCTGCTCCCTCTCCTGCTGTCCCTCCGCTCTTGCTCTCTCTCTCAGAAAAAAATCTTAAAAAAAAAATGAGATCCGGGGCACCTGGGTGGCTCAGAAGGTTAAGCGTCTGCCTTCGGCTCAGGTCATGATCCCAGGGTCCTGGGATCGAGCCCCACATCGGGCTCCTGGCTCAGCAGGGAGCCTGCTTCTCCCTCTGCCTCTCTCCCTGCTCATGCTCTCTCTCTCTCTCTCTCTCTCTCTGTATCTCTGTGTCTCAAATGAATAAAAAAAAAAATCTTAAAAAAAAAATGAGATCCAAGGGTCCAGGGGAAGGCAGGAAGAGCACTGCAAACTTGGATTTGGCAATGAGGGAGTCAAGTGACCTTAGTAACAGCGAATCAGTGTAGGGGTGAGGCTGGGGTGGAAGTGGGGAGGAGGAGACCAAAGACGGGGTGAGTGGGAGGGGAGGAGAGAGGGAGAGCAAGTGTAGATAGCCCTCTCAAGGGAAAGTAGCATCTAGTGGGGGGACACAGGGTCAAGGGGGGTCTAGGGGATGTCTTATGGGGACTTTCCTGGGAGGGTGTGTGTGGGGAAAAACAGCACAGCACACCGTTCGGATTTTACCTCTCAGCCACTTCAAACCTTTGTCTGCAGCAACCGATAGCCCTCCAGGCCTGGGTGCACCTGTTCCCTGCACCGTAGGGAGAGCTGGGTAAAAGCAGAGACTAGAGTCAGACAGTAACCAAGCAGCCCTGGGCTAGTTAACCTCTCCGTGCCTCAACTTTTCATCTGTGAAATGGGGATTATAAATAATTACGCTAACTTTTTTTTTTAATATTTTATTTATTTGATGGATAGCACAAGCAGGCAGAGAGGCAGGCAGAGGGAGACGGAGAGGCAGGCTCTCCACGGAGCAGGGAGCCCGATGTGGGGCTCGATCCCAGGACCCTGGGATCATGACCTGAGCTGAAGGCAGACGCTTAACCGACTGAGCCACTCAGGTGCCCCGTGATGACACTTATATAGTGCTATAAGCCAGTCACTGTTGTAAGTACTTTATATATATTTACCCTGAAATCCTCACAACCGGCCCTTAGAGGTGGATGTTAATATATAATAAGTGAGTTCACATACATACATAAAGTGCTTAAAATAGTGCTTGGCACAGAGTAAACATTAGATGAGTGTGTAGTTAGTATTGTTATCTGCGTTGTGATTCCACACAAATGAGGGGAAGTCAGTGGCCACGGAAGCATCTGCAGAAGTCCTGAGATGTGAGAGGCTTGACTCAGCCCAATGAGGAGAGGGATCCAGCAGCGAACAGAATCCCCAGCACCAAGACCATCGCCTGGTCCCCGGCGGGCCCTCAGAAAAGATTTGTTCAATGGCTCAATAAAAGAATCAATGAAATACTGGGGCCACTCACCCCAATTCCCCATCTGAAGTAATAGTTCCTTCTAAGACATCCCGACCAAGTGGCCACCCCCCTCCCGCTTGCACATCTCGCCTAATGGGGAGGTCACCACCCCCAGTGGCAGCCTGTTCTCCTTCTGGATGGTTCCAATGGAGGGCCCTGTCCCTTCTACTCCTTGGCTCGGCTCTGCCCTCTTCCAGCTTGGAAGATGGTAAGCCTTTCTGAACCTTTTCCTGGCCATGGAGAGAGGAATTCCAGGACGAGTGTCTGTCCTCTCTGACCAGGATGATAGCAACAGCTTAAAACTTGCTTCTATCCTTGCCCTCCTGTGGCCTATTCTCGGCTCGGCACCCGGAGGGATCCTGTTAAGAACTTAACATCTGACCTTGTCCCACCACTACTCAAAACCTTCCAGTGGCTTCCAGCTCAGAGGAAAAGCTAAGGTCCTTTCAAGGCCACCTCCCACGGCCAACTGGCTCTCTTTCCATCCCAGAGTGAGACACACTGACAGTCCCCAACAGTTTTTGGTTTTATTGGCAAGAATTCTTTACAAAATCCACACACACGCATCCACACGCACACAAGATGCCTGCCCCTGGTTTGGCCACCCCTCTGCCCTGCTCTCTCCTGGGATCAGACCTTCCTGGCCTCACCCAGGGATGCCATCCTGCAGCACCCCACCCCACATGGACGACCAGCGAAGGAGCAGAGAGTGGGAACCTCCTTTTCTGCCTGTGTCCTACCCGGGGGAGGCAGGAAGCAGGTGGGGGAGGCAAGAAAACAGGATCATCCCCCTTCCTCCTCCAAGCTCCCTGAGTTGCCAGCTTCAGCTCCAAGTGGCACAGCTGCTAAGTTAGCCTTGGGATCATCATCTGGTTGAAGCTTCTCCAGCCCCATTTTGCAGACTGGAAAATGGAGGTCCCAACAGTGAACACGAGTCCCCCAGGTCACAGTGTTCGTCACTGGTGGGGCAGCGACTAGAACGTAGCTCTTTCTGGCTTTCAGGAGGTGGAAGAGATTTGGGCCCTGCTAGACCCTCAGGCAAGGGGACAGCCAGGGCCTGGGGCAGGAAGGGAGTGCCCAGAAGTTGTCCCTGGAGCCCACGCCCAGGGAAAGCAGCCCCGGGGCCGCTGAGTGAGCTGCAGTGTCTGGCCAGCACTATAAAGGTTTGCCAAGGGTGCCCTCTGTGACCGCCCGTGTGGCCTGCTCAGGTATACAGCCTGGATCTGTCAGGATACTGGTAGATGTGCTCAGCTGGCGGAGAGAGTTCAAGACAGCTGGGGAAAGAGAATGAGAGAATGAGAATGAGAGAGAGAGAGAGAGAGAGAGAGAGAGAGAGGCAGAGATACCTCCTGGGGTCTAAGCCCTTCCTCCGGCTGCTGAAGATGAAGGGATGAGGGAGAGACACTAGCTGGCAGGACCGTCAGCCCTTCTCAGGACTCTGTCTGCAGGTGTCCTGGAGGCCCGAGGACCATCCAAGGTGCGTGGTGGGATGGACAAAACTTTAGGCTATTCTGAAGGCAGGCTGGACCTGCGGTCTGAGCAGAGTGGACCTTCCTGGACGTTCCTGGACATTCTGGCGGGCAGGGGGGCGGCTCACGTACTTGGCCGGAGAGCGGGCAGGGAGCAGTACTGGTCCAGCCAAGCCAGGGAGGTCTGGCGGAGGCTCTGCAAGCTTGCAGTGGACACCATCCCGTTGAAGGACTCGAACAGAGGCCGAATGAGGACGCTGAACTGGGCCCAGGTCAAGGAGCAGGACTGTTGATCAGCCAGTACCCTCACCCAGCTCATGTGTAGCCCCGACATCTGGCCTAAACCCGGGGAAGGTCCTGGCCACGGTGGCACCTTGGACTTGGAGGTCTCCCACTGCAGCCACCCTCCCATCCTGCCACGGCCTGTCCGGCTCCTCTATGCCATCTTCTGGGCTGCGCTATCCCCTGTCCAGCTCAGCCAAGAGCTTGACCAGGTAAGGGAGTGAGAGACTCCACGTCTTCTTCAGGAGCCACCCGGCTCACGCCACTCAGACGTGAGGTTCTCCCAAACTCCCCTTGGGACATTCTGTGGGCAGGGCTGTGGTCCCCTCACTCAGGGGCTCCTCCCTCAGTTTCCCTCTGCTCCCAGCGAATCACTGGGCACTCCTGCTGGCCTGGAAGGAGGGGGCAGAACCTATGTCCCTTCCCCTGGGCACAGCTCAGAGCCCCTGCCTGGCCTGTCGGGCACAGCGGGGTCTGGCCGCCGCGCTCCCCCCACCCCCACCCGCCACCGGCCGAGGGAGGATACCACCCAGAACTTCCAGTTGTGCAGCGTCCGGGTACGGACATAGTTGTCAAACATGTCTCGCATCTGGTCGAAACGCTGGTGTGTGATGGGCACCCCAGTAGCGGGCAGCTGTTGCTGGCACAGGCTGGGGGCAGGGGGCCGGTCAGGGCTGGGGAGTCGCGCGGCATGCCCCCTGGCCCCAGCGCCCGCAAGCCCCCCGCCTACTTAATGGCAGCGTTGAGCTCCTCGATCTGGTCCCGTAGCTGCTGGGCCTCCTCCTGCAAGGCCGCACGCTCCTGCTGCAGCATGGCGATGTACTCGGCTGTCTTCTGCAGCGTGGTTGCTTTGCTCACCTGCAGGCACCACCAGGGTGGGCTCAGGTGCTGGAGGTGGCCCCACTCTGGGGCCCACTGAGGCACTGGGTGGGAGGAGGAAACTGGGTGTCCAGAGGGTCCTGGGATTTGGTCTTGGGCGGAGTGGGGGGGGGTGCGGGTGGGCCGACGAAGGAGCCCTGCGGTTCTGGGGGTGCCGGCCTGGGCTGGGGGCTCACCTTGAGGCTGGGCTGGGCACTGAGTGTGCTCACCAGCCCGTGCAGGGTGTCAAACCCCAGCTTGATGTTGAAGCGCCGCTTCTGCTCTGCAGAGATGTGGGTGATGCGCCGGTTCTCAGTCTTGGGGGGCAGACAGTGGGGTGAGCCTAGGAAGGAGCATGGAAGGGCCTAGGGGTAGCAAACAGATCTCGGGGTGAGGGAAACGTGCCACCTTGTTGTTGTCTGGACGGCCCCGGCTTAGGATGGGTTGAGGGGGAGAGACGCAGACACTCAGAATCCCCGGGCCCCGCATGGAGCTGAGCTCCCCAGACAGCCGCCGCTCACCACCTGTGGCAGGGACAGACAGACCCACAGACAGACCGACACAGGGGAGAGGGCCCCATTGCCCTATCCCTCTCATCCTGGCCTCAGATGTAGTCCCCCCTTCTTCCTTCCCCTCTACCCCCTGGAGTCTCCCAAGCCCTGCAAGCCTCTTTACCGCTGTGCGCTGGGGGCGAGAGCCGCTCCACTTTGGGGACAATCAGGGGCCTGGGAGGGGCCAGTGTGGCCGGGCCTGGAGGTGGCCGGGGCGGTGTGGGGGCCGGGGTCGGGGGTAGAAAGGTGCAGGGGAATTCAGGGGCCGTCTCCTGCTGGGGTGGAGAAGGGCGGAGAGTTGGGGTGAAGCCCTGGGTCCTCCCCTCACCTCCCAGTGCCCGCCATCTTACCGGGGACCCTGAGGGCCGGAGGAGGGTGCTGGACACAAGTGCTGGTTCCAGGGTCTGCTCGGGCTTCGCTGTGCACGGGCAGAAGTGTGAGGGCCACCGGGGCCAGCCTCAACCCCGTCATCTCCAAAGACCCCCTCCCTCCCCTCCAAAAAAAGCCCACTCCCCTTTTGGGTTCAGGGCCCTTGTCCCTAATTCCTCCCCACTTCTCCATCCTCCCCCCAGCTGAGCCTGAGCCCGCCCCTTAAACCTTCACCCTCTGCTCCCATAGGCTCCCCACTTCCATATTTGGTCCCCACCTTCCCCTCGGGGGACCCGGTTCTCCCCATCTCACCTGCTGTGAGCAGCTGTGTGAGGCAGGGGTTGCTGCCCCCAGCAGTGACAGTGGGGTTGGCAGTGGCAGGGGCCAAGGTCGGGGGGCTGGGCTTCCGCCCTCTAGGGGATGGGGTGGGGGGCCTGCCTCTGGGCCGCATGCCTTGGGGCACTGTGAAGTGGGGCCCAAATGAGGGCTCCAGATACCCTGAGGGCAGAAGGTCTATGGGGAAGGGGCCAGGGGCCGGGCCTGGACCCGGCTGTGGGGTGGGTGGGAAGGCAGTAGGAGCAGGCAGTGGGGATACTCCTGGGCCCAGGGGGACAGTGGAGAAGGGGAATCTGGGAGAGAAGAGAGGCTCTTCCTGCAGCAAAGCAGGGGGAGGAGCCATGGGGGGGTAGGTGGGTGGGGGACAGGGCTCTAGGCCAGGCCCCTTGGCAAGGGCCGGGTATTGGAGGAGGGGTGGGGGCACTGGCGGAGGTGGGAGCTTGGGCTTGGGGTCTTCAGGAAGGAGGAAATCAGAGTTCAGGAAGGCACTGGAGTCCAGGGGGCCAGGGCAGCTGCTCCGGGCCTGGTTGGGGGACAGACAGAGCAGGGGAGAAAGCTGGTCTTGGCAGCCACCCCGGCAGCCTCTTGCCCTGGCTGAGCTCTGGACTGGGCACTGGGAGAGACAGGAGAAATGATCCCTGCTGTCCCTACCCGCCCCCCCCACACACACACCAAGGGAAACTGCAGTCTAATGAGGGGAGGGATTGGAACACATGTATGCACAAATTAGGAGTGAGAAAGAGTATCAATCTTCCTGCCCGTCTTTTCATTTGCCAGATAATTATTCCATCCAGCCATCAATCCACCCACTAACCCATCCGTCCATTTGTCCTCTCACCTGTGAGCTAACTCATCTACCCATCTCTCCACCAGCCCACCAGTTATTAGCCCGTTCACCAATCTGTCTGACTGTCTCTACTTCATTCATCCATCAACCCATCCATAGTCCTCTACTTATCCACCTTCTGTTCACTGACCAGCCACTTCTTCAGCCACCGGCCTATTCATTGACCCACCGAACTATCCATCTACAAATCCATCTACAGCCCATCCATCCAACCGACCACTCACCTACCCATATGGACACCAACCCATGTAAGCATCCACCTTCAACTACAACCCATCTATCCATTCAACAACACACCCATCCATCTACACACTCACTCACTGGCTCACTAGCTCAGTCACTGGGCAACCATTTACCCAGTGCTGCTCATGTGCTTGAACTGTGCTAGGTAAGCCTGAGCAAGGCTTAGTTAGCTCTTTCAGCGAGGAGCTCGCTGTCTAGTTGAAGAGACCTCTCAACAATGAACTACAAGAGTGCCTGAACAGTCTGACGACAGAAGGAAAAGGCGTCTGACAGAGCAGCAGGGAGGCGACCTCCGAATTGAGCCTGCGGGTTCCTGATCCAAAATGGAAGCTTCACCGTGTCCGAAACACTCGCACTGAGCTTTCTGTCTCTGTGTGCTCCTTTGTGCTTCTCCCATCTGGCTTGCCCTCTACCAGTCTCTTCTTCTGTCCAAACCCAACCCATTCACTAAGCCCAGAACCTCCCCTCTTCCAGGAAGCCTTCCATAAGCAACCCAGTCCTCGGTGGTGTCCTGCTTCCATGCCCTCCTCTCTCCGCTGCCCCCCCGCCGCGCCCCCCCCCCCCCGCCCCGCTGCCCTCAGCTTCCCCTCTATAACTGCCTGGTCCTGGTTCTGCTTCACGGGGGTTCTGCTTCATGGGGTCCTTCCTCCTGAGCTGAACTGCTCCCTCTCAGAGGGCAGAGATGGGGTCTCTCTCCCCCTTCAGTCCCTCTCATTCGACCAAGCACAGGACTGGGCACTCGGGAAGTACCCTAGCTCGCGGACAGGGGCAGGTGAGCTAGGCATGGCTGAGTGGGGTGGGGGTGGGAGCTCACCTGCAGGCGGTTATGCCCTGAGAGGTGGGTCAAGCCCGACGAGGCAGGGGGCACCTCTGAGCCCAAGATCCCACTGCTGAAGAAAGGGTCAGCCATGGGGCCAAAGCTGGGGGGCTCCGGGAAGTGTGAGGGCGTGGGCGTCGGTGGGGGGCGGTAGCTGGTGAAGAAATCTGTAATTCAGACATATAAGGCGGTGGCAGTTAGGGATAAGGCCAGGCGTGGCTGGAAGCAGGGGGAGGAGAGTGGGCCTCGTGCCCTGGCCCCAGGCTGGGCTGGCCTGGCTGGCAATGAGATCGGGGGGAGGCGGGGCGGGGGGGCTTCTACAGGAGATTGTGAAATTGGGAGAGTTTCTGTCTCACTCAGGGGAAGCAGCAACAGAGGTTCGGGTGGGATGGGCCTGCACGCTGGACAGCAGAGGCTGGGTCGGGGTGTGAGTAGAACCCCGGGAAAGAGTCCTCCCACGAGCCTCACACTGGGCTCACGGGGTCCCCTTCCCCATCCCAGGCCCAGGCCCTCCCCGCTCCCCCTCCCGTTACCAACTCTGCTGGGGCCACAGAAAGGGGCAGGGTAATAGAGAGTGCCAGCCAGGGAAAGGGGTGGGGTGCACGGGGCCGAGGTCTGGGATAGGGAAGAGCCCCAGGGAGATGGGAGTTCAAGGGATGAGCTAGAGGTGAGATGGGTCAGGAGGTCAGTGGGTCTGGGACAAGTTGGTTTGTTGGAAGGTCAAGTGGGGCCTCAAAAGCAGAGCCCGGGAGTGGGGTGAAGGACTAAGGGGGTCATAGCAGGGGTCAGAGGGTGGGCTCAGAGTGGGGACAGGAGCGGAGGCAGGGCTGGAAAGCCTCGAAGAACTGGCCGGGAGGGGGCAGCCAGATTGTCTGAGGTGCAGGTTGTGTAAGCCCCAGGCTATTCTGGTTTTGGGAAGCAGCTGCCTGTGCCCTAACCACATCCCGGGCCTGGGCGCCACCCGCCCACCCGCTCCCTTCCGGGCACCTTTCTCTGACCCTGACCAGCCTTTGCTCTGAACCAGCTCCCAGGGCCTCCTGGTCTGGCCCGACCCAGCCCCACAAGGCCCATCCAAGGCCCTGGCTCCCCAGCCAGGGGAGCTGGTCAGGCCTCTCTCCCAAAGGCCACCTTGAAGGAGGCCCCGGGAGTGGGACAGATAAGCCCACACCCAACCCGGAGCCTGATGGGGTTAAACTTTGTATGTGCATCTTATGTGAGTCTGGCGCCCATGTGTCGCTGGAAGGCTGTCGCTCTGTGGGTGTCAGCGTGGGGTCTCATGCAGGATCCATCTCTGCTGTGTGTGTCCCCATGTCTGTAGCTCTGTCTGAGTCCGTGTGTGCCTGCCTTGATGTGAGGCCCTCTGCAGGCGCATGTCGGCTCTGTGCCCGGGTGTGTGCGCGTGCGTGTGCGTGTGCATGCGTGTGCGTGTGAGCTTGCACGCGTGTGTGAGCTTGCATGCGCTCATGTGGTTAAAGTCCCTTTAACCGAGGGACTGGGTGGCAGAGGGTGAGTAGTCACTGATCCTCTATCCCCCCAGCCCCCAGAGACCGTGGGCCTCATCACCAGGCCCCTTGAGGCCTAGGCTCTAGAACCATCCACGTAGGGGGCCTGTTCCCCGCTCACTGCTGCTGCCTCCTCCCCAGCGCTCTGCAGGGCTCATGTGGCACCGAGCCCAGTCACCACCATCCCCCTGCCATAGTTTGCCCTCAACTGTCCCTTCCCCCTTGAGAGCCGGCCACCCACGGAGCCCTAGTCCCCCCCAGCTTCTGTCCCCCCATTGATCTATATCCCCTCCCTGAGACCCTCTCCTACTCCAAGCCCCCTCCCCTTCCTTGAACACTCCTCCCCAAGCCCCGGCCTCCTCACTGGGTTTCCTCTCAAGTGAGGAGCTCTGGGGGACAATCGAGGCAGTAGCCGTGGTGGCCTTGGTGCTCCTGGCCCTCCGTGTGTGTGCAGCGCCAAGGGGGCCACACTAGCCAACTTCTCTGCATCACCCACATCCCCTACCTTTGGTTGCCCATGCTCACCGCCCCCCAGCAGCCACCCCGGATTGAGAGAAGTGGCTTCCTAGCCCCAGTTTGGCCGAGTCCGGGCAAGAGGCGGTTTCCTACCTGTGGCGGGAGTACGTGTGCCCAGACAGGACCGCTGCCCTCCCAGACTGGTCTGCTCCCTGGGCTCTGCCATCACCACTTCTGCCCCCACGGCCCCCACCCTGCCCAGGGCTGAGGCAGGGGTGGGGGTGGTTCCTCATTCCCTAGTGCCCGCCCCACCTCTTGACTGACAGGCCCAGGACCCTGTGCAGAAGAAGTGGAGGGGTCATGGGAACTAAGCCTTTATCCCAGAAACCCCCTTCCTACCCCCTGGGCCTGGGCTGAGACAGGCCAAGCCTCTATGGCTACCTGACCCCTAGCAGGGCTCCAGAGTCCCCTGTTTGTATGATTGTCGGGGACAGTTTCCAGGATCTAAGATAAGTAAAGGAAGCAATGTCGGGCAGAGTCTATTGTGAAAACAAAAAGACATTTGTCCACAGGTGCTCATGCAGACATGGGTATCTCCGAGAGGACACAAGAAACCAGTGACCTAGCAGCCCTGGGGTCAGGGAGAGGGAGGCACAGAAACACATTACTAAAAAAAAAAGCTTTACAAGATATAATTCCTGAGATTTTCTTAAAAACAACTAAGGAAGGAGAAGTGGGGGAGGCCTCCATGAAACCAGACCGGTCAAGGGTTGATACATACTGAAGTCGGTGATGGTTACAGGAGGGTTCAGTGAACCACTCTCTCTCTATGTTTGGAATGTTCTTTTTTATTTATTTGAAGATTTTATTTGTTTATTTATTTGAGAGAGAGAGAGAGCGCGCGCACAAGTGGGGGGAGGGGCAGAGGGAGAGGGAGAAGCAGACTCTCTGCGCTGAGCAGGGAGCCCCATGCGGGGCTCCATCCAGGACCCCGGGATCATGACCTGAGCCCAACGCAGATGCTTAACCGACTGAGCCACCCAGGCACCCCTGGACTGTTCTTTACTAGTTTTTTAAAGGAAATTATGTAAATAATAAACGAGCCCAGACAAATCAAAGTCCCTTTCTCTCCTGAGATTCCCAACATCCCCTACTTTCCTGGGAGCTGGCAGAGCCTGTAGCATCCATGCCCCTGGGCCCCGGCGCCTGCCCAGGTGCCCAGTCTGGCCCTGCTCTCACCTGAGGCCACGTCAACTGCATCCCAAGTCCGGACAAAGGGAGACCAGGAAGGGCCCTCAGAAATCACTTAGACCATCCGTCCTCCCGGAGGGGCCTGGAACCGGCCTGAGGGCCGGTGGTCATCCGGGGACTTTCCTCATACTGGCCTGGCCCACAACCCCACCCAGCAAGGGGCGCTGCCTCACCTGAGATCTCCATGAAGTCGTCCAGGCTGGGCTGCAGGGGCGTCAGGTCCGGCTGGATCATGTCAGCATTGCCCACGTAGGCTGGAGGGGGCAGGGGTGCCGTCAGGAGCGGCAGGCGGGGTGGAGTGGGGGCCGCCCATCCCCTGGCCACCCTCCCTTGGCCGCCCGGATTCTCGCAGGCCTCCCTTTCCAGGTGCAGGCGCTTACCGTCCTCAGGGGGCAGCTGCAGGGGCGCGGAGCTGGGCTGCGTCATGGTGAAGAGCGTGTCGGAGATGTCGGACAAAAAGCAATCGAGGTCCAGCAGCTGCCGCCCGCTGGGCTCCTCCTCCGGGCCCCCGAGCAGCACGGGCACCACGCTCGAGAAGAGCTGCTCGCACCATCGCTCTGGTGGGTGCCAACCCCCTTCCGCCTAGGGAGACAGAGCCTTCAGCAGCCACGAGAGGGACACAGGGGCCCCCCACTGCCC
The DNA here is from genome assembly GCF_009762305.2 of Zalophus californianus. NCBI lineage: Eukaryota > Metazoa > Chordata > Mammalia > Carnivora > Otariidae > Zalophus > Zalophus californianus. The sequence continues at coordinate 104,244,079 of NC_045604.1, read as the reverse complement.
CTTGCCCTTCCGTATGGCCCGCGCCTGGGGGATGAGGTGGTCAGCAGGTCGGGAGCCTCCGTGTGCACGGCCCTCCTCACCTCTCTCTGGAGGACCCAGTTTGCTGCCTGGAAGGCCTATGGCCGCCCCAATTGGCCTCTGACAACTGCCCCCAGCAGAGAGAGCTGGATGGCCTGCTGAACAGATAAGGGTCCCCTTCCTGCCCCCTATACTTTTTTCTTGCCCGGAACCCCAGTTCTTGGGGACTTCTGTTCCCCCCATGCCTCCCACCACTTGCTGGGCTAACCAGAAGGCTTGGGGTCTTCCCACCACTGCGCTCAAAGGCTCCCCCTCCTCCGGGGAGACGGGCTCGATCAACTAGAGGACGGCGGCCACACCCACTGCCTTCGTGACCCACCGTCGCCGGGCCACCGCCTTACCCACCTAGAGGGAAGCTGTCAGTTCTCTGGGACCTGGGAGCACCCACCTGCTTTGGGGTCAGGAGGTCCCCTTCCCTGCTGGATTTACGGAGCTGCAGGAACACACAGAGGTGGACACTGGATCGCTTGTCCCTCTTCCGTCAGTGCCCGCCAAGGCCTCCCTTACTCACAAGCTCCCCCGGACGAAAGGGCTCCCCATTTCCCCTCAGGAGCTCCTCCGCGCTGGGAGGTAAGGAGGCGGCGAGGAGACTCTGGGCCACACGGTGGCGCTGTCAGCCCGGATCTTAATGGGAGGCGGGGTCGGGGCGGGGGTTCGAGGGGAGTCCCGCCCGGGCTCTTCCAAGAGAGGCAGTGGTCCGCAGCCCCCCGGAGCCCCCTCCCTCCCACCACTGACCCGTTTCTTGTAGTAGATGCGCCACTTGTGGTACTCGCGCATCACCACCTCAATGCGCCGCTTCCAGTAATTGCCCTCCAGGACCACGGCCTGGGGAGGGCCAGGAGGGGGCTCAGTGAGAGAGCTGGCACTGACCCCCCACCCCTCACCCAATCCGCACCTGGGCCAGCCCCTCCTGCCCCGCGCCGGGAGAGAGACCCGACGGAGGGGCCGGGCTCGGCAGGGAGGCAGGCAGGCCAGGAGGTCCCGCGGCTCAGCTACCTCTGGTCTCCGGTGCTCATCAGCCTCAGGCCCCTGCAGGGGGGTCACGAAGCCACACACGGGGCTCTTCCTCCGCTCCACATCTGAGAGAAGGGGGCCAGGTCAGGGGGGTACCCGGCATCTTCACCTCCCACCCCAAGGGGCCCGGGACTCAAGCGCCACACTATGAAATCCTGTCTGGCTTCTGATGCTTAGATAAGTGCCACCTCCTCCAGGAAGGCTTCCTGCCTGCTCTAGCACCCCCAGAGCCCCCTCTTTTATGGGACCCTGTGAAAGGAACCTCCCACACCTCCTCTGCTTCCCTTGGGAGCCCAGTAGGTGTTCAGGCAACACTCGCTGAATGGGATTGTGGGACCACAGGAAGTGAGCTGCTCCAAGAAGGTCAGACTGGCAGGCCAGGGCCTGGAGCCCTTGGTCTCCTGCCTCAGGCTCCTCCGCACTGCCCAATCTGATGCCAGAGAACCACCCCTTGTCCTCTCAGGCCACCTAGCTGAGCCCTTTCTCCACCTCCTCCACTCCCTTCCCTATCTCCAATCCAATCTCTCTCTCCCCGGGCTCCTTCTTCGGGGCCCATAAACACATTTCAGGCTCCCCTTTACCTCCCAAACTTTCCCTTCCTTTGCTACCCCAACAAGCTAATCTCTTCCCTTTCACCCCTTTGCTTAGCCCCCAGTTCTAGAATAGTTGTCATCAGCACCTCCACTCCGTGCCTCCTGGTCTCCTCTTCACTTCCTGTGACCCAGCACCTGCCCCCACTGCCCAGCCAAGGCCCTTACCCTCCCTGGACCCAACCTCCTGGACCTCAACGCAGAGCACCCCCTCCTCCCTCGGCCAGGGAACCTTCCCTTACTTCTCCTGCCTCCTTGACTATTTTCACTGGCCCTTCTGCGAGGCGTGCCTCCAAACCCCTCTCATCTTGCCCCTTTCCAGCTGCAGACATTTTTCAGCTGCCCATAGAATCTCTGTCAGGATGTCCCAAAACTTGACACTCTCAGATGTTTGGAAACGTCCTTCCCAAGCCTGTGCCTCCTCTGGACAGCCAACACTTGCCCCACAGAAACTGCCCATCGACCCCCAGCATTCCTATCTAACCGTGAGCTAATCATCTCACTCCTGTCTCTCTCCCGAGGATATGTGGCATTTCTGCCACTGTCCCCTCCCCAGCCAAACAGCTACAAAGGGGATGAGCCAGGCAGCCCTCCAGCTGTCCCCACCCCTCTCCCTTTCCCGAAGCCCACCTTCAAACCCTCAGTGCTCGGGGAGAAGGGGCGTGCCATGTGCTGTCGCTATTATCACGATAATATTATCACTTTCGGGGAGCCCTAGTGTGTGTCAGGCCCTGTGCTGAGATATGAATAATCTCACTGAAAACTCACAGCAAGCCTGTGAGTTTATTTTATTCTCTCTATACTGTTATTCTCTCTCTACAGATGAGTGATCCTTATTAGGGAGGCTAGGGACTTTCCCAAGGTCACACAGCTTGGTGGGAAGGGGCATCATCCTAGAACTTGACCCAACCCCCCTCTCTGTCTGACACAGAACCCAGGTGCTTCCAGCAACTCGGGCAATAGCCGGAGACCAGGGTCTGCCTGTCTGGGTGAGGACCCTGGGTGGCATCAGCAATTTCTTCTGCAGAGAAGGGTTTGCATCCCATCCCGCTGTGTGGGGGAAGGGTAGGGAGTGCAGGGCGGTGGGGAAAGTGGCAGTGATTCCCTCTGGCCTATCAGCTTCCTGGTTAGGATAGGGCCTGGTCCTGCGTGTTCTCAGTTGAGCCATCCTGCGTGTTCTCAGGTGAGGACTGGAAGCCAGCCCTGCTGGGAGCAGCGAAAGGAGCTCTGGGCTCAGAGTAGGAAAGCCCTGGACTTCCAGCCAGTCACAGCTCTGTTCCTTTTATGCTCCATGACCCTGAACAAGTTACTGGCCTTTTGGGCCTTCCTTGCTCATCCGTAAAATGCGGGTAATAATACCTATCTGCCAGGGTTGCCAGGAAGCCTCGATTAAGATGGCTTATGAAGTACTGGGTGCCAGAGATAAATGGAAACCAGAAAACCCTCCCTCTCTCTGCTTGGATGGAATCCAGGGAAACCAGGACAGAGAACACTGAATATGTTCCCTCCTGGGCTGTGTGTTCCCAGCTCAGGGTAGCTTTTGATCCTGTAGCAGGACTTGGCTGCACTGGATAAGGTCCCAACCCAGGGTGGACTGGTCTGAGGCTGCTCAGCCTCAGCTGCTTTGCCACGGAGGGTGGGTGGGTCTCGAATCC